>NC_132838.1:30962209-31265239 GCF_048164855.1 Canis lupus baileyi | reverse complement strand
ACACACCTACAACTAGGAAAGGAGAGAGGAGAAGGGGAGAGAGAGAAAACAGAGAGAGTTGAAAAGAACAATACTGAAAATGTATAAAGAGTGGCTACCTTCAGATAATAAGGTTAAAAATCTTTTTAAATAACCTTTAATGTTTTATAAGTTTTCTATATTTGTTAATTTTGCTATTCATTCCCTCATTTATTCCACACATACTGTGTGGCAGATACTCTTCCAGGCTCTGGAGATTCAGAGGCAAACAAGATAAGCCAATTTCTTACCCTCATAAGGCTGTATTCTGGCCCCTAGGGGCATGTACACTGATTGACTTTCAGTAAAAAGCTGTGTCTTCCACCAAAAAAAAAAAAAAAAAGAAAGAAAGAAAAGAAAAGAAAAGACTGGCATCTGATGAGTAGAGACAGTCAGCAAACAAATCAAACATGATGATTTTGGGTAAAGGCAAGTGATATTTAAAAATAATTCTCCAAAGGTAAGGGAAACAAAAAGCAAAAATGAACTATTGGGACCTAATCAAGATACAAAGCTTTTGCACAGCAAAGGAAACAGTCAACAAAACTAAAAGCAACTTATGGTATGGAAGAAGATATTTGCAAATGACATATCCGATAAAGGGCTAGTAACCAAAATCTATAAAGAACTTATCAAACTCAACACCCAAAAACCAAGCAATCCAGTCATGAAATGGGCAGAAAACATGAACAGACATTTCTCCAAAGAAGACATACAAATGGCCAACAGACACATGAAAAAATGCTCCAGATCACTTGGCATCAGGGAAATGTGAATCAAAACCACAATGAGATACCACCTTATACCAGTCAGAATGGCTAAAATTAACAAGAGAGGGAACAAATGTTGGCAAGGATGTGGAGAAAGGGGAACCCTCACACTGTTGGTGGTAATGCAAGCTGGTGCAGCCACTCTGGAAACCAATATGAATGTTCCTCAAGAAGTTAAAAATAAAGCTACTCTATGATCCAGCAATATCACTGCTAGGTATTTACTCCAAAGATACAAATCCAGTGATCCAAAAGGGCACCTGCACCCCAATGTTCATAGCAGCAATGGCCACTACAGCCAATCTATGGAAAGAGCACAGAGGTCCATCAACAAATGGATAAAGAAAATATTATATAGATATAAACATACATACATACACACAATTGGATATTACTCAGCCATCAGAAAGGATGAACACTTAACCATTTGCATTGATGTGGATGGAACTGGAGGGTATTATGCTGAGTGAAATAAGTCATTCAGAGAAAGACAATTATACTGTTTCACTCATATGCAGAATATAGGAAACAGCACAGAGGATCATAGGGGAAGGGAAGGGAAATTGAATGGGAAGTCATCAGAGAGGGATAAAAATCATGAGAGACTCTTAACTATAGGAAAGAACTTAGGGTTACTGGAGGGGAGATGGGTAGGGGGATGGGATAATTGGGTGATGGGCATTAAGGAGGGCATGTGATGTGATGTTATACGCAATTGATAAATTGTTGAACACTACATTTGAGACTAATGTGTACTATATGTTGGCTAATTGAATTTAAATTAGGAAAATAATAAAAAATTTTGAATAATGGGAGAGAGGACGATGACATTGTGGTGACTTCTTATTGCTGACCAAAAAAGTCTTCTCAGATAAGGTGAGAAAAGAATGTTGAGGAGTGGAAAGCCAAGAAAAAATTTCAGGAAAAGGTGTTCCTGGCAGAGGGAATAGCAAGATGGGAATGAATTTGGCATGTATGAGGAATAGAAAGAATGCCAGTGTAGCTAGGACATAATGAATAAGGAGAAAATGGTAGGATATGAGTTTAACAAGATAGTAAAAAAACAGATCATGTGGATTTTAGATTTTATTCTACTTGCAGTGGGGAGCACTGGAGGGGGCTAGGGAATGATATTATATAATTTATACTTTTACAATATCATCTGTCTACTAACTGGAGAATGGACTGTGACCATAGGGGTGTGCTTAGGATAAATTGGAAGCAGAGGGACCACCTAAGAGATTGCTTTAGTAGTACAGGACAGGACTACTGAAGGTGGAGGTGTGAACTGAGGCAGTAGTGGTGGAGGTGAAGAGGAGTGGCTGGAATCCATGTATATTTCAGAGGTGGAGTTGACAGTACTTGGCTGGATATGGTTATCATTGGTGGGGATGGTGGGTAATGAGGGAAACTGAATAATGAAAGATGATGCCTCCATTTTTGGTCTGAACAGCTGAACATCAGTGAGGTGGAAAGCCTAAGGCAGAAGCAGATTTGTGGGAGAAAACCAAAACTTCTCTTTGAACATATTCCATTTGAAGAGCCCACCAAATATCCAAGTAAAGAAGTTGAGTATGCAATTGGGTATATCTACCTGCAATTCAGAAGAGAAGTCAGGTTTCATCAGCATGAAGATTTTATTTAAAGCCATGGGTTTAGATTCCATAGAAAAAGTAAGTACAAGGACAAGATGCTGGAGTCTACCAACATCTAGAGGGTAAAGGAGGTGGAGAAGGGGCAACTAGTGAGGAAGGAGGAAAATTATGTGAACAGCGTCATGATAGCTGATGAAAAAAATAAAAGGATATGTGAAAAATAGTACCTAAATCATGTTTGCAACTAGTATGTTTAAAGGCTATGTAGCTAATGTAGCTAATTTTGCTAATGCAAAATTTTTTGGTAACTCTTTTAAAATCAAGGAAACAACAAAGTAATGAAAGCAAGTTACTCATCTAGGAATCTGAATTTGAATGCTATGCTTCATCATTTATTCTGTGTCCTCTAGCCAAACATTTCATCTCTTGAACCTAAAATTTACTCCTCTGTAAAACCGAAGATAATATATGCTGAGGCTGTGTGGGGTGAGCTAATGATTGGCAGATAAATGGAGAGTTGCTATTATCCTTTGGGCTGCCTTTGGACAGGCACAAAAACAGCAGCAGGGTGTAGGGTACAGCACCCTCTTCACCTTTGTTGTGGGTATGGCACCCTCTTCACCTTTGTTGTAGAAGGCCCTATCCATCGTGGAGATATTGCTTCTCTTTTTATGCATAATACATCCTGGCCCAGAGCCTATGCCACCAAACTTCTTAATTCCCGATTACTCATAACACAATCAATACTCCCGAGGAGCACAGGACCCAAGATGAAGTGGCCTAGGCTTCAGCTACATCTATTAAGATACTCAGAGCAAAATTCTTCTTACTCATGCATAAATCAAATGTCAGTCATTGTTTGGTTTTATTTATGTACTTTGCTTTAAAATGGTAATGTCTTCCACAGAAATCAGAAATTTTATCTTTTTGATCAAACTGATATAATTATTCAGCTTAGTAAGGATGGGAAAAATATTCTTAGGGTTCCAAGAAATGCCTTCATGAAAGACTGTACTATGATGATGATGCTCACCTGGCATGCTAAGGTACGCTGGTACATCATGATCTGGTTTTTGGCTTGCAACCAAATTTTGATCTGTACACAAATTGTTATTGTTTTTGCCATAATTAATGACATTGAAATGCACACTCATGAGGTAAAGGAATAACAAAATCTGGAATATTATCCAGCCTTGAAAAGAAAGGAAATTCTACTACATGCTACAACATGAATGAACCTTAGGGACATTATGCTAAGTGAAAAAGCTAGTTATATATTAGAGAAATATCTCATGTTTACTAAAACATGCATGAGCTTTAATCATGTATTAAAGCAGCCTAGTTGGGGCAGTGAGTACTTTCAACAAGCATGGCAAGAACACTCATTAGGGAAAAGACAGTCTCTTCAACAAATGATACTGAAAAAAATAGATGTCCACATGCAAAAGAATGAAATGGGACCCTTGCCTTATACCATATACAGAAATTAATACAAAATGGATTAAAAACCTGAACGTAAAATCCAAAGCTATAAAATTCCTAATAGAAAACATAGAGGGACCTTGAATTTGGCAATGATTTCTGGATATGACACTGAAAGCATGGGCAATGAAAATAAAACTAGAGAAATTGGACTACATCAAACTTAAAAACTTCTGTGCATTAAAGGACACAGTCAACAGAGTGAAAAGGAAGCCTACAAAATGATAGAAGATTTTTGCAAATCATATATATGATGAGGAGTTAATGTCCAGAATTTATAAAGAACTCCACAAGTCAATAACAAAAATAACCACAACAAATAAACTAATTAAAAAATGGACAAAGGACTTTATTTTTTATTTTTTATTTTTTTGACAAAGGACTTTATAGACATTTCTCCTAAGATGGTGTATAAGTGACCGACAAGCATGTGAGAAGATGCTCAAGCATCACTCATCATCAAGAAAATGCAAATGAAAACCACAATGAAATATTACCTCATACTATTAGGATGGTTACTATTTAAAAAAAAAAAACAGAAAATAAAAAGCATAGGCTACGGTATGGAGAAACTAGACCCTTGTGCACTGTCAGTGGGAATGTAAAATAGTGCAGCCACTGTGGGAAACAGTATGGCAGTTCCTTAAAAAATTCAACATAAAATCACCATAGGACCCAGCAATTCCACTTCTGGACGTAAACCTAAAAGAACTGAAAGCAGGATCCTGAAGAGGTGTTTGCATTCTTTTTTTTTTTTTTTAAGATTTTATTTATTTGTTCATAAGACACACACACACACACACAGAGTCAGAGACACAGACGGAGGGAGAAGCAGGCTCCATGCAGGGAGCCCGGCGTGGGACTCAGTCCTGGGACTCCGGGATCACGCCCTGAGCCAAAGACAGATGCTGAACCGCTGAGCCACCCAGGCGACCCGAGGTGTTCGCATTCTTATCTTCAAAGCTGCATTATGGACAGCAGTCCAGCGGTGGAAGCAATGCTCCTGCCCACTGGTGGATGACTGGATAAACAAAATGTGAACCTATATACATACAATGGAATATTATTCTTTAAAAAGGAAGAAAATCCTGTCATATGCTACAACATGAATGAACCGGAAGGACATTATGCTAAGTGAAATACATATAAATTTTGAATTTGTATAATTCCACTTAATATGAGGTATCTAATGAAGGCAAATTTATAGAAACAGAAATGGAATGGTGGTTGCCAGGCGGTAAAGGGGATGGGGACATAGGGAGTTATTTCATGGGTAGAGAGTTTTGCTTTTACAAGATGATAAAGGTCTGGAGGTCTCTTGCACGACAGTGTGAATATGCTTAACACTACACTAGACTGAATATATGCATGTATACTTAATGTATTTTTCTACAGTTCCAAAAAAAATTTATAGACATACGCTATAACTCCTGAAGTTTGAAGACTAATGAAGTAAAACACTAGGTGGTACAATTCTCACTTCCTATACCACCACTTGCAGCTGTGCTGTTTCGGCGAAAGAAACTTAACTGACCTTAGTTATTTCTTCTGTAAGATGGGGATATTATTTCCATGTTATACAACTTTACCTAATAAGGAAAAAAATGTCAAACCTCTACCTTGGTTGGTTTCCTTGAAAAGAAGAATTTCCTGATGGGGAAGTACAGTTAGGCCACTGCTCTGTTCTGTATCCTGAGATCCTATATCCTCTCCCTGCTCCCCCACCAAGTTTTGATTTACCACAGCCCTTGCTTTTAAAGCAATACTTGCTCTCCAACCCAGCAGGTCAATGTGGACATAGGAGTCTCCCCTAGAGTTCCTGAAGCATTGCTGAAACAGGCAGAACTTACTGACACTAGGCGGGGGGACACGTGGGAAATAAATGCAGATGAATCTATGGGCCAAAATAACCTGGTTTATAAAGTAAACCTATCTCTGGTTTGAAAATATGTTTTTTTTTTTTTTTTTTTTTTTGTGGAATGAGGAGGAAAGCCAGATCCTGGATTGGGGCTCTGCTTTCCAGCTCCCAATCTGAGCACACAGGGCAGATGCCATCCTGCTATCTATCCATAGTCTCTCAGAAATTCAGGCCTTGATATTTAGATCCAGTTAAGAGCTTGTCCACAAGAAAGGGGAACCCTCTTGCACTGCTGGTGGGAATGTGAACTGGTGCAGCCACTCTGGAAAACTGTGTGGAGGTTCCTCAAAGAGTTAAAAATAAATTTCCCCTATGACCCAGCAATTGCCCTGCTGGGGATTTATCCCAAAGATACAGATGCAGTGAAACACAGGACACCTGCACCCCAATGTTTATAGCAGCAATGTCCATAATAGCCAAACTGTGGAAGGAGCCTCGGTGTCCATCTACAGATGAATGGATACAGAAGCTGTGGTCTATGTATACAATGGAATATTACTCAGCCATTAGAAACCTCAAATGGTGGGTATTTGCTGAGTGAAATAAGTCAATCGGAGAAGGACAAACATTATATGGTCTCATTCATTTGGGCAATACAAAAATTAGTGAAAGGAAATAAAGGGGAAAGGAGAGAAAAGGAGTGAAAATATCAGTGAGAGTGACAAGACATGAAAGACACCTAACTCTGGGAAATGAACAAGTGGTAGTGGAAAGGGAGGTGGGCGGGGGGTTGGGGTGACTGGGTGATGGGCCTGAGGGGGGCATTTGGCGGGATGAGCAATGGGTGTTATGCTATATGTTGGCAAATTGAACTCCAATTAAAAAAAAAAAGAGCTTGTCCACAATAGGATTGGCTTCATGGTGGGAGCTGGAGGGACGACACAGAAACATTGTTCTAGAAACCTCTTTTTCGTAATTAAAACAAACCAGAACCAAATTTTTAAGCTTACCAGTAACTGGACTGATGAAACTCAAACTATTACTAAAATTCAATAGTCAAACCAACTAATGAAATACATTTATTTATTTAATATCTCCCCATAGCATAAGGGAATTCACACTTCGCTCAAATGTTTTTTGGATATATTGGCCACTGTCTCATGTCTCCTGCATCTGATATGAAACCAGCGTGTTTGTAGTCACCACCACTGAGAAAATAATACATTAAAGAAAATAGAAAAATTGCCTCGACATTTGGTATTTGTTTGTAGTGTATTCTACTTTACCATTCCCTGGATACCTTCTGGCTTTCCAAAGGAAAGCAGCTAATGACAGGAGCAGTGAGAACACTTAGGATATCTTCATCTTCCTTTTTTATTTATGGAACATTTTGAATTTATTAGTCCCGTTCTTGCTAGGGATAACCAGGAAGGTGATTGCTATGAAGGTATGGCCAATGTGTGCAATTTCTCCAAGGTGTACTCTTCTGTTTGATTTTGAAAGAGAACACAGATACCATATTAAAAAGCCAATTTTATAACTTCAAAGTCTCATACGTAGAAGCTAAGTAATAGTAGTTCATATTTTATAGAATTACATTTTTTATATTTTATAGAATTAAAAGAATTACATTTTGATGATAGGTCTAAAACTAATAGAAAGGAACTATAGTACAAAGTGCTTTCTGAAGCATACTATTTTTTCAGTAGAACTTTGGTCTCTTCTGATCATTATAATTACCTGTAAAACTTTTTAAAAAGTTCCCAGGTTATCTACGTCCCTGACTTAGATAATCAAACTTTAAGGTGGGGCTCAGATATAATAATAATCATCATTATTATTGTTATTATTATTATTCTTTAGTTCTTCTGGTAATTCTGAAGTTTGGTAATTAGCTATTGGTCTAAATCAAAAGACTGACCATTCTTCCTCAGCTGCTGAGTATGACATTTCAGCTTCCCATCTGGGGCTCTCTTCCTGAAGACTGATCCCAAATGAACTATTTAGAGCAAAGGCAGTTTGAGTTATATTATTTAAGGAGTTTCTAAAATAAGAGGCAAAGATAATGAATAATATTATGCTCAGAAAGAGAACCCAATATACTTTTGGCAAAATGCCTCATCAAATGACTCTAGGGACGTTGCTTAGTGGAAATAGCTTTCAATGTAGAAGAGCAAATAGTATTGGGTATTTGTGGGCAGATGTTTTGTTGCATAGTTGAATGAAAATGCTAATAGGCTCTGTATGAAGCAGATCTTATTAATGAGTGATTTATGTATGATGGAGAAATGCTCAATGGAGTTTTGACCACTGTATGAGTGTAGATGTGTGTTGATTTTAGTTAGTTGCTATTATTTTGTGAGCTGTATATTAGCGCCCAATGGGCCAAATGACCTGTGTAGGAGGAGGGTCCTTGCTAGCCTGACAGAAAGAAGGTATGGCTCTGAATGCCAACCTGGCACACAGTTGGTATTTCTCATGATGCCTCTTGACTATGATTCAGTGGTGAGAGAAATGTTTCAGGAGTTGCTCAAAATAAGTCACATAAACTGAATGGAGTCAGATTTTTTAGGGAGTTGGGATCTAAACTCAATGTAAGGAAAAATACTGAATAATAAAATTATCCATGAAAATTCTTTACATTATCCCAAAAGCAAACTTTGGTTTTCTCTTGTATTTTAACTTGGCCTCCATGTCTCTATAGTAGCTCAGTCATACCGAAACGGACAGAAGTCCAGAGCTAATGAAAGGACAATTTTTCTTCTCCGCTTTTTTTTTTTGGTTCTGTCTTTCTGGTTCAGATGGTTTTATTCATGTTGATTCTATATTCCATTTACATACCATCCTTCCCCTTCCATTTCTTTGTTCTCTGATTTTGGAGTATCAAATCAATTAGGCTTATAGATCTGAGCCCGGCTTCCCAAGTTCAAATCCGGGTTCTATAATGTATCAACTATACTCTTGGACAAATTATTTAATTTGTACACTTCTCAGTTTCCTTGTTTGTCAACAGTTGTAAGTGTGCGTATATCATTAGGCTGTGAGGATTAACTGAGTCAATACCTAGGGGCCTCTAAAAGCAGCATGTACAAACAGTAAGTGCACAAAGGTCTAAGTTTAATAACTAGTGGTGGTAGGGGGTGCTGGGTAGCAAGGAGGTGTTTGGTCTTGAGAGACTACAGTGGAACTGTGAGAAACCTAAGTGCTTCATTAACACAGGTATTTTCCTCAGGCTATAGAGTATAAGTCTTCCTTATATGACTCCTGTTATTATTACTTGAATATTACCCACTGGAGCCTGAGCAGCCATGACGTCAGCCTCTGGCTAAAGGAAAACCCAAAGTCAGTGACTGTTTATTCTTTCTTGAAACTCAGTTGATTATGAAGAGGCGATGTGGCCAGAATCCTAGAGCCTCCTTCAGGGCATTTAGTCCAAGACCTCCTTTCATCCTTCTTGAGTGATATATAGGCTGGTATGTTTTCATTAGAGGGAGTAAGCAGCATTTATCATAATTGTTTCCAGGAAAATAATCTGTTCTAGTACCTAACACATATAAGTATTGCTTGAGTTTCTTACATGATGGTGACACAATCTAGAAAGTACATGAACACTCATTTGTGTGAACTGCACGTAGAGATCAGCTGATGAGAAATCAGATGAACTGACTCTTTAAATAGATGCTACCTCGTCTTTTTGGTTAGAACGCAGAATGAGTAACTAACAATAAATGGGTGGCTCATTCAATTATAAGACTGAGGTTTTCTCTCCGAGTCCCTGCTCTTAGGATTTCTGTGTGGATTTTATTACTTATGACCCACCCACATAACCTCCAGATTAGCAAGTGAGGTCAACTTCTGAAGGTCTCTCTTCAAAGGTGGGAAATCAGTTGGCTAAGTAAATTGGGCCATACTGAGGAAGGCCTCACACGCCAGGTAAAGGGATGAGATACAAAAGAGAGGGCCAAGTGCAAGTGTTTAGTTGGGTTGGGAATCCTGAAGCTCTCCAGCTCTTATGCCCCCCCACAGCATCCCCTCTGTTTCCCATACAGTACACAGCACCCACACCTGCCTGTAGTCTAGCGCCATACTTGTGAGAACTGAGTAAAGAGGCACAATACTGAAGCTACAAGTCTCCTCCCTGCCCTACCTCGCCCTTCCCCACCCAGGTTGACAGGATCCCCACCCTTCACCTGGGGCCCTCCACATGGGTCACACCCTAGGAGTGACTCAGAAAGGCTGACCTCAGCACTCTCTGGAGGCTTGGGAGGATGGGGACCCTCTGCCCAGGGCTGTGTGCCCTCTGCGCAAACAAGCAAGGCAGCAAAACATAGCTCATTGGCTTGGTAACTCTCTTGAGGTGGTTTCTCACAAGCAGTGATGGACATTATTCAGGTGGCAGTTTGCAGTCTCTTAGGGGTAAAAAAAAAATACAAGGGCATCTTGCACAGACTTTGCAGGGTGGACCTCCTCTCAGAACAGATGCAGAAATTTACCAATTCACAGCATATTTGCTGAGCACCTTCTGTGTGTGCAAGACCTGCACTGTGGTAAATAAAGGCTGAACAAAGATGAGTAGGATGTGATCTTTGCTGCCAGAGTTCTATGCTTCATAGAGGAGGCACATGCTACTCAGGTGTCAGCTGCCTATTTCCCACATATCTCTGACATCTGGTGGGAGTGCCCTGACCTCCAACTCATAGCTGGGAAACCTGAAGTCTCCCCAAGATATCTATCTATCTATCATCTATCTATCTATCTATCTATCTATCTATCTATCTATCTATCCTGAGCTGAAACCAAGTCCCACGTTAAACTGACTGAACCACCAGGGTGCCCCCCTTTCCTTTCCAATACACCTAGATGCCAAATCCAAACTCATTACTGCTAACAACAATCTACTATTATGAAGTTGGTTGGCTTTTCCAAGGGAAAGGATCTCATCACAAAGTGTGTGGCCTTTTTTTTTTTTTTTAAAGATTTTATGTATTTATTCATGAGAGACACACACACAGAGAGAGAGAGAGAGGAAGGGAGAGGGAGAAGCAGGCTCCATGCGGGGAGCCCGATGTGGGACTCAATCCCAGGACTACAGGATCACGCCCTGGGCCCAAGGCAGTCATTAAATCACTGAGCCACCCAGGCTCAGTGTGTGGCCTTTTGTATCTTGTTGGCTGTACTCTTTTTCTCCCTGTCCATGTTTCTCCTTCGTTTATTCTTCCCATTTGCTCTAAGGTTCAAATGAATTCCTCTTCTTGATTGATGTAATCTTGACCTTCATCTGGGACCTTAACACCAGATGATATTTCTTGCCAGAAACTCACTAAATCCAAGTGATGTTAAGAAAATATTTCCCAAAAAATGTGTATCTTGCCCCAAGAAAAATCTAATGTCTGCTACTAAGGGAGAGAAGATTCATCTACCCTTTTACATATATTAAAAATTAACGTCATTATAGTGATAGGTGTCCTTATAGAGATCTACCCAAGGAGGTTGTGTTTACCAAGGATGAATGGTCAACATGTCCTAGGGGATTTAGGAAAACTTTTGCAGCTATGAGGCAATCACACAGCTCTGTGTGGGGTGAGGAGGGCAGATGTGCAGTTTGCTCACTTAAGCTTTGGTCAAGCTTTCATTGAGCAGTGTCATAGCTAAAGTGTCAATTCTCTGGAGGCAGTTGCCCCAGACAAACCAGAAGACAGAATGTGGAAACGGGCACACCCATCCCTGTGGGGCAGGGCATATGCTCCGGGCAGACACAACTGTAAGCAATGGGACATCTGGGAAGGTGGAATGTGGTTTGTGAAAAGGATGGGAACTCCAGGCAGGCGACAGCATCAGGAAGGTCTAACCAGGCAAGTTAGAGTAGTAGTAGGGGACAGCATGTGGGCATAGAGCAGTGGAGCGAAGAGAATTTGTTTGAGATTTGATCAAGCAGATGATCTTGCAGAAGCTAATAGAATAGAACCAAAAATGGGGTTTCAAGAGTGAAGCTCCCATCTTGAGAGGGAGAGAAGGGGCTGGTGGAAGCTAAGAAGGTTATTGGCTCACAGGAACGTGGATGCAGGCTGAGGTTGTTTGGGCCATAATCTTAATGTCTAAGTGAAGTGGAATCACTTGAGCAGAGTCTCCAGTTCTGCCTGAAGAAGTTGAGGCACAGCTGAGATGGAGGGGTGGGCACCAAGGCGGGGGGGCGGATTCTGGCCCATGGTGAAGGATGACGATGCAGGACCCTGGGGAGAGGGCAGGCCAGTCACTGCAGTCTTCTCCTGCCACCCATCTGTCACTTCCCAACATCAAAGACTCCTTTGGTTCTTTCAGGATTTGGGGTATTTCAACTCTTTCCTTTTCTCAACTTATACCTTCATTCTCATTTTAGCAATTGATTCTAGGTTAAGAAGTACTTTCTTATTTTCTGCCTTTCGAGATATTTCTCACTGGTACTGAGCCAGGCACAGCAGAGTTCCACCCTTGCATCTGGTCTTCCCTGGGGAAGGTGGTGCTGCCTACATGTCAGTGCCCAGGCTCTGGAGTCAGACTGCTTAGCTTTGCACCTCTGCTCTTCCACTCACTGGTTGTGTGAGCTTGGACAAGTTACATGGCTTTTCTTTGCCTCATTGTCCTCATCTGTAAAATGGAGGTAATAATAGTGTCCACTTCATAAAGTGGTTGTAAGGGTTAATTTAATTAATTTAGATAAGATTAGCTTTAGCACAGTTCTTGGGACTTAATAATCAAGAAATATCTGCTATTATTTTTCCAGTGAGGGGAGGCCTGAGAAGGATTCTGGGTGGTTCTGAGGCCTCAATGAATATATTTTGAGTGCCTACCATATACCAGGTATTGTGCTAGGAATTTGGGGTGTATCAGTTGACAAGACAGAAAACAAAACAAAACAAAACAAAACCCTGGTCTGTGGTAACATAATTTTCTGTTGATTCTGAAACAAAAAGTGGGATTTTTAGAACTGTTCTCTAAGGGAGCTGCAAGAATTCCATTTCCTGGTTTTTTTCCTGTATGACTGTTGACAAGGCCTGAAGCAGCAAACACTATATCTAATCCAAAGACTTCAACTGGGACAGACCTAATCACACTGTGACTAGTTCCTTCCTTCCAGGAAGTACTGATAGCCTTGACAGACTTCCTTAGAGCCAACTGCAAACCCAGGATAGCGCTCTGCTTATGTAAGAACCAGTGATAATTTTGTGAATCTTCTCTCCCTACTTTTTACTCAGGGTAAGGTTGGTGGCATGCTCCAGAGCAGATTTTCTCAACCTGAGCATTATCAACATTTCTTTGTTGAAGGGGGTCTTCCTTGTGTGTGCGGGATGTTTAACAGCATCCCTGGCCTCTACCCACCAGATGTTGGGATCGTTTTCCCAGTTGTCTCCAGACATTGCCAAATGTCTCCTGGAGGTGAAATCAACCCTGGTGGAGAGCCACTGCTGACCAATTCTACAGTTGACGAGACTTCTTAACACAGCTTCAGCGACCACTCTGTTTTGTCATCAGCAGAGCTTCTCTGGCACCCAAAGTCTAAGCGCCTCTCCTGTGCTGTCCATTCATGGTTTCTACAACCTTATCACACAAGTGGGCAATCCCAGGAACTCTCTGACCCTGGTTCACTCATGACATGAGGGCAGGTTTGTGGTTGGAAAGATAGGATGAGGGAAAGGCAGCTGTTCATCCCTTTGTGTCTTGATGGGTCTCAGACCATGTTTACAGGGGGCAGGCCACACAAGAGTAGCATCTAGCTCTTTCCCAGATAGATACTGAGTTCATCACGCTCAGGCAGAAAGACAGTTCTGATTGGTGGCAAATTTAATTTTCTTTATGTTCTTTCTCCTTCACATGACAATATTGCATAGGCTGGCTTCAATTCACCTGGGTGTTTTCTGAGGTAGTTGGATCTAGCTTGGGCACTGTAGTATGGTCAGTTTTGAAGCTCCTAAGAACATTTGCAGTGAGGGATCACCCCCAAGGCACAGCTCATCGGTGACGGCTGCTGGCTCTGAGACAAACTGGAAGGCTCTGGGTGCCCTGAGTTCATCAGCACACCCCCAACAATAGTCACTGGTGCCTGTATACAAGTGTCTGGCTCAGTGTGTGTTTCTGGAATGGTGTCTACTTTCCTAAGGTGACTGCCACATGACTGAATCATTTTAGAGTCAGTGGTCGAAACTGATATTTATGTTAATATCTTGATTTTGAAGGCATACCTGTCCCATTTTTTTTTTTTAAATCAGGTCTTACTTGTGTTTGCCTTTTAGAAGATGTAAGTGTGCAAAGCTTGAAGGAACTCACTTTTTGTAGGTTTATAAAATGATTTTCCACCTCGACTCTATCTTGCTCTAATGCTGGTCTTGACATCATGATTCTTAACCCTGTCTCTGATGCCTCTTGTTCTTTAATGAGCGTAGTCTCTTTAGAGGAATCCATGACAAAACCAGTATCATACGGTGCTTTTTAAAAGAATGGTCCCAACATTATGGGCAGGAAAAGAATGAGTGAAGCAGAAATCATATTGAAAAGACACAGTGAAGAAGAGAGACAGTGGAGAGTTTTTGAGATGATGTGGGCCTGGAAGCCAGGGCCTGCCGGGAAGCCAGTGTGTGGCCTGCTGCAGGGTGGTGGCCCTCTCACCCGACTTCCTCTGGTCCAGAGATGCCTCAGAGGAATAAGTTCATATCGAAACTCATTTCCTCTTGAAAACTTCATTCAGTCATTTCTCGCTTTGGTTCACTCCAAGTCATATAGCTCAGTTAGTAGAAATGTGAAGAAACACTGAGGATGTGGTTTACTCAAGGTTACCCAAATCAGCATCTCAAAATACATGAGAAGTCTCTATCCTGGAAATTTGTCCTTCTTCAAGTCACCTAAATGTGGTCTCAAGTTCTATGACTGCTTTGCAAAGTCCTTTCTCCAGTCCTTTGTACATCTGACAGAGGATCAAGCAGATTTTTGTTTCCCTTTCTTATAGAATGTGCTGGTTTAGCTTTTGTGTTCTCCAGTGTTAGCACAGCCCAAAGACTAAACAGCTTAGGGGCTATGAAAATTTGGATAGTTGTTCAGAGATTTTTTTCCCCCTCCTTTCTTAAATGGCACTGTTCTTAGTTCTGCTTTCTCAATAGTGTCTTCCTTCTCCTGGGAACTTTCTGTTCTTACTAGTAAACGGGGTGTATGAACTTGCCCAATCTTGCTCCGCAGTATCTGTCTGCATCACTCAGGAATTCAAAATTAGTGCACTGTGAGCAAGGCTTACATTCTAATAGTTTCACAAATATCAGACCAAATACAGAGTTTTTGGGTTTAGGAGGTACTTTCCAGCTTGATTTCCCTCCCTTAATATGAAATTCACAGGAAGGACTAATTTTAAAAATCCATTTTTTTTTTGGACTTCTGGGTTGTGCATTGGTTAAGTGAATACATTACAGAACCACCAGGTATAAAAAGGAGCAAATAAATTCAGGAGGAAAGGAACAGCTCTTTCTAAGAGAAACCCTGTTTTATGATATTATGGAAAGAATAGACAAATGGTTTCAGAATTGTCCTCTAGAATAGGTATACTACTGGCTAATGATTGCAGAAATTTTAGAAAATGTGTCAGATTTCCAAATAACTGCATGAGGGCAAGATCCATCGGTCAGTGATAAATTTCTGATTGCAATGTCCACAAACTTTACGCTCAGAACTTCCTAACTCTGCTCTTCATCACTTTCTTGCTTTTTCTTTAATACTTTGACCTTCATTTCCCATTGAGGTAGCCACCGGAGATCCTCTACAGAAATACAAAACATAGGGTCCAGTGTACCGGGGACCCCTGATTGGCCTAGGACATTGAGGATGGTGACTCTTAGGGCTGGATGCTTCCAATTCTGATAGGCTCCCCTGACACTGCACTTTCTTAGTAATTCCACAGTTGTTGTTATTAAAAACACATTACCATAAGGTGATACTTCCATCATATTGGTTTTTCTTCTTACAACACGGTCTTAAAGATTTTAAGCAATATATTTAAAATACGGGTAGCTTAAGGAAGAATAAAAAAGGATCCATTTTACCGGGACTAGCAACAGAGATTTCTCTCTGTCCCCAGCTGATGGCATCAAGTACACAGCACAACCATGTTTAGATTCCTTGTGGAAGCAGTCTCCATCCTGAATGACAGACAACTTGTTGCTGCTCCTTGTCAGAGCATTGGAGTAGCTCTCTGGTAAAGGCCTTGGAGGAGCTAGTAAAGAATATCCACTAGGGTGGTTCCTAACTACATGAGAAGTTCTCTGTGAATCCTCTTTTGAGTTATAGAAGAGTGCTTCCCGGCCTGCCTATGGACTTATGTAGACCTGATCCAACAACTGACATTTATCTGGAGTAAAATGAGGAAAATAATAAAGTAGTGGCTTTTTTTTTCTTTGGAATTCATTTTGTTAATTTAAAGGCTCTCTTTTATTACAATTCTGCTCTCCTTATCTTTAGATGTTAAAATGTCTTTTTGTTTAAGAAACAATGATAAGGAGAATAAGTGGCAGGGTCTTCTGTTTATTTGTTTGTAATTACCATATTTGAAAAAAGCAAACCCTACTATTCCTTAAAGTTTTGTTTTAGCTTTAAGACTTCACTAGTACAGGGATCGCTACCAAAGAGGTAGTTTCCAACTAGACTTTTGAGGCGCAAGTCTTAAAGTTCACCATTCTGTTGGATCCTGAGTCTAGCCGGTAACCGAAAACATTTGCAAGCCCTTCTGATGTGCCTCCTGTTCTTTAAATAAATAAATAAATAAATAAATAAATAAATAAATAAATAACTTCACATCTCACCTTCCCCTAAAATATTATTTTCACATAAATACATTTTGCAGTGGTTTTTATTCTTGGAATCAAAGAGGTAGAGGGTGGGGCTCAGAATGGGAAGAGAAGGGGAAGACTCCCCTGGGGCTCATGTAGGGAGTTAAGCTGATGACAAATGTGGAGACCGAGTCACCATTCCAGCATTGTGGAGTCCAGAATTGCACTCATATGGTCCATGTGAAATAAATCATGAGGAATAAAAGTACCTGGCACTCATTCCAGATGAAACAAGGAGGGGCGCCTAGGGAGTGGGACCTGAGGCAGCCTCATTCGATGGGCGGGACCCACTGGTGGGATTGGGTCACCTGCCCCAGTGCTGGGAAGCTCCCGTAGCTGAGCTACAGGCTTTACCTGTCTGGTGGCTCAGGGAACCTGGAGTGCTTACTGAGGCTCTGTGTCTATCAAGTCTACCTTGAGAAAATCTGAAATAAGCTCAAGCAATACCAGAGCTGGAAGAAAAAGAATACTGATTTGCTACACGTAGTGTAGGAGTCTCAGGGAAGATTTAGTTGCTTTTCTGGGGAGAGTCTGTTTAGACACTTTCTGCCACTGGAAAGAACTGGAACACTAAACTCTTGTTTGATCCTGCCTTGCCTAGGGGGCTTTGGTGGGTGGAGAATATTAGTGAATGTTAGGTATCATTGTGTTCTCATGTAATTGCTATAAGTATCTAGGACTCAGAGACTGAAACAAACCACAGAGGTTGTATAGGGTGGTGATGGTTGTGGTGGGGAGGTGATCTAGGATTTCCCCTCAAGTGAGCAGCATTGTCATTTATCAATTGTTGGCGTTGCAGGAATGGGAGATAGATGAAGAAATCATTCACTCAGTTCCTTTTCCCATTAGTTACATATTAGTCCCAAGGGACATTAACTCTACTGAGTTTTTGGGTTATGCTTACATGAGTTCCCTTAGAAGTTCTCCTGGTGCATCATGCCTCACCAACAGGAAAACCAGGGCAGGGGGGCAGAAATTAGACTGGTATAAGTCAAATGTTTTTGGATAGCGGTTGCTCTAAGTTGTTTGGGGCACAAGCAGAGACATGGAAATTGTGGCCAAAGACCTCAGACATGTGTGAGGACAAAAGGGTCTGACATGGTGTCTAAGAAGTGTTTGATACAGCCTGTGCTTTGTACTCCTTAGACTCAGCTGTACTTCCTATATGTCGAACACATGGAAGATTTAAAGCCTCCATTTTTGTGGGAACAAGATTTTATCATTTATTCCTCAAAAGAGGAAGTCTAAGTTTAGTCAGTGATAGTGTTTTTTAAGGTGAAAGCCAAGTACAGCTCTGAGAAGACCTAAAGCAAGAGGTTTGGGGAAACAGACTACATTTCTTAAAGCTGTAGCTGGTCCTATGGCCCTAATGGATTTTCATCATCTTCTTGCTCACCAGCCATTCTAGAGTTCCCCTTTACTCAACTGTTACTGAACTGACCTGGATAATCTGCCTGATGGTTGACCCAGATCTTTATCCTCAAGAGATGTGAGCTCTAAGGTTGCCTTGCTTTTATTTAGGTTATGATGCCTGCAATTGTCCATTTGTCATTCTCACTGGGCATAGAATCAGAGTGGTTCCACATATCTCTCCTGGATTCTAAACATGCTATTCCCTGACCCATTGTGTAGAAGAAACCCTACAATTTCATCTTAATTATGGTTATTTCCATTGTAGTATAACTCCTTTATATGCATGGTAGTCCCCTGCTACATGATCTGGTGGTACTTATAGCTCCAAGTTGTATTATATCCTCTAGCTGATGGTTTCTTGCAAAGAACTATGGCTTCTAACCTAGCAGAGCCAATGCCTGTAGGAAGGAAAGCCTAGATTCTAAAAGTGGGTTACTAGGAGAGATGGTGAGAAGGCCCAATTCTACTTGTACTACTGAGTTTCAGGACTCATGTATTTTGGCTATTGAGGATATAGCTGTCCATATCTATCTTTGGTTGAGTGTGTCTATGACATTTTAGAGACAAGTATCCTAAAACCATAGGGCTTTGACCCTAAAATGGTCCCTTACCTGAATCTTTAGCAGATTACTATTTTGTTAAGCCAAATGCCTCAGAATGATGGATGCAGCACATGATAAGCACAAGAAATACTGTGTTCATGTGCCTATATCTCATATTCCCCTTACTGTTAAAGGTCCTTTGATCTAAGGCAATGTTATACAGGGTTCCATGTACATAATTCAGTATTCTCTAAGCTCTTGGTTTATGATGTTGGTAGGAGTACTAAAAAAAGAGAAGGCAAATACATACCTGGAATTGCTATCAATTCTGATAAAAATTACCAGGGGAATTGATTTTACCCTACGTTTACACTAACAAGTTAACCTGTTACTGTTTTATGGATGCTAGCAAAAGACAGAAGACTCTAAGATCAGAGACAGACTTTTTACTCCCAGCACAACAAGTAGCATGAGGTAGGTCAGTTGTTCTGGGCTCGAAGGCTCACAGGAGTGTGATGGAAAGCCCAGATAGACACAGTAGATTTGGATCACAATTGAGGAATACTTAGCTTGGGAACATATTGTTTTAAAAGAAGCAATAAACAAGCCTCTTGTTCTGGAAGGAGATATATTTTCAAGATTGACTGCTGCAAATACAACCTTGAAAAATGACCTGGGTAAGAGGTATGAGGGCCTTGGATTCTTGGCATACCCAGAAAGAATGTGCAGATGTTGCCCATCCTAACAGGGACAAATCCATGCTTCCTCCAAGGCAGAAGGGACCAATGTGATCAAGTTGCCACCAAGTAGTTTTAAGAAATGGGTTCATACTGAGGGCTCAGCATCCATCAGCACTGCCAAATTAGGCATTAATCCATAGTAGTAGCTCGATTGAGTTCTGTGAGAAGGAGCACAAGTATTGGGCAATGCTGAGTCTCCATTCATGGGCCCATTTTGCAACCATAATGGAGAAAGGAGGCTGACATCCATGGGACAAGTCATCTTCTCTGCTTGATGGTTAAATGCCACTGCTTGGTGGATACTCTCTATTGCGTATTAATGTGAGATGCAAAGACCCTTGTCATCTGTGCCTATTTACATTGGCAAAAAGGTACATATAAAGATGGCCGAAACTTCCAATCTTTTTCAGGCCTCACCATGGGTAGGCCTGACCTGCTTAACTCAGCAGATCCCCCTCAATAGAAAGTAGGGGGAAACTCCAAGTTTCCTTAACCAGCCATATTGGCTCAAGAAATAGCTTCCGTGTAAGGAGTGAATTTCCTTCTAGAAATCAGTGCCTATTTTTCCTGGAAACGCCATTTCAAATAGTCCAGTTCCATCTGAAGTCAAGCTGTTGTCCTCACTTCCATTCTGTGACGTTCTTTCCCGACACCCAGTAGGTCAGACGAACCACTTTTTTGATTTAGAGATATTTACATCCTTTGTATTAAACTTATTTTGAAGGGGTTGCCTTGTTGGACCACTGTGTTCTTTTTCCTCCAGAGAGAAGGGGAGAAATGTACTTAGAAAGTAATGAATGTTTACATCAATTTGCAAATCCCTGTACATAGAGATATATTTTTTAAGTGTGAATGTAACAACATACTGTGAACTCCATCTTGGTTACAGACGCAGCTCCTTCGGTCAATTATCCAAATAAAACCCGTTCTGAAAACAAAAACAAAAACAAAAAAAACTCCTCACATTTGTGCTGAACCTCTTGATCATCCACCAGCCCCTCAATCAATGGGGGCCAAACGTGATGGGGGAGTTGGCATTTTCTTCAGTTTTAGACTTTTCCTTTACTAGCATGGTAAGTGATCAAAGGCTTAAATCTTTCATGATTGTCTTGACCCTTTGTGGCTTGTTGCTTTAGTTGGTTACTTCAATACCTGGATCTCTGCTCTCTCTTCTAGCAACTGAGATCCTGACACCTTCCAAAGCCAGCATTTCCCCACCATCCACGAGTTCAGGCTTATGCTTACTTTAAACCACTTTTGACAAAAATCTTTCTGTCCTGCCACCTACAACATGTATCAGTCAAGAAAACAAAAGCTACTCAAGGTCATCTCAAGTACGAAGGGATAGAGTACAGAAAATTCAATTCCAAGATAAGATTGTGAAGGGTTGGAGGAGTCCAGCCACAGCTAACTTTTAGGAAACCGGGCATTCCAGGAACTGTGGGCAGTCACCATGTATCATCTCAGGTGCCTGCAGCACCAAAGCGAGTGATTTGCAGGAGGATTTTTGGAGAAGCTGAGAAACTTCCCATTTGCCATCTTTCAAAGCCATGCCTCACCATAGCTGCTAGAGCGACAATGGCCTCTTTATCTCCTGCCTCCAAGATCTTATATGGTATCTCTCAGTGGTAGAAAGTAAACTTGCCAAGGGAGACACTGCAAATGTAGTCTTTGGGCTTCCAGATTCTGGGATATTGGGAGAACCTAGAAGGAATAGGACTGGTATTTGTATACCAGCAGACAGTCTACGGACAAAGCATATTATTTTAGGACTGTGTCTCTTTCTCCTGTTTCAGGACTGCTGTTGCTGTCTCTGTGTCCCTAACATCAAGTACACTGATCGAATGTAGATGCCCAATATGCTGGTATGCCTCTTAGTTCACTAGCTCTAAAAGGTCATATTCCTGAAACTTGATTTTTTTTCGGTCTTCGTAACTACCGTGAGTAGTTGCTAGATAAATAGCTTTTTTTCTATTTTATTATTTCCAAGCATAAAGCTCAATTATGTTTTCTAATAAAAATGTTGTCTAGTCACTCTCAAAGGTCAAGCTTTATATCATAGTTACCTTTGCTATTTGTGTATTAATAAATAGAAAAACAGTAATGAATTATAACTGTCGACTGGATTAAAAATAGATTTTGTCTCATTGTGTTCTCAGTAAAAAATGCATAAAAATGCAATAACTCAAAAGTTACAATAGATCATTTTATTTTATAAAACACTTGCATGAATATTTTTTCATTTCTTGCAACCTTTCTTAGGGCCTCTTCTTTCTTACAGCCTTGTGAGGAAGGCAATATTGTTTTCCCCTTTTTATTGTTGAAACATGCTTTAAAAAGTTGAGATATGGGCAGCCTGGGGGGTGGGGGGGTGAGAGAGGGGGTGGGGAGGGGAGGGGGAGACTCAGTGGTTTAGCGCCTCCTTCAGCCCAGGGTGTGATCCTGGAGACCCAGGATCAAGTCCCCCATCAGGCTCCCTGCATGGAGCCTGCTTTATCCTCTGCCTGTTGTCTGTGCCTCTCTCTCTTTCTCTGTCTCTCAAAAATAAATAAATAAATAAATAAATAAATAAATAAATAAATAAATAAATAAACAAACAAACAAACAAACTATAGTTCTCATCTCTGTACCACCTGTCAATACTGCAACTTTTGTGAAGACTAGATGTGGTGCAAAGAACACTGAACTAACAATCAAGAAACTTGGGTTACTGTTGCAACTTGATCACTAACCAACTTTTTATCTCAGTATCCTTGCCTTTCTGTCTTTCTGTTTGTCTTTCTTTCCTTCTCTTTCTCTCTTCTTTTCTTTCATATCTAAAATTGTAGGGTGGTGGTAGTAAACTAAACTTCACCTCTGTGTATCTTTTCTCTGTGGATTTAGCACTGCTCAGTATTTCAGGGAATGTTGAGGAGTTTTTCATGTCTTGGCAGTGAACTTGCCATAGAAAATTGTTGCTCACCATTATTTGTGTTTCTGGACACCCCGAAAGACCATCTTTCCCATCCCCTAACTAGTTGATGAGGCTTTGCAACACACTTCTGGCCAAGAAATGTAGATGAACAAATAAATGTGAGGTACTACTTCCAGAGCTAGCCTCTGAACCTCACATGCTCCCTTCCGTTCTTTCCTCCCTTCCTTCACACACACGCGCACATGCACGCACACACACACACAGAGATATTTCTGTTCTATATTAGCAGGTGTGTAAATACTAGATGAAAGAAATGCAAATTAAAACCACAGTGACATACCATTTGGGGGGGCTATACATGAAAAATATTAAACAGACTGGCAATATGAAATATGGGGAAAAGGCCCTCTTATACTGCTAGTGGTAATATAATAGAAACATGATTTGGGAGGCCTCATTTGTCTGTATTCATCAAAATCAAAATAAAATATACTTTCTCCAACATTTGCTTTCTTGGATATACTGCTTGTCAGAATAAGACATGGAAAAGGAGGTTTATATACAGCAACACTTTCAGTATCAGAGAATTGGGAACTGTATGCACAGCAAGCAATAGAAAAAATGATTGACTATGACATTATCAGACACTAACAATTTAAAAGATGCGATACATTGTGGATGAAGATGGCCAATCTCCAAGACATAATGTTAAGTGAAAAATAAGTAGCTGGGCAGCCCTGGGGGCTCAGCGGTTTAGCGCTGCCTTCAGCCCAGGGTGTGATCCTGGAGACCCGGGATCGAGTTCTGCGTAGGGCTCCTGGCATGGAGCCTGTTTCTCCCTCTGCCTGTGTCTCTGCCTCTCTCTCTCTCTCCCTCTCTCTAATGAATAAATAAATAAAATATTTTTTAAAAAAAGAAAAATAAGTAGCTGAATAATAGGTGAAGTGCCTGAGATTTATGTATATAGTGATATCTATATCTGTATCTGTATATCTACATATATCTGTGTACATAGATTGGCTATAAGTATATAGAAATATAGGTTTGGAAGAACATTCACACCATTGAAAACAATGGTCAAACATATGAAAGAACAAAGGATAAGTATGGTTTAGCAAAAGGATATTTTTAATATTTGCATATTTTTCACATTTAGGTACTGATATTTTTTAAATGAGTTATTTTTTATAATTATTTATGTTCATATATTCCTTGTGAGCTTAAAATGGTAATGAGAACTACCAGTTGACTTGTTCTCATTGTTTGCACACAGAGAGGGGTGATGACTGTGTGTTGTTTCTTGGTAACTCCAGTAAGTCCTGGTCTACTGTTGTCAGGTCACCCTGAGAGGAAAGCTTTGATCTGTTATCCTGGCAATGTCACACTGGTTCTCTTGTGCTCCAACCTCACATGACACTCTGCCCGTGATCTTAAGTAGTGGCAGGAAGCCAGCTCGGTGTCACTCCATACTTCTCAGCAAAGACAAACTTTTGTGGTAAAAATAAACAAAGTGTACAGTGCATTCAGCATACGTCCTGGCTTATCTTGTAAAATCTCTGGGAGGCTATTGAGGCAAATCTTGAAACATCAGTAATCCCGACAGAAGTGACCCCTCTTGTTGAATAATGCCAAGTCTTGGCCACTTGCCTCTGGCTGTCTTTTTTTGGAACAGTTTTATCTATCTGCACCATATTTTCAGTCTGACAGGTTGCATGAGAAAGACACATGAATGGGATAATTTGGATAAGGCTCTAATGAAAATTTTCTTAAATTTAGCTATAGACACCCCCAAAATGATAGTCCCAGGTGGTATGCCTTGTCAATGGCTGCCTTAAACCTTGGTTTTTATGGCAGAGTTTTGATCATCCGTAAGCACACTAAAACATTGTAGGGACCTATATCCCATATATTATTTTTTCCACAGGGCTAATCTTATTAAGGTCATATTACTCCTTGGCTAATGATGTTTTGTCACTTTCCATGAAATCAGTATCAGGTTGCCGTAGTTTTTTCTTTAAGTTTTTATTTTAGTTCCAGTTAGTTATTATACAGTGTTATGTTAGTTTCAGATGTACAATACAGTGACTCAACACTTCTATATATCACAGAGTGCTCATCATAACAGGTGTGCTCCTTAATCCCCATCATGTATTTCACCCATGCCCATACCCCAAGCTTTTGATTTTTCTGTATATTTGAAATTTTTCTTAATTAAAGGAGTTAGAAAAATATGATGGGCTAGGAGTAAGGGACTGTGAACACTAATGGGGAGCAAAATATTGCTAATGTTCCTTAAAATCCCTGAGATAGTTGACCAGGAGAATGAATGGTGCATTCTCAAAGGACTTGGGTGATTAACTCAGGGTAGTGATTCTCAACTTTTATCATTTACAAACATGAGCATGGAAAATAATATTTGTATGGCATACTGGTGTAACAACTCAGGTTCCTACAGTTTTCTAACCAACTCTTTTGTTCTTGTGAACAATATCTAAATGTATTATCTTGAAGTGAATTCATGTTATGTGTAGTAGAGTCAAAATAAAGTAATGGCTACCTTCCCTAATGACTCATTTCCCTATAAAAGGCATACTTTACAAATGGGTAATTCATATTAGTGGCTTGTCAATAGCTTGGATTCCTCAGGCAGTTTCTCTATCACTCACATATTTAGGCACTGGTCAGTCTGGGAACCATGGAGTATGAATAATGATATTCAAAACTTCTAGTGGAGGCAGGATAATAAGTTCTAAGTTATAATGTAACTGCTGGATCAGAACATCAGCATCCAATATTATTCTTCCTGGCTGGTAGTCTACTCTGTACTTAGTAAAAGAATCTCTTACCCTATGTGGTCATTGAATCAATGAGAAGGTTTGCACATCCATGGCATGCTACTTGCCACTCCGCCAGCCAGCATGTGTGGCAGACATTGCTAGTTTGCTAGTTGTACCTACTTCTCTCCAACCCAACCCAGATATACCCTCAGCATCCTTTCCAAAAGATGTCCTGAGGCAACCACCAACAATCAGAGGAGGCATGTGAGATTCGTTTGGTAATATGGCTATATTACAATACGATAACATAAGTATTACATTATAGGTTGAATTCTGTTTCCTTCAAAAATAGACATATTGAAGTCCTAACCCTTCACACCTCAGAATATAACTGTATTTGGAGATAGAGTCTTTAAAGAGGTAATTAAATTAAAATGAGGCCATTAGTTATGCCCTCATCCAACATGGCTGTTGTCCTTATCAGAGTAAATTTGGACACAAACACGTACAGAGGGAAGATGATGTGAAGACACAGATAAAGTGACTGACAATTTACCAGCCAAGGAGCGAAGCCTGTCACGGAGCTTCCCCTGTTGACCTCATAAGAAACCAACTCCACAGACACCTTGATCTCAGACTTCCAGGCTCCAGAACTGTGAGAAAATAAAATTCTGTTGTTTAAGCACCCCATCTGTGTCACTTTGTTACTACAGTCCTAGCAAACAAATACCAGTCTCATAAATAGAATAGAAGGATGTGGTGGGGGTGATTAAGAAGCTTCTTGACTTTTATAACAATAGAAAAGACTCTTAGCAATTTGCTGGTACACTCTTAATATTATTCTTTTATATTGAACTATGAGCTATTGACATCCCCCACTCTTATCTGGCTTGTGGTTGTTAGTTCCAGTATTATAGAGTAAGGACTCTGTAAAAAGGAAAAAAATCTTAGGTATATCATAAAATACTAGAACAGACTTGGAAGTTATAAATTAAATTTGTATTAGGAGGAATGTAGCAGTAGGAAATGGCTGTATAGTAATAATATATAATATAGCAATCATGCTCTCCAAAGATGTCCATATCCTAAGCCCCAGAACCTGTGAATATATTATATCACATGGCAAACAAGAATGAAGGTTGTAATTGGAATTAGGTTGTTCATTAGCTGACCTTAAATAGGAAGATGTTCCTGGAGTATCTGGGTAGGTCCAATGTAACCACAAGGGTCCTTTAAAGTGAAAGAGGGAGGCAAAAGAGGAGCTCAGAGTGATGCAGCATAAAAAACTCAACTCATCAGTGCTTGCTTTGCAACTGGAGAAAGGGCTCACCAGCCATGAAATATAGGCAGTCTCTAGCAGATGGAAAAGGCAAGCGAATAGATTCTCTCCTAGATCTTCCAGATGGGAATGCAGTCTGGCCAACACTTTAACCCCAGTGAGACTCATGTCAGACACCTGACCTACAGCACTGTACGGTAGTATAGTTGTGTTGTTTCTAAGCTGCCAAATATGAGGTAATTGGTTATGGCAACAATATGAAACTAATAAAATTTCCAAGGATTGAATATATTTGCAACACTCATTTTGGAAACATACAGTGGAAACAGATTTGCTCTTGGAATCATTGTATTTTTTTTTTAAGATCAGTGCATAATGGATTATTTCTGCTCCTTATCTTTATCTTCATTCAACTCTGCTCTTCTACCTTTTCCCCTCATCCTGCACTTTCTGTTCCTCCACACCAAAAAGCACCAGCAAAAATGCTTGATCTCCATATTTGTTTTAATGGCATTATCTTTATCCAATCATCTACATTTAAAACTCTGAAAACAACTTTGACTCCTTTCTCCCCTTCCCCATCTTACATCTTGTTAGTTTTCATAGTCAGTAGATCTATCCCCATGTGTTTTTTCCTTACTTCCCTTCCTTTTCATTCCTACCACAATGTTTCTGCTTTCTGCCCTTGACTCCTCATGCTTATCCAAATTTCCTAACTGATCTCACAGCTGTCAGTGCCTACATGCACCCATTCTTCCACTCACTATTGCCAGAATAATCTTCACATGCCTATCTCCTTTCCTCAAGGTTGTTTTCCAAGGTCCTCTACAGCGAGGTCCTCGCCTCTCCAGTATCCTCCTGCACCATCACTCATTAATCCACCTACACATGCCTTGGGTGCCAGGCCAGAGGTTCTCAACTGTGATGCACAGGAGAGTCACATGAGTAGCTTTCAAAAAACACTGATTCCCTGGCTCCATTAACCAGAATCTCTAGGTGTGGGCCCTGGGAAATGGATATCTTTTAAAGCTCTCCAGATGATAATAATGTCCTGCCCAGACTGAGATCCAGTGCCTTAAGGTGGTTCTCACACATGGTGTATATTAGAATCACCCAGAAGGCTGGTTAAAGCACAGGTTACTGGGTTCTAGCCCAAGGGTTTCAGATTCAGTAGGACTGGAGTGAAACCTGAGAATTTTTCCTTTTTTTAAAATTTGAGACATAATCCACATACAATAGTAATCCTTTTAAAGTACACAATTCAATGGTTTATGGTATATTCACAAAGTTTCACAACCATTGCTACTACTTCTAGAACATTTTCATCACCCTAAAAGAAGCCCATTAGCAGACACTTCTCATTCCCTCCTCATCCCAGTCTCTAGAAACCACTAATCTAATTTCTGTTTCTATGAATTTGCCTCTTTCAGACATTTCATAGAAATGGAATCATACAGTATGTGGTCTTTTGTGACTGGCTTCTTTCACTTAACACTATTTTTAAGGTTCATCCATGTTGTAATATATTTTAGTATTTTGTTTATTTTATGGTAAAATATTTCACTGCATGCAACACATTTTATTTACCTATATCCAAATGGTAGACACTTGGGTTGTTTCTACCCTTTGCCTATTATGAACAATGCTGCTATAAACATTCATGTACAAATTTTTGTCTTCTTAATTATTTTGGAATATATATATCTAGGTGTGAAATTGTTGGGGCATATGGTGATTCAATAATTGAGATGCAAGACTCTATAATTGAGAATTTGCATTTTTAACAAGTTCCCAGGTGATGTTGAGGTTGATGGTCCAGGAACCACATTCCGAAAACCACAGCTTTACCTGTACTGGACTTCTAAGTCTTCCCTCAAATACCTTATATCTTTGACATCTGTGCCTTGTTGGTCACTGGATCTCAAGTGCTTTCCTTCTCATCTTTACCTTGTGAAATCCTACTCACCCTTTAGGGCCCATTCCCAGGCTGCCTTCATCATAAAGTCTGTGCAATATTTTCTGTGTGTGTGTTTTTCTTGTTCCTCTGTGTACAAGCTCCTTTTGGGCACTGAGTGTGATTGAATCATCTTTGTATGAAAGCCCTGAAGCCTGGCACAATGCCATACATTGCTTGCACTCATTAGCATGTATTCATTTGAACAGAATTCGAGGTCTTCTGATGTAGTAGTTCAGAGTCATGACCTTAATTAGGTGGCTTTATATTTCTCCTTCCTCCAGCATCTGATAAATCCTAGCAACTCAGTACTCTTGAAGTCCTTTCACAAGTTGGTCTCATGATCAGGAACCAGAAGACCAAAGTATAAAGATCCTTTTAAGTTATACCATTTAAAGATTATTTTTACAATTGCTTCTCAGACATTAATATAATTATAATTTTAGAAGCCATGGTCTCTATGGAATATGTTGGGAAATGACTGGGTTAGTAAAATTTGTTTATAGAGAGATTGTATCAAATGTAGAGTAGCACATCTATTTGTACAACTTTTCATGCAACTTCCATAGGTATTCAGTGGAAAATTGCAATGTAGCATTTTCCATTTTCCTAGCAATGCTGAGAATAGTTAAAATACTGACCAAGCCCTCTATTAGCAAACTTATATTTACGGGTTAGTCATACTTCAGAAGACTGAGATGGCGGCTAAATAAGACAGTTTATAATAAGGACCTGCCCCACCTTCAAGATCCAATATATGATCTGCTATTGCTGGTAGTACACATTTCCTCAAGTTTTCCTGCTAGTGCTTCTACTAGTTTGTTTGTAATATACTGAGAAAGTGAAACCATCAGCTAGAATTCTAGCTTATCCTGTCCCACATCTACAAATGTGTCTGCACCTGCTCTCAATCCTTTCATTCTCCTCCATAAGGTGAGCTTCTCCCTCCTGTGCCCCAGAGCCCCACCCCTTCTACTTTCTTAGGCACTTGGCTCCAATAATCATCCAGTTCTGACTCTGCTGGCAGGGGAGCCAAGGTAGGCTTCAGGCACTGCCTTCTCTTCACCCACGTGGAAAGTAAAAAGAATCTCACCAAAGTTTGAATTCTTTTGAAGCATCTCATCTAAAAATTTCTGTAGTATAAGGGATGGTGATATTGTATCTCACTGATGCAGAGGGGAATCTTAAAAACTAGGAAAGATTTAACAATATATTTTATTCCCTTTTATAAGTTGGTCCTTTGAAAATGTTTGTCATGTGTGAATATGGGCCAACAGATGTGGGGAACCCCAAAGGACGTCTGACGTGAAAGGCCCGCAACTTGATCTTGGCCACATCCACTCCCCTCTTCCAAACCACACTTTTGAGCACAGCTTTTAGTTTATTCTTATATAATTTCCACTTTATTCTCTTCTAAAGGCCTGGATAAATGTCATGCATGTCCCTACAGTTGGGTGTGGAATGGCTGGGAAGACCTAAGAGATAGGACATATGCAAGAGTGGTTGGTTCTCTTCTAGTCTCGCAGAAAGAGCAGAGGCAGAAGAGATTGGATCCAGGAGCTCATGCAAGGGTCACAATGGACTTGGGAGAAATGAAGAAGAGCCAAGAAGAGAGAGGGAACAGTTCTGTGTGGACACTCAGTTGGAATCTGAGAGTTAAATTTTCCCCCGTACGGGTTCTAATAATTCCTGACTACACCCTTGGGTAGAATCTGTCTCTCCCCTACTTGTTAGGGTCTAGCTTACTGAATGAATGAACTCATACTTAGTGCTTGATCCTCAGCTCATTGCCATCTTAGTGATTCTCTTACTAAGCCCTTTCATCTAGGGCACCAGTAACTTCCATACTACAAATATAATGAGCAGGTTTCTGTTTATATCTTTCTCCCCATCTCTGAGACATTTGCACTGCTGATAATGTCCTCCTGTTTGAAGTAATCTGCTCTTTGGCATCCACAATAGATCACTCTCCTGTTCTCCTATTACTTGGGTCACTCCTACTTTGTCTTCTTCCTAGAAACCTCTTTCTCTGGCCTTCCCTTGACTATTGCTCAGAATTCTGTTCTCAGCCTTCCTCTCATTATAAAAGCCATAGCTACAAATATTATTGATAGTATTTGTCCTAAATCGATTCTAATGTAGCCTAATCTTGAATTATGATCTCTTTCCACAGCTGCATATTGGATACCCAGACCTGAAAGTCTTTATTTAATTATTTTCATTTTTAATTTTTTCAGACCTGGATATCTTTAAACTCAACGTTCTTTATTCTAGAATTCTTCATTTTGGTGAATGGCACTGTGACCCTCTCAATGACCCAGGCAGAAGCTTGAAACATAATTTAAAACTTCTCCCCTGCCTACTCCTTATATTTCCTCTTACCTACATCCCATATTCAGTCATATCTAGTACATCCTTCTACATACCTCTCGTATTTATGTTCTATCACCACCGTGAGGGCTAACACTGAATAATCATTAAGGGCAAGTATTGTATATCTTATCTTCTTGTCCCTAGAGCATAGAATACTGGCACTATTTTAATATGTTACTTAGACTATTGAAAGAATTAAGAAGTAAGTAATTCAATAAATAAGTAAATGGATCAACACAATATAAGTTTAGTCCTTCTGATTTCAAGAAACAGAAACCTTTACAATGTAAGTCAAAGTACAAAGGAAGGTGGGGCAGCAGGTTTATTATTATAAGGAAACCCATGGAACATAGGTAGATGAACCAAAATTAGAAAAACAAGAAACAGTAAATCAGCCAGTCTGTTAATGCAACAATGTTTACGAACTTTACAAGCTTCAACAGCTGGGATTTCTGAATCTTCACTCTGATTCCTGTTAGGTGAGTTGATTATTATCGGGGGGCTTGCTCTGTTCACCTCTCACTACAACTCACTTTTTAACCTCTACTCTGCACACTCCCTTCTTACCTCATTGAATCTGCCCACTCAGAGTGTCTGCTTTCTCAGGACTTATCATGACCATAGCTTTACCGCTTGGGCTTCAGCTACACATCCCTTCAACTTTAGTTCCTGCTGCTAACTGCCTGGCTCTCTCTGTGTTTCTCAATTGGAGTCCCTGAGGGCAGAAACGTGATAGTCCTACTCAGTTTTAAAATGTCAGCCCACTGATGAACTGCTCTGAGCAGAGGCCCAACGCAGTCCAAATCAGCCCAATTGTTACCATTCACTGGAAACAAAGAGTCCCATGATATAAACCATTCTCTCCAGGGTTGCAGGTTGTGCCAGCAGTGCTAAGAGCAGAAACTGTGACTAGTGTGAACACAAACATGTGATCATGTTGTTTCTGAGGATAGGCAAAACAGGAATTCTTACTTCTAAAGAGGGTGAGAATGTGTAGGAAAAGCTAGAGCTAAAGAAGCCTGAACAGTCAAAATTCACTTAGGAGCCTTGAAAGTACAAAACACAGGATGGGATTCCAGAAAATCAAGAAATCTTGGGTGACCCCAATAGGTTATTGAGGGAAGAGAGCAAGGCTCAGAGCATTTCCTGGAATACTGTTTTCCAACTCTTGATCACCCGACAAAAGACTCAGAAACCGAATGAACAATAAATACTAACTCATTGACTTCTCTGCTTCTAGCCTGGCCCTCTCCAGTTGCCATTCCTATATTTTAGGTAAACTTTTCCCCCACTGATAAGAAAATTTCTTATTAGAAAATTAGAAAAAGAAAAAATTTGACAAGAAAATAAACATCAGTTTATCTCTACTATCTAGTAAGAATTGTAATTATTATTTCATAATTTTTTTCTAGTATTTCCTCCATTTTTCCTAAAAAATTGATTTTTGTGGGATATAATTTTATTCTGTGCATTTTTCTTTAGTTATTATATCTCTAGTATAATAATACATTGCCTAAAAATACAGTTGCAAAAATATTCCACCATAGGTCAGTATTATAATTTATCATGTCTTATTGGTGCCAGTTATGTTTTTTTCTGATTTTTCCCTACTATAAATTAAGGAATTGAATAAAGAACATTCCTAGAAGTAACATCCTGTATTAAAGATAAATATTATCTTTTTAAAACACAAATTTAACCATATACCTTCTCAGCCTTAAATTCTTCAAAAGTTAACTTATATCTTTAGGATAAATTTCTCATTCCTTTAGTTACCGCAATGGATGCTGCTGGTTCCTCCAGCCGGAGCTCCTTCAAACCCTCACAAGGACCCCCATGTTCCTGTCACCTTCTCTACTTGTGTGTGCCCAAACCAGCCATACTCTTGTGCCTGGAGGTATCAGCTTACATTGGTCTTCCGCTTAGGGCCCCTCTCTTCCCCCTGCCTCCCCCATCACTGATTTGCCTTATCCTCTATGATTTGGCTCAACTGTTAATCATCCTACAAAGCATGCCCCATCTTCCAGTTTGGTGTGTACCTGTACTGGTTTGCAGTTTGGATTGCATTCTGCTGCTAATCAGGGAAAATCTCGCTTAGAAGCCTGTATACAAACAGCAGAAGCTTCTGGCATTTGTTTAATGCCAGAAAGATACCAGAGTGAGTGCACCTGGGATTCTCTTGTTGTTTAATTCATGGTTACAAAAGGGTTGTGGCAGCACCAGCAGCTGTCTTGGGCTCCAGATAGAAATACGATAGGTTGTAGGCAAAGATGCTGTACCTGCTTCGGATACGCCTTTTTTAAAAAACAAAAAACAAATGACAACAACAACAACAATAAACAGAAAAAGCAAAGCCTTTTGAGGAACTTTCAGCTGATTTTGCCTTGTATCTCTCTCCCTGGGCAGAGCCATTACATTGGGGGAAAAGAGCATTTAGTCCCTCATCACTCTGCTGGATGCAACAAGGGGTTTGGGAACATGCTGGTTAGCAGATAAATGGCGTCTGCACTGATGGCCTTCTTTGTGCTCTCTCTCACACCCTCCTGGTGCTGCTGGCTCACTCCTGTCCCTTGCCCTTCAGATGATAAGCCTCTTGCAGTCAGGAAGAGTGTTTCCAACCTTGTTTTCCACCATCTGCCTTGAACACATTACTTAACTCATGGTTTTGAACAAATCAACTGCTTTTAGAGACCATCAACACCATATTCCCACTGAGCAGCCAAAGGCAGGAGAGCAGAAATAGCTTCCCCAAAGCACAATATTAAAAAATGGCAACAAACTTTAAAGGGAACGATGTACTGACTGGACAGTTGTAGAGCAGATGATAAGAAGGTGCCAGCAGAAGCAGCCTGAGAGAAAGCCACATGAACTGGGTCGGTGGTTCGCAAACATGGCTGCACGTTGGAATCACCTGGGGCTGTTTTTTTTTTTTTTCAGATTATTTATTTATTTATTCATGAGAGACAGAGAGAGAGAATGGCAGAGACACAGGCAGAGGGAGAACAGGCTCCATGCAGGGAGCCCGATGTGGGACTTGATCCCGGGACTCCAGGATCATGACCTGGGGCTGGTTTTTAGTGACCCTCTGCTTGGGCCTCCCCCCTCACCGTTTAAAACAGAATCCCTGGTGAGGCCTAGCTGTGTGCTGGAGCTGGCTCATCCTTGCTGTAAGGCTCTGCCTAAGGTCCTGTTCATCATGTTGATGGCTTAAAATTGGCCACCATCTGGTATTTCTACCATAGAAATTGGCAGACACTCCAAATCACAAATGAGTCCTCCCCGCCTGCCCCTAAGAGCAGTTCACCTGCGTCCTGCTGTTGGTAGTTAAAAATCCCCAGATGTTTCCAGTTTAAGCAGCCAAGTTTAAGAACTACTGGTCCAAAGTAAGCTCCCTTTTGGTTTCCAGTTTTCTGCCACATACTATATTGGGTTCCTTCTTTTGCCTGAATCCTGCCTGTGGGCAAGCATCCTTGTGTGGGATAACTCGGTTTGCCTGTACAGAACCCAAGTACAGAAGAGACAGGAAAATCATGCTTTCATTTATCATTGTTACTGAGTTTCTTGGCATACTATTCAATTTTGAAGAACCTAGCCACATCTCTTTCAGTGTACCTTTAGGGCTGGATCTATGGCAGCATGCTAATTCATTGAAGGAGGTGGGGGACCTCTGAATAACGTTGTACAGTTAGGAACCTTAATTACCTCCTTCTAAGATTGTAGTTCCTCATTTGAAGGCATACTTGTCTGTAGTGTAATTTGCCAGATCTCACTTCCCTGGCTGAATCTGATTTAAATAAATGGGCCCCACCTCATCCTAGGGTAGTCTTACTATAGCATCCATATCAGACTTTCCCCCCACCTCATGGTAGCTACATGTTTATATACATATATACATGTTATATATATATATATTCTTCAATTTATAGATAGAACACTAGTCAGAGGAAGGATCTGTAGCTTTCCTATTGTCAGAGAGTAAGTAAGTGGATTCAAATCCAGCCAGTGCATCTCCATAAACTGTGTTTCTGGTAGCTTTAACTCCAGTGGAACTACCACCATCAAGTGACGTTCAAGTCTGGCTGCAGAAACTTGGATGCAACAGATTTGCAATTCCCCGTGGGCACCTGGAAATTCCAGGGATACAGAGGACCTGTGAAAAGCCAGGGAGGCACTCTCTTCATAAAGTGGTGCTGGGGCTCTAGCAAACCCTCAAAGCCATTGGGCAGTGTTGGTCTCTGCCCAAATAGGCGGAAGGAAGCTAGAGGACTGTTCCCAACCAGATTTGAGGTGAGGGTCCTACCAGAATTGATTTTTGGGACGGGGCTGGGGCAGCCTGACAGTCTCAGTGAAATGTACATAGCTTGGGGCCCTCTGGGGGAGGTGGGCTGCCACGGGAAAGCATATCAATGCTCTAACTTGGTTTCTGTCAAAACTTAGCTGCTCAAACACCATGCTGACCAACCTAACAGGAAATTCCTCTTAAAATATTTTTCTTGTCTTGGGTGCTAGGGTGGCTCAGTTGGTTGAGCACCTGATTCGCTTTTGGCTTAGGTCATGATCTCATGAGTCGTGAGATGGAGCCCCCCGCTGGGCTCCACACTCAGTGGGGAGTCTGCTTGAGAGTCTCTCCCTCTGCCCACCCCTCCCACTCATATGTGTGCATGCAAGCACTTGCATTCTCTCTCAAATAAATCTTTAAAGAATATTTTTCTTATCTTGAAACTTGATTGTGATTAGAGGGAATGGAAAAATACAACTAAAGTATTAATTTTAAGTAGACACTTCTAAAGAATGTTTTTGTGACAAAAGATGAAATAAATCTAGACACTGACTACCTTGTAGAAGATCTCTAATATGAGATCTTCACTCTTAAACGAGTGGTTTCTAGTACCTTGTAGATGTTAGCATTTGTACACAGGGGACCAAAAACCAGCCGAATAACTCAGTCTAGAGCAAGATTGGCCCTTTGGAAAACATGACCTTTTTATTCTGGATACCTGCCATCACAATAGGTATTTATTATTAATTTATTATTAATATTAATTAATTAATTATTGTATTTCCTTATTGTTTCTAGGATTTTGTTCCTATTTCCTTTTCACTGAGCTTTCTGCTCCAAATAACAGAATGAAAATGCCATTGGAGCTATTATCTTTTGGTGTATTTCAGCTTACCCTTTTATTTTTTTTATTTTTTATTTTTTTTAAAATTTTTATTTATTTATGATAGTCACAGAGAGAGAAAGAGAGAGAGGCAGAGACATAGGCAGAGGGAGAAGCAGGCTCCATGCACCGGAAGCCCGATGTGGGATTCGATCCCGGGTCTCCAGGATCGCACCCTGGGCCAAAGGCAGGCGCCAAACCGCTGCGCCACCCAGGGATCCCAGCTTACCCTTTTATAGTGTAACAGTTCTCACTGCATTTCTCCAAGAGAATATCTTATATTGGTTGAAATTCATGAGCTGATTTTCTCTGTAGTCAGCTGTGTAGGGGAGGAAAACATCTTTTCCCTCTACTCATGTTAGGTGCTCCAGGAGTCCTAACTAACAAGAGATAGATTGACAAGAGAAAAACAAATACACTTTTATTAGCATGTGCAATGTGTATCCACATAGGAGCACTCAGAGATGAGTAACTCAAAGGGATGGTTAGAACTTGGGGCTTATTTGGCATCTAAACCAAAGAACAATAAATATACAGAGAAGTGTCAGGACAAAGGGAAGGGACTTTGAGTTTCTAGAGTAGCAAATTTTGGGAAGGTAAATATACAGGTGAACTAATGGAAGATAAGTTTAGTTAGTAAAGTTTGTATGTAGATCCTCTAGTGCCTATCTCTGGATTGATAAGGGTCTATAGTTGTCTTTGGTGATTAGCTTATGTCCTTCCTGGTAGAGTGGGGAGGGGACACCTCTACAAATATATGTCCTGCTTTTAGGCAAATGGGGGAGGGCAGAGAGCTTCTCCTGTATCTGCTTCTCAATTGCCTTTAGTTCAAAATAATCAATATAATCATATTCTGCTACCCTTTAGCTGGATAAACTATTCATTTCTTCTTGTTCTAATCTGCTAGCTAGGATAGATTGCTGAAACAATTGTGAAAATGAAGACACTATAAATAAAATGAATATGACCATTTTCTTGTTTTTCTGGGGCTTTACTTGGCAGTAGCATTTCCTGGCAGTAATGTGGGTCCTGACCCAACCTAGAAACTTTGTTTCTAACTTTCCTCCTTTCTAACCTCTGAACCTTAAACATCCCTGTAAGACATAAACTATGCTTGGGCTAAGTTTCTTTTTACATGAGTTTTTCACCAACAATATCCTTTTTGTCAATCCCTGTCCCTTTCCAGCTTGCTGTCAGAAGTAGGTGTCGAAATCTGTTTACTCCCTGTCTTTCTGAGGATTTTCAAGTTAACCATTTATCCTGGACATGTCTGTGTTGTTCAAGGGCACAGTGGGAAGAAGCTGTCTGGACAAAATTGTGAATCTGGGAAGTTTTGATTTTTTACTTTTTCTGACTTTACCTTCTTCTCTTTAATGACTTACTTTTCAAACACCTTTATATTTGCTTGCAAAAATCTTCTAACCTCCCATTTAAGTTTATTCACATCATCCTGTGAGTGAAAACATTGAGAGGGGAATAATCGAATGAGAAGAGGAAATCTAAAGATCAGATTTGTATAAAAGGAATATTAATTATATCAATTATGTGGCCTGCCTAGCAGTGATGCCTAATTATCCTGTGATACATTATTGACAGTAGATTGTGAAATAATAGCTAGTTTTGGTGTAGGTTTGACTCGATTAGAATAGTGGGCTGCAAGTACATGTTACACCTTCAGAGCTTATTGCTCGACAAACAAACCTACACCGTAAGCCCAAGTAGGAACATTTTCGCTGTTCCATCAGATTGGAGGAGATTTTCCCCAGTGGAAGAATAGGGGAATCCCATAAAAGGTCACAGATTTCCTGCCATAAACTTTTGCTCCTCAAAATGTGGTCTGTGGAGCAGCAGCGACAGTATGAACTGGGAATACAGATGCTCAGGCCCTACCCCTCACCACCTGAATCAAAATCTGCATTTTAACAAGATTCCTTAGGTGATTCAGTTCACCATAAAATTTTAGAAGCACCCCTGTAAACCATTCCTTCCTTTGCCAGGGGGAGTTGACAAAAGAATGGAGAACATGAAAAAAAATAGGTCACTGCTCTAGCTACTACTTACACATTAGAAGTTGAGCCTGTGGCTTATTTAAAATGCAGACTCCCAGCCCCATCCCAGAGCTTCCCGCTCTTAGGTGTAAGGTGGGGCCAGTCCTCTGCATCTTTAACAAGTATCCTCAAAATGTCTGAGAAGACTTCAAGTCTGAGACCTACTGGCTGGGCCTCTTTACTGACACCAGAGGAAAGGGACAGGCTGAGGGAGCTGGCAGTGTGAGGGTGGGATTATTCTCAAGAAACAACCCAAGAGGCCTGTAAGGAAGAAGACTGCGGTGCAAATGGAGAGGGAGAAAAGTTGGCTAGAGAATATATATATATATGATTTTATTTATTTAAGAGAGAGTGTATCCAAGCAGAGGGGAGGAGTACACAGAGAAGCAGACTCCCTGCTAAGCAGAGAGCCTAGTGCAGGACTCAATCCCAGGACTCTGGGATCATGATCTGATCCACAGGCAGATGCTTAACTGACTGAGCCACCCAGGCATCTTGGCTGGAGAATATATTCTATAGATCCTCTTATATGGTTCTATCTGAATTTGACTCCATTCCTCAGTAATTTGCTGAAATTCACCAAAGTAAGAGTACTGTTGCTATATTTAAATGCAAGATGGCTTAATACCCTCTTCATTTTTCTCACTTATGGTACATTGCCCTCCAGGAGCAATCAAGGCTCTCCCAGTGGCCCCACTGAAATTGCTGAAACAATTGTGGGATGTTTGCTGAAACAATTGATGGGATGTCAAGTATAATGCATTCTGTTATTGTATGTCTAACCACCCCAAATTTCAGGACTAATCTACTCATTCATTTTTGAATCGGGGTGACCATGAGGCACAGGTGGTCACCAGTGCTTCCTAAAGTCCCATCCTAGAGGATATTTAATATTTGAAGGCAGCTCAATCCATATTTGCTGAATACAGTATAAATCTGAAGTTGCTATACAAAGTAAAGCTCAGCTAATGTGAGCCCAGAGACTGATTCATAGTTTTTAAAATGATTAACCCTCCCCTGCCCTAGCTAGCCAGCAACAAATCATCCTTTAGGGCTTTAATGAGTTAAGAGAACACGCTTAACATAAAGGAATATGTCATGGATTCTTCTAGATGTACTTGGTCAGACATAATATGTTTAAGTCGTGTTTCCTATATGGTGTCATTTGTATGTTTGCATATTTGTGAAACTCTGAAATTTTTATACACAGGAAAAAAGTATTAAAAAGTACTCCTGAATTCTTCCAAAGTCTCATTGATTATATGACGTTTGGAGAAGATAAGACCTATGAGAAAGTATGAGGGTAGAGCATGTGTAATTTGGGGGTAAAATGATCTATAGAGAAAGCCACGTTAGGTAATATAAGACAAAATTTTAGAAATATAAATCAATCAGTATATATAACAATCTATAAGGGCAGATGCTTGGCAACTTGTTCCTGGACTTATAACTAATTCAAACTAACATTGTAAGACTTTCTCTAGTTGTTTATCATTCATTCATTCATTAATCTACTAAATATTGAAGATTGGCTCTTCACTGAGCCCTCATGAGTATACTGTGTGAAATGTATGCAGTCTCTGGATTTGCTCTGCTGGTTGGAAAGTGGACTTCAAGAAGTGCTGAAAAAACATCATTGCTACAAAATAGCACGTTAAAACAAAATACCATGACTATGACCATGTCAAGGACATTTTTCATGACAAATTCTACATACCTATATCAAATTCACTAAGTAACCTTTCCTCTGTATTTCACTTTGTTACAGTCTCGATAATCACAAAAACCCCTGGCTTTTCAGGTTTTTTTTTTGTTTTGTTTTTGTTTTTTGTTTTTGTTTTTGTTTTTGGTTTTTCAGTTTTTAAAAAAATTCTTTAAAAAATCTGTTTCTTATTTTAGGGAAAGAGAGGGAGAGAGAGAGAGAGAGAAAGAAAGAGAGAAAGTGAGCATGAGCAGGAGGGAAAGAGGGAGAAGGAGAGAGAGAGAGGGAGAGAGAAGCAGTCTCCCCACTGAGCCTGAAGCCTGAGGTGGGGCCTGATCCAAAGACCCTGAGGTCATGACCCTGAGATCAAGACCTGAGCTGAAATCAAGAGTGGGACACTTATACGTGTGACTGAGCCAACCAGGCGCCTGTCTGGCTTTTCAGTTTCAAACCGTGCTACTTCTTTTCTTTGCATCATTTAAAAGTTAATCAAGGGTTTCTTGGTCTCTAGCTCTATTTAGCTAGACGCTGGGGAAATATACAAAGAAACAGAGCTTGCCCTCAAGAAGCCTGAATTTTGGCTTGCATTGCAAGCAGGTTAGTGTGAATAGCTGATACCTACAGGAAGTTGTCAGGAAAACCTCACCATTCACAATTCCTTCCTCTTAAAATTTGGCAAAGGAGCCAGATTATTGATAATATAAGATGCAATTTTTTAAAATCATGAAAATAATGCAGAGATAAACAAACCAAAATTTATGTCTCCGTGTAGGTAACTACCTATTTCATGTCAAAAAAAAAAAAACCCAAAAAACAAAAAACAAAAAAACCCCACCATTTTTATTCAACTTGGTTTGACGTGTCGGTAGAAATCTGCTGTACTCTGCCGCCACCTGCAGGCGATCTGGCACCAGGGAGAAGGCCCAAACGGGTAACTGCAAAGGGAGCGATTGCTTTACTTTTGTTTATCAAATCACTCTTTTCCTTTTTTTTTTTTTTAAGATTTTATTTATTTATGAGAGACACGGAAAGAGAAGCAGAGACACAGGCAGAGGGAGGAGAAGCAGGCTCCATGCATGGAGCTCGATGTGGGACTCGATCCCAGGACCCTGGAATCACTACCTGAGCCAAAGGCAGACACTCAACCACTGAGCCATCCAGGGGTCCCAGATATGCTTAAATACAGTTTCACATACAATATGCTTTATATATTTGCACAACTTGAAAAACCCTGAAATTTTTATGACATACTCTGAAATATAATGTTATATGTCAATTATATCTCAGTAATAGAATAAAATAGAGCAAAACTTGTGAAAGAAATAATAAATGAAAGAATAAATTGCCACGTTTTGGTGTTCCGTGAGGTAAGTATATCTCATTAAATTGCTGTTTTCTTACTACCTTCTTGGAAGCCCTTCCATTCACAAGGACTTGGCACCCTTTTCTCTGAGTGCAGTTATTGATCTTGGTCAATGTTCACAGGTGGACGAAGAAGAACTAGGATGGGGGTATAATTTGTCTCTAAGAAAAAGTGTACAGTCCTTTGTTAACAACTGAATATTTACATCTGGTTGAAGGTTGTTCTTGCCTTCAGAGGAATCTTCCTTTGATGACCTGATACATAATGCTCATACTCATTTTCAACAAAGTGATTTTATTTTCTGGAATAAACACCGGCCTCTAATTCATCTGACTTGAAATTTCTAGATCCCAGGCCACTAGAGATGCACTGTGTTTTAAATCAAGAAAATTCCTGAGCTTCCTTTCTCATGAGGAAGTGGAGCTCCCCAATGACACAATGTTATCAGCTTCAACTTTATTGTGCGTTGTAGGCATTAAACTTGGTTTTCCAATATGACGGGAAAAACAGTATTCTTGTTTATCAAATATTCTGCTTACTAGAAATTTATCATTTCAAACACATACAATATACCAATTTCTTAAGAAGCATGGCACAGCAGTCATAACTGGTAGTATATTATGTGCAACAGAATCTTGTTTTTACTTTATAAAGAAATAATATGGGATCTTTATTTTTTGAAGCATAACTGACATACAGTATCAAACTAGTTTCAAGTGTATAGCATAGTGGCTCGATATTTTTATACATTATGAAATAATCCCCACTATAACTTTAGTTATCCTCTGTCAGCCTACAATAAAACCTTTTCTGGATGGCTAGAATATAGTCCAGCATCACTTACTACCTTGGTAATTAAACATTAAAATGCTAGAAGACATACATAAGCCTCAACTGGGAATTATGAACTGAGATTTAGCATTTGGAATCAGCTATTGTAGGAAAGGAAGAATATAAATAAGGATATTTAAAAGAGTCAGCTATAATTACTGCGACAGGGCTAAGCTGAAGAAATATTTAAAATGAGGAAGATATTTCTCACTCCTCCCTACTGTAACTATGTATATGTTAGTTTGAGGATGGATCTAAATTTGATGATAAATGCCCAGCCCTGGGAAGAGAGAGGGCAAAATGTTCTTTTTTTTTTTTCCTTAAAAAGAAGGGCGAGGCACCTGGGTGGCTCAGTGGTTGAGCGTCTGCCTTGGGCTCAGGTAGTGATTCCAGGATCTGGTGATCGAGTCCTACATTGGGCTTCCTGCGAGGAGCCTGCTTCTCCTTCTTCCTATGTCTCTGCATCGCTCCCTGTGTCTCTTATAAATAAATAAATCTTAAAAAATAAAGAATAAAAAGAAGGGCATATCACACAATTCATCAATCACATTCTTGGTACCCACAGGAGTTGAAAACTTACGTTCAAACAAAAACCTGCACGTTGACATTTATAGTAGCTTTGTTCATAACTGCTCAGCCTCAAAAGCAACCCAGATGTCTTTCAATAAGTGAATGGATAAATGAACTGTAGTGCATTCAGAAGATGGACAGCTCTTCAGGGCTAAAGAGACATGAGCTATTGAGCCAGGAAAAGATATGGAGGAAACTTAAATGCATATTACTAGGAGGAAGGAGCCAATCTGAACAGGCTACATACTGTTTCATTCCAATTATGACATTCTAGAACATGCTAAACTATGGAGACAGTAAAGTGATGAGTGGTTACCAGGAGGAGTAGGGAGAGGGATGAAGAGGCAAAGCACAGGGGCTTTTTAGGGCAGTGAAAACACTTGGCATGATACCCTAATGATGGATACATGTGATTATACAGTTGTCAAAACCCATGGAATGTACACCACCAAGAGTGAACCCAAAGGTAGACTATAGACTTGCAGTGATTATGATATGTCAGTGTAGGTTCAGCAGTTGTGACAAATGTACCATTCTGGTGAGGGATGGTGACCGTGGAGGAGGCTGTGCACCTGTGAAAGGGAGGGATATAAGAGGAACTCTTTGCACTTTCTGCTCAGTTTTGCTGTGAACCTAAAATTGCTCTAAAATCATAAAGTCTTAATGAAAATGTAATTTAATTTAGGGGCACCAGGGTGGCTCAGTCAGTTAAGCGTCCAACTCTTAGCTTCAGCTCAGGTCATGACCTCAGGGTCCGGGGATCAAGCTCCCTCCATGCTTAGAGGGAGTCTGCTTGAGATTCTCTCCCTCTGCCCCTCCCCCTACTCTCTCTCTCTCTATGTGCAGGCATATATGTGCTCTCTTACTATCTCTCTCAAACAAATAAAATAAATCTTTAAAATGTTTAATTTAATTTAAAGAATCACCATGAAGTAGGTATCATCATTCCTATTTTACAAATGTGTAAACTGATTCACAGCTATAAATATGCTAATAACTTATGCAGGTGCGTAGCTAGTTAGCTACAGAACTGGGATTTAAACACAGACACTCAAGCTCTAGAGTCTCAACCCTTATGCTGTACTCTTCTCTGCCGATATGGTTGAGTGTCAATTATCCCCATTTTAAAGATGGGGAACCTGTGCTCAGAATAGTTCAATAACCTGCCCAAGGCTGCCCAGCGAGTGACTGATGAAACCTACATTCAGACCCAAGTTAATCTCATTCTAAAGTCTGTACTTTTCTTAGCAAAAAACTTGGCCAGTAAAACTCTAAAACTTCGGACCTGACATTTCAGTCCAGAGCACCAGGGGACATTTCCTCCTCTCGTTGAATGCAGTATGACTCTTTCACAGAACTGAGCCCATCGCAATAACATGATGACCTGGTTATGTGTCTATTTTAACACCTCATTTCTAATTCAGTCCTGATTGCTCTGTGCCTCGAGTGGTGCCTGATACTCTGAAGGTGATTAATAAGTGCTCACTGAACCAGACACAACTGCTGAACTAGAAATTGATTTCTTTTTATTACTTATGATACATAGTTCCTTCAGTTCTTTCTATCTCTGCACTTCCCCACCCCCCAAACCTATCCTCAAAGTCATGTTCATGCTACAGTTATGACTATTGTATTACTGAAACAAAAATTGAGGAACTTGGGATCCCTGGGTGGCGCAGCGGTTTGGCGCCTGCCTTTGGCCCAGGGCGTGATCCTGGAGACCCGGGATCGAATCCCACATCGGGCTCCCGGTGCATGGAGCCTGCTTCTCCCTCTGCCTGTGTCTCTGCGCCTCTCTCTCTCTCTGTGACTATCATAAATAAAAAAAAAAAAAAATTGAGGACCTTCATCTGACAAGTATAGGGACAAAGGGAGCGCACGTTTGAAATTTGTGCTTGTCGTATGAATTCTTGACCTTAACTAATATGTAAGATGGATTTTCCAGGGAAGACTACCTGAACTGAAAAAAACAATCAGCACTCTAGATTCCTGGCATTAGCACCTGCTACTTACACAAAGCTCTATCTCTTTAGACTTGCAACTTATTATTGCAATAATTTTAGGATCCTTTAACACTCTTAGTTACCAACTCAGTTTTGAAAGATATTTAAGGTTCTACACACAGTCAGTCTCAAGGGATGTCTATTTTTCTCCAGCTTTTTTTCACTGATTTATTTCTTGTCCTGTTTGGATACCAAATGCTTGGAAATCAATTTGTGCTTATGAAACAGAATTAAATTGTGTAATTTGTTAGTGTTTGAGTATTCATTCATTTATCCATTTATATTATAAAAAACCTCCTGAATATCTATCACAGATGCCGAATTGTTCTAGGTACTGGGCATTAAGCAATGGACAAAGCAGGCGGAGTCTCTCCCCTTCTGGAACTGACATTCTAGTGAGGAAGAGTGACAATCAGCTAACAATCAATATATAGTATGTCAGGTGGAGACAAGAGCTGTGGAGAAAAATAAAACAGGGTGAAATGAATCAGAAGTGCCAGGGTCGAACACAGACCTTAAGAAATGAGGGCACAGCACATGTATACTGAGGAAGGAGGAGTGAAGAACTGGAATGAAAACAGGCAGGAGCATGTCTGGTGTGTTTGAGGAATGGCATGGGCTCCTGCAGTGTGAGCAGGCCGCGGATGAGGTCAGAGTAAGTAGGGTCCAGGCCGTGCCGGAGCCTGTAGCCGCCCGTAGCCTTTGGCTTTACTCAAAATAAGATGGGAAGCCAGTGCAAGGCTTTGAGCACAGATGCGACGCATTTGGATTTAAGTATTTAAAGGATAATTGGTCGCTATGTTGAGGATAAAAGGAGGTGGGGGAAGGCAAGAATCGGGACCTTCCAGGACCAGTACAAAGTTACAAAGTTGTCTTTGATTCATTACACAAGACACTATGTTCTAAACTCAAACCTCAGCAGCATCTTACTTCTCAAGGTGAGAGAATTCTGATGTTTTGTAAACAAGGTGGTCTGTGCCCCGCCCCGTGGCTGCTTGCCCTCCTTTCCTCGCTTCCCAGAGGCTCCCTACTGACCACAATGAGAACTGCAGGGCTCCTACCGACTGATTTCAGAGCCCAGGTTCTGGGTACCAGCTCCCCTTCCTACCTCATGCAGAGACAAAGAGAACATAGAGTCAAGGGAACGTAGTAGATTGGAGTTCTTTACTTGAGAGTCATGAACAAACGACCACAGTCACAGGATTTCCCTGGAGAATAAGTTTTTGAGTCTGGTTGGCCTGTGCTAACCAGCTCTCCCAATAGCAGAAGGGTGTCAAGGAGAGGGGAGTCACAGAGTGAATATACTCAAATGATTTACATAAAGAAGTGAAAAGATGGGTCATGCAGATTGTGACATGCCTGGTCTTGACCAAGAAGATGACAAGGCCCTGGGGAAAGACCTGAGAGAGATAATGTGGGGTACAGCAGTGCAAGCTTAATCAGGATTAACGGGCTTTACTCCCCTTCTCTGTGCATGTGTGTGTGTGTATGGGGGGGTGGTATGTGTGTATGTCTGAGAAATGAGGTAGAAGCCCTGTACAGAATTTCCTGAAGTTTGGAGGAAGCAGGATAATGTCTACTGGGTAGCTCCTATTTGCTAAACGGGAAGGATAGTCACTATCTCAAACACAAAATGCCTGGGGCACCTGGTGGTTCAGTCGATTAGGCATCCAACTCTTGATTTTGGCTCAGGTCATGATCTTAGAGTTGTGGGATGGAGCCCCGTGTCAGGCTCTGTGCTCAGCACAGAGTCTGCTTGGGATTCTCTCTGGCCCTGTCCCTCTGGCCCTCCCCTTGCTTACGCTCACATGTGAACTCTCACTCTCTTTCAGTAAATAATAAAATCTTCAAAAAGAAAATAAAATACAAAATACCTTTTCACAGCAACATTGTGCCTTTATAGAGCTTTGTATAGAGTAGCCTTCGCTTAGTAAGAGAAATCGAAGACTCTGTTATGTATAACTTTTTAAACTACATCTCTAAGTTCTGTTAATAGTAAAATGCCCTATAGAATAAAAATGTTCAATAGATCATAGTCAATAAAATGTCTTGCAGTTATATTCTAATAGACTGAATTTGTCATGCATATTTATTTGACTATTCAGGAAAACAAACTGATGAACTTCTAATCACTTTTTTCTATAGGTAAACCAATATGTGGCTTACAGAATTGAATTATTTCAGATAGATGAATGTATTTAAATGTAGAGTCCCAAGTAACTTAAAAGTTTGTGTTATGACTAGGTATAACTTTTACAGTAAGACCAAAAAAAAAAAAAAAACCACACACACACAACAACAACAGAGACATTCAGGTCCTTACCCTGGGTCCTGCATTATCTAACTGTGCATTCTTAGACTTTTTAAAAAAGATTTTATTTATTTATTCACAAGAAACACAAAGAGAGAGAGGCGGAGACAGACAGAGGGAGAAACAGACTCCTCGAAGGGAGCCTGATGTGGGACTCAGCCCTTGGACCGGGATCATGACCTGAGCTGAAGGCAGACACTCAACTGCTGAGCCACCTAGGTGTCCCCTTAGACACTTCTGATTGAGATAACGTAATATTTACTGGATGTTTACCATAAGCCAGGTACTGTTCTAAGTTCTTTATATGTATTAACTCATTTAATCCCCACAACAATCCTATGAGTTGGTTATTCCCACTTTACAGATGAAACGAAGGCATAGAAAGATGAAGTGACTTGCTCAGAGATACGTGTGTGTTGTGCATCCTGGGACCTCTCCTAGGTTCAGTGATTTGCTGGGATGACTTACAGGACTCAGCATATAGTCACACTCATGGCTTGGACTGATTACGGTGAAAAGATACAAAGCACAAAAGCAAAGGGAAAGGCAAATGGGGTGGAGTCGTGGGGAAACCAGGCTCAAGCTTCTAAGACTCCTCTTGCATTGTGGTCACTGCAGACATACTTAATTTCCCCAGCAGGGAATTGTGACAGCACAAGCAGAAGCAACAACCAAGGAAGCTCATAGAGACTTGATGCCTAGGGTTTTATTGGAGGCTGACCGTGTAGGCAGTTTCTGCCCAGTGTGTATCAAATTCCAGAGTCCCAGAAGCAAAACTGGTACTCACCATAAATCATATTGTTTGCCCAGTTTAGGCACAATGAGTCACTCATATCAGTTTGGGAAATGGAGGGGACACTCCTGATATCTCAGCTTCTAGATGTCAACCAAGGCCCAACCTTGCAAGAAGGCCTTTCTAAGGATAGCCGTTAGAGTTGATATGTCAACACTTTCCTCCACATATGTCTACTAAGTGGATCTGTGGATTATTGGAGATGAGCAGCAGGTAGATTTAGGAGTCTACAATTCCAGGGGAGAGGTCTGGCTAGAGATGTCAGTGCGGGAGTTGCTGGCCTATAGTGACATAGGAACCAAATTTACATAGGAAGTGAACACAGCAGGCTGACTGAGAATAAAAGAGGCTAGAGGACTATGCCCTGGCACACTCGGGGATCTAGAGGTCAGGTGTATGAGGATGAAACTCCATAGACACTAAGAAGGAGTCGCCAATGAGTTCAGAGGAAAACTAAGAGGAAGTTATGACTCCAAGCCAAGTGAAGTAAATGTTTCAAGAAGGTAGAGAAAAACAACAGACACTGCTTGCAGATCAAACAAGAAGACTGCAAAGTGATGATTGAGCTTAATCATGTGGAGGCTGCTGACCTTGGAAAGGACTGTTTCAGTGGATCCCTCAGGCCTTGATCGCAGTGGATTAAAGGGAGGATGGGAGCAGAAGTGATCACAAAGTATTAAAAACTCTTTTAAGGCATTTTGCTGTAAAAAGAAGGAAGGGAAATGGGATCCTGGCTAGAGGAGAAAGGGAATTGCAAAAGGTATGTGTGTGCAGGACAGGAGTGATACTACAGCATGTTTGGCTGCTGATGGGACTGATCCAGTAGAGGAGGGAAATGAATGATAAGTGAGATAAAGGGATAATGGTATCCTCCAGGAGGTGAGGAGGTGTGGGGCATACTGTACAAGTTGGCCTTAGATTAGATCATGGACTATTCACCCAGAGTTACAGAAGGAGGCAAATTATTTGGGCTCAGAAGCAAGTGGGTGGATGCAGAAGTGGTCGTGTGTGGGATTTCTCCTCTGGTTGCCTCAACTTGAGCTGTGAGATGGGAAATAAAGCCTTCAGCTGAGAATCAGGAAGGTGGAGAATGGGATGAAAGGCTGAAGGGAGAGGAGGAGGCATACAACAGTCACCTCCAAAGGTCCCAAGGGTGAGCCGACTAGGAGAATATGGTGGAACTGCTTGGGCTACAAGGGCTGAGAAGCTTTAATCTTTGCTGCCATGAATTTAGAATAAGATCAGCAGCCATCACTGTGTGTTTTTCCAGCCATGTGTAGGTTGCATGGTTGCAAGTGACAGAATGTTGGACTTAATCTGGATTGGTTTTGGGGGATGCCTGGGTGACTCAGTGGTTGAGAGTCTGCCTTTGGCTCAGGGCATGATCTGAGAGACCCGGGATTAAGTCCCACATCGGGCTCCCTGCACGGAGCCTGCTTTTCCCTCTGCCTGTGTCTCTGCCTCTCTCTGTGTCTCTCATGAATAAGTAAATAAAATCTTTTTTAAAAAAGGATTGGGTTTTGGCAGGCAAGTGGAAGGAGAGAGAAAGTGGCATGGGCGGTGGGGTTAGATACCAGTTTTATCTTTAGAGGAGAAGCAGTATTATGGGACAAAGTTCTAATTCTTTCTTAGAGGTTGGTGTAGCAGAAACCTTGGTTCTGGAGCATCTCAAAAGTCATTTTTTTTTTAATGTGCAGTGTATCATGCAATAAATACCCGAAGGGAACAATATTGATCTGCTTTTGTTGACTGTGACTCACCTTAGTACTAGATGTCTAGTCTGGGAGGCCACCAATCTTCAGTTTTGGAGATGAAGTTCTAGTGACAGGTTACTGCAACTTTATTGGATGTCACTGTCCATGTGGCCTTGAACAAATACAATCATGCTCTCAAGTGATCCTGACCCTTTACAATCAGTGCACCATTCACATAGCAAACCTGGCATCCACCAGCCCTTCCTTTATAGGAAACTGGGTTTTAGAGATTTATTAGTTGTTCCTACCTGCATGTGAACCCCGGTTCCATCATTGCTGGTCCTGCACCTGCCAGAGAACCTCATACAGCTTCTTTACTTCTTACTCAGACCAGGTCCTCTTTTCAGACCCATACACCTCTGTGTTCTTTCGTTCTTCCTTTACTGAAGGCTCCAGTCACTCAGACTTCTTTCCCGACCCTTACTGTCCCCTAAGGGCCAGGCCACCTTCCCTCCCCACCAGGGTCCTCCCTTCCTAGTCATCTCTGAAGAGAAGTCCTCAGGCTCTTCTGGTTTTTAAAAGATTTATTGTGTATCACAAATATATAAGACAAATAAATATATCACAGATAACTAAAATTGGCATACTTCAGAGCTTCTAGAATCCAACAAAGTTTGCATACTATGGTTTGCTTGATGGTCTGCCTCCTGCCTATGATGGTGAGTGAGAAAACCACCCAGCCTTCCCTCCTGCATGTCTCCTTTACTTTCACACAAATACCACAGTCATAATGTTTGACACTTCTGGTCACCAAATGTGTGTTGAGTTTTCCCACACTGAGCAATTCTCTGTGACACCAGCTGTGTGTCCTGCAATATAACTCAATTCTGACACTATCTACAGATAGCTTCGGACCCCTCAGGTTAATGGCTCAGTCCCACGAGACTGCCTCCCCACCCTCCACCACAAGTAGTAAGTCCCTAGGCTACCCACAACTTCCGTCCAACTTTGCTACATTTTGGAGGTTCCCATGACCTCCTCTCCCTTGGGTTCAATTATTTGCCCGAATAGCTAACAGAACTCAGAGAAACACTAACATCTACCAGTTTATTAGAAGATACGAAGGATGCAGAAGAAGCCAGATGTAGATGTACATAGGGTAAGGTCTGGGAGGGTCCTGAGCACAGGAGCTTCTGTCCTTGTGGGGATAGGGGTGAGCCACCACCTGGTGTGAATGTGTTCACTAGCCTGGAAGCTCTCTGAACTCCTTACTATTGGGATTTTTGGAGGCTTTCTCACATGGCACGATGGATCATAAACTCTATTTCCAGACCGTTTGTGTAAGATGGGGGATGGACAACAAACTCCAAACTTCTAATCCCAGCCTGGTCTTTCTGGTGACCAGCCTCCACCCAGTAGCCATCCAGGAGGCCCCCCAGAGCTGCCTCCTTAGAACAAAAAATGCCTCGGTAGACAAGAAACAAGGGTTTCAGATGTTAGGACCTAGGAGGAAGACCAAATGTACATTTCTTCTTATAAATCACAGTATCATAGCTGGGGAATGGGAACTGCTGTTTTAGCACATTCCCAAGGCGGAATTAACTGTCAGCAACAGGAAAGTTTTCAGTCTCACCGAGAACTGTAAGAGCCCCGCATTCCTGCTCTCGGGGCCTGCCCTCACCTCCCTGGAGACCAAGATGGCTGCCGCTGAGGGCCTCAGTCACCACAGCTCATTTGCCCGAGGGGCCCCCAACCAAGTCACTTAACTTCTCTGGGTCCAAATTTCCTCATCTTCAACTCAGGGAGAGTAACAGATGTTTTCTCAAATGACAGTAAAAGGTGGAAACATAAGTGGTTGTTTTCTTTCTCTTTCCTTTCTCCAGAGCACGTCAGAATCACTCTGAAATGGCCTTCCCCAGCCACACAGTCTTAGAACTGAACTATTGAAAGCTTCTGAACAAAGAAAACCACAGAACTCAGAGTAAACTCCCAAAGGACAGGGAGATAGGTGATGCTTCACGCTTATGGAGGCATCACAGACCAGACAGACATTTATTCCTCAACTTCTTACCACACTCAATATTTACTTCAAAGGAGGCACTCTGTCTCTCCAGCTCTTCCAGAGGGTCCTAGGAATTGCCTGTTGGGATAATTAGATTCTGATTCCAGGTCTGCCATTAGACAAGCAAAGGGAATTTCACCAAGTTCTCCAGGCTCACTAGATTTCTTTCCCTTTCTTTCTTTCTTTCTTTCTTTCTTTCTTTCTTTCTTTCTTTCTTTCTTCTTTCTTCTTTTTCTTTTCTTTTTTCTCTCTCTCTTTCTTTCTCTTTTCCTCTCTCCCTCTTTCTTTCTACATTTTATTTATTTCTTTGTTTATTTATTTATTGAGCACAAGCATGGGGAGGGGCAAATGGAGGGGGAAAAAGAAAATCTCAACGCAGGCCTTGATCCCCTGACCCTGAGATCATGATCTGAGCCAAAATAAAGAGTCAGATGCTCAACTGACTAAGCCACCCAGGCCCCCCTCACTGAGCCTGTTTCTTGTCTGGAAACTGTGGCAGGGTGCCTAGTCTTTCCCACTTTAGAATCATATCTTATTACACTGTAGTTGAAAAATCATGTTCAGAGGTAAGTTAAATAAGTATTTCTGATCATTCAGTATGTAGCAAGCAAAATGCCCATAATACCTACCCTCTTGTAACAGGAAAAATAAAAATTAAAAAATAAATTATCAGGGTGAGGATTGTTACAATAGGAGAACTATAGGTGCAGGTAAGAAGGGAAACCAATCTAGTGAGAGACCAACGCTGCACTGAAAAGAAGGTAAACATAGATGTCAGAGGATGCCAGAGAAGTGGAGATCAGGTCCCAGTTGGGGATTTTATTTTATTTTTTAATTTTTATTTATTTATGATAGTCACACAGAGAGAGAGAGAGGCAGAGGCACAGGCAGAGGGAGAAGCAGGCTCCATACACCAGAAGCCCGACGTGGGATTCGATCCCCGGTCTCCAGGATCGCGCCCTGGGCCAAAGGCAGGCGCTAAACCGCTGCGCCACCCAGGGATCCCCCAGTTGGGGATTTTAGACTTTAATCTGAGGATAAGGGAGTCCAGGCAAGGACTTTAAGGATAGTGATAAAATACAGAGTTCTGTATTTTAAAGAGATATTCTAGCTGCAGTGTGTGTGTGTGTGTGTGTGTGCGTGTTTGTGCACGTGTGTGGTGATGGGTGTGGGAGGGCTGGGAAAATAGATGAATTTCTCTTTCTTTCTTTCTTTCTTTCTTTCTTTCTTTCTTTCTTTCTTCTTTCTTTCTTTCTTTCTTTCTTTTTCTTTCTTTTTTCTTTCTTCTTTCTTTCTTATTCTTCCTTTATTTCTTCTTTCTTTCTTTTCTTTTCTTCCTTTTTTTCTTCTTTCTTTTTTACACAGGAAGAGAGAGAGAGAGAGAAGCGGGGTGTGGGTGGGGGAGGGCAGAGGGAGAGAGAATCTTAAACAGGCTTCTCACTAGGTGTGAAACCTGGCACAGGGCTCCATCTTACAACCCCAAGATCATGGCCCGAGTGGAAACTTAGACTCAGATGCTTGACTGGCTGAGCCACCCAGGGTCCCTAAATGAATTTCATTTTGGATCTGCTGAGTTTGAGGCCCTAGTCTCCCCTGAGGGATCTATACTGTTCAGAGCTTTCCGTAAATATCAACTTTTTTGTGTGACTTCCCTGCTATAATAAAACAATAGACATTTACATTGTTTCATTGAACACATACAATTTTGACCCTTAAAAATATCTCATTAACTTTTTTGTGTTGTTTTCTGTCTTTCCCAAACCATTTGAGTCTTGGTTACTTATCAGGGTTTTAACATGAACATCCTGACCTAGCAGGGCAATCCCCCTATATTAATACATTAGGTGTCCATGGACGACTTGAGAAAAAAGAACTCCAACTACTCAGAACCTGAGAAGGTCCTTCTAAAGACCTAACACATGTCATAGGCCTATGGAAAAGGCTTTATTCTATACCCAGAGTTTTCATGACTCACTTCGGGAACAATAAGTTTGCCTCCTTCCTGGGAGAAATCATAGATCCTGGGGGTAGGGAGGAACAGAGGGCTTGAGGCGGCCTTAGCTTGGGGCCCTCACTTGAAACCATGGAGATGAGATAACATCGATTCTTAGTTAACTGGAGCCCCAACTGCACGGCGGTGCATATTTAGGTATTTCAATAATTCTGAACTCAGCATTTATTTGACTGGTTGAATATCTAAGTTTACCACAAGGTGGCAGCACGATGCTATTTTTTTTAAGTAGGTGATGAATTTGTTTCCAGAGCTCAAGTTGAAAGGTAGAGCTAGAAAGGAAACAGAATTTTTCCTCTTGTTCCTGATTGGAAAGAAAGGAAGGAAGGAGTGTGGAAGGAAGCAACAGAGGAAGAAAAAAAGGAAGTCGGATGGAGGGAAGGTGGGAAGGGGAGGCGATAAGGAACAGGAAAAGAATAAAGAAAAAAGGCCACATTCAGTTAGATTAAATTTAACTAAAGAAAAGGAAATAGCCAAGCAACCGAGGTAGGAAATTTCCGAGAGAGGAAACCAGCGTTATAACCACATTTATTCACAGACTTGAAGTGTGAGTATAAGATAGACATTTGACCTTCTTATAAAAGCATTTGTCTCTTTGGGAAACTATGAGAATGAATACATTGCACCAAAGGGCCCTGGTCCTTTTAAGTCAGTCTTACATTAGCATAATTATCAGCTGGCACTTAAGCCTTTTTTTAGTATCCTTCAAAGAGGTCGCACATGTTGGTTTCCATGTTGAGTGAGGAAATAAAAGATGATTCAAGAAGAGAATAATCAGAAGCACCCTGGCAGGAATCCCTTGGTATGACAGCAATGGGAAACCTGTCAGCAGTTCAGTGCTCCTCGGGGTCTGTGACCTGAGAATTCTTTCACAGTTGGCTCTTTGATTCTCTACTGACCATCCCTTACTTACTTGGCCTACTGTTGATCCCCACTACTTGCTCTCGGTTGTCTAATGAATTTGGCATAGCAGAGACTTCTGGAAAGGAAGGGATCATAGGAGTGATTGCCTCAGGCATTGAAAAGTCTTCAGATTAAGGTTTTTCAACCTTAGCACTCATGATATTATGGGGCAGATCATTCTTTCTTGAGGGGTGAAGAGCAGTCCTATCCATTGCAAGATATTTAGTAGCATCCCTGGCATGCACCAACTGATCTTTGGAACATGTCCCTGGTTGTGACATCCAAAAATGTCTCCAAACATTGCTAAGTGTCTCCTGGGGAGCAAGCTTGTTCTCAAGTTCCCATCTGAGAACAAGTGTGTTAGTTAAACTCTAACTCTAGGAATGAAGGAAATCCTGAAAGTTTTGTTTATCTTGCTGTCCTGTTCATGGGCAAAACTCACGTTGAATCATCAGGGTAACGTGTGTTCTTCAAATCTCTGTTAGTATTAAATCCAGGCATAAAGTGCCTTTATTAGAGTCAGGATAATGTTCTCCAGATGAAACAAATCAACAAATATTTATTGTGAATGTTCTGTTGAGCAAAAACATATACTAGTCACCGTAGGGTATATAAAATAGTAAGAGTTTTTAAAAATATACATAAAAAATGAAAACAATTAATGCTAGTGGAATTCTTATTGTATGCCAGACACTTGTCCTATCCATTATGAATGTCCATTTTCTATTCATCTTATTTATATTTTGCAGGATCTCTATAAAGAAGTATTATTTGCATTCTATCAGTGAAGAAATGGGCTGAGGGTTTAGTTACTAGTTCAATCACACTAATAGTAGGTGGCAAAGGCCAGATTAAACCTGATCTTTCTAATGTCAAGGACTATGCATGCTGTAGTACCAGCCACTGACCCTTGAAAATCTTATTAGGGGAACGATACATGTACATAGAAAAGGAGTCTAATGTCACAAGGCTGTAGATGATCTATTTCAAAAGCCATAACAATTTCAAGACACAACGCTGTAGACTAGAGTGATTGAGAAATTGTTGGGGTATGATGGGTCTTGGTACCTGCATCTTTAAGGAATGAAGAATTAGAAAGATGGAATACAAAGATCTATCTAGGGTAATCTTCTGAGGAGCAGCTGGGCTGCATCAGGGTATTAAGAGTGCAGGTGGCTCAAAGGAGCAGAAGACCCATGCTGAGAACAAGAGATCATACTGATTGGAAATGGAGGCTGACAATGAATACTGGAGGGTCTGGAATGTAATACAGATGTTCACAAACAGGCCAAAATCATGGTTTTTGTTCAGCTTAGAATTGTGAAAATTGAGAAATTCGAAAAAAATAGAATTTGATTTCTTACATTCTTAAGTATGGCAACATTGGGCCTACATTCCTGTATTTCAACTTTTGGCTGAAACCAAGGAGGGGTTGCTGTCTTTAATGGGGTGTGGACTTTCCAGTTCACCAAAATCCACACCGTGCCCTATTCTATTACTCTCCTCTTGCATCACTTAATTACCTGCTTAGCCCTTATGAGCAGTGGAATATTTAAAGCTAAATTTAGAAAGAGGTGTTTTCAAAATATTAATTTGATAAAACCAATGAAAAATCTGTTTCTTTTAATGGTTCACTGACATAGGAGACAAAAGCTAATCCTCCACTCAACATTTTGCCTTCTATCCAAAGATCATTATTAGAGTTTCCTTAAATTCCTGTCTTCCCCACTGAAATGATGCTGGGTTGTTTAGCCTTTTCCTGTGGCTGTGCACAATAAGATTTTTGTCATTGTTGTTGCTCAATGTTGACATTGATACTGATTTTCATATCTCTATAATCTGTGAGCAGCAAACCTATATATCCCAACACTTACAACATTTCCTTTATTCATGTCTGGTGTGTGGTAACTCAACACACTCACTTTTGAGTGACTTTTATGTTTTAGGCACTGTTTTATGAATGTGGGCTATCACTGAATAACAGCAAATATCAAGGGGATTTATATTCTGCTGGGAGAAACAGACAATAAACATAGAAAATAAACAATAAACAATAACATAATAAATAAGTAAATGATGAAGGTTGGAAAACGCTATCTGTTAAGGGGAAAAAAAAACAATAGAGCGGAGTAAGGGGGCTGGGGATGGGAATTACAATTTTCAGTAGAGTGGTTGGGGTAGGCCTCATTGAGAAGATGACATTTAAACAAAGACTTGGAGAAGACTGTTGTGGGTAGTGACTTGATGCAGTGGGACCTGCAAGTGCAAGCCAGCTATTTTGTTGTGGAGCAGAAAGGTTCACGGACCAAATCAGATGCTTCGATCATATAGATTATCATGATGCAAATCACCAAAGGGTTGCCAGTTGGAGATTACCTAGCTGTCAGCTTGGAGGTGGCATGATCAGTACCTTACTACCATTCCTTCCATCCCCTTCTTTGTAGATTTAACACTTTTGGTTATTCCAAGCCTTTAAAATCATATATATCTCATTCATTATGTTTATCTTTAACACGTCTCATAGGACACTTACTGTCTTTAGATATCTTAGGAGTTTTATCCGTCACATTGTTTTTCTTAACTTTCTGAGCCAAATTGAATGTTCTCAAAAAGTGTAGTAAGCATACATTACAGAAGTGAAGGAGTGAGCCATGAGGATATCAGAGGGAAGAGCATAGCAGGCAGAGTAAATAGCAAAGGTATGAGTGTGTCTGATGAGTTCCCAGGGCAGTGAGGACAGTGTGGCTGGGGTGGAGCAAGTGGAAATTCACGGGAGAGGAGGTCAGATTTTGCTGAGCCTTATAGCCTTCATGAAAATGAACACAAATGCATCCTTCCTTGAATTACACTCTTAATGTTACTTTCCCAACCTCTAGAATTACCCTTTACTCACAAGTAAGAGGGAAATCACAGTACTGCAGTGTCATGGAAGGCAGAAAGAGTTTCACAAAGAGACCAACTGTGTCAGTGTCACCAAATGACTTTGATAAACAATACGCTATGGGGGATGTTGACAACGGGGTGGAAGAAAAGGCTAGCAATAAAGATGTCATTGGTGACCTTCAAGGGACAAGTTTCGATGAAGCAGTAGTGGCAGAAGGCTGAGTGCTAATGTTACAGAGGAAACGTGTGGGGAGGAAATGGATGTACTGCTTCCTCAGGCCCGGTGACCTTTGTGCCTCATGGTTGCTGATATGAGAAGGCCCCCCTCTTCTGGAGGACTGCGGCCCAGGCAACCAAGCACTTCCCAGCAGAGCCACGCAGACCCAGTTCCCATGTATCAGGGTGCTGATTAAAGCGTTTCCAGCAAAGTCTACGAGATTCTTTGAAAGGCCTTTGAGGTTGCTCATTCAAGTGAACCCTTTTACTCACTGTTTTTTGTTTTTTGTTTTTTGTCATATGAGTGGAGGGAAAGCTGTGATTAATAATTCTATCTGCTGATTGATCATTTCTAGTACTTAAAAAACTATCGTTCTGGTTCCAGAATTTACCTGTTTATCCATCCATCCACCCACCCTCTTCCTGATAGGTACCTCTACAAAAGACAGGCTTTTCTTCTCCATAGGGCACCCATGCCATCTCGGAACATTTATTCCTTATGTCTTTTATTATAAGTGTCTGTTTTCTTTTCTGTCTTACTCAGTAAAGAGAGTTCCCTGAGAGCAAGATGGTTTCATTTTTACCTCTGTCCCCAGCATCTAGAATAATCTCTGGCACATATTAAACATTCAATGTTTGATGAATGAATGAATCAGTGAATGAATGAGTCCTGTCTGCTACCTCTTTCACATGTGACTCCCATTTTACCATTAGTTACTCAGATAATATTCTCTCTGGTTTTCATTCTAACCTTCTGTTAATTCTTTTGTGGCTTTTTATCTTTAAATGATGCAATTTCATAGGGTTATCTTTGTTCTTCTTTTCTCAACACTATCTACTCTACCTGGGCAAGCTCATGGAGAGCCAGCAGCTTTAATCACAACCTATTCTGTACCCCAAGCCCTGATTAGCTTCCTAGGATGTAGCTTGAATGTGTCCTCTGACTCCCCACGTTTACTGTCATGGTGAGTATCATGGTGACTCATGAAGTTTGTTGGGGCAGGAATACTGAGTTCTGTGACCTTCCCCCTGGGATCCCTGCCTACACACACACACACACACACACACACACACACACACACACACACCTGTGCCTGGGCATATACAAGAGAACCGTGATTAGAGTCAGGATGTTACAAATGCCAGGTTCCAGGCCTTCTAAGCGCCATCTGTGAGACAAAGCTAATAGCCTCCTCCCTGCCTGCAGAGAGAGGACAGTGGGGAGGTAGCATGGAACAATGGGATAAGTCTAAGGCTGTCTACTCCCAAATATAAAGCTTCTCCCTCAAATAGTATAAAATAAAAAGGGGGAGAGCAGTAAAAAGGAACTAAAAGATATTTTGATTGGGATAATTCCAACCACATATTTCCAAATCACTTGTTAACTTCCCTCTTTCTATTTCATTGTATTGAGTGTCCCTCAATAAAGACTTGTCATTTAAAAATTGGATTATGTTGCCTCTTTTCTATATCATTTTGGAAAGATTTCATCAAATATTTGATATCCCAGGCACTAATTGTACAGAGCACGAGACGGGGACAACAGAGAGATGGCGAAGGCACAGAGGTGGGTCACAGCAGAGAGATAGTGGGGGACAGAGCAGGGTCAGGGACAGAGTCCCTGATTTCCCGACTTAGAGGAGGTCAGTGGGCCCTTCCAAGCAGCAGCATCTATGACACTTTAACTTGCTCATGATGACATTTTATTTTATTTTATTTTATTTTTTTTAAGATTTTTTTTATTATTATTCATGATAGTCATAGAGAAAGGAGAGAGAGAGAGGGGCAGAGACACAGGCAGAAGGAGAAGTAGGCTCCATGTCGGGAGCCCCACGCAGGGCTCGATCCCGGGACTCCGGGATCACGCCCTGGGCCAAAGGCAGGCGTTAAACTGCTGAGCCACCCAGGGATCCCCTCATGATGACATTTTATTCTCTCGTTTCAATTCTGGAGAGAGGGCTGGGTTGGTGTTGCCACTAAAGCATAGGGAGAGGAAAGGTTCAGACAATTTGAGAGAGTTTGGCTTTTTATACTAAAGGCAAAAAGCAAGGCTGTTAAGCAAGAGATGATAGGCTCAGATTAAACTATATGGAATAATAATATAAAGAGCCAGTATTTCTTGGTGCTTATTCTGTAACAGGCACTATGCCAAATGTTTTACATAAGTTTTCTTATTTAATTTTTAGAACAGCTCTATGAAGTAAGTACTCTGAATTTTCCTCTTTTTACAGACATGGAAACAAAGACCTAAAGGACCATTTGTACGACTTCTCATGGACAATAGAAGCAGAGCTGGGATGTAATCCCAGGTTCACTGGACTTACGTCCAGCAGATGAATATAAATAGTTTCTTTACTTCCTCACCTGTAGAAGGGAAGGAAGGAAAGTATGGTCCAGGCTTGGCTTTTGTGCCTGGAAGATCCAAGTACATAGGACATGATCCTTCCTTCAGAGGAGTTATCCATCTAGTATAGCTGTACAGACATGGAAAAATGAGCCTGTAAAGTGTTCTGATGCAGGATAGGGAGCAATGCCCTTTCTCTCTGTTAATTCTAGAACAGCACATAAGAATTGGGCAAGATCATAAGAAAATATTGAATTCATTAGCTGAGCATGTCCCATGCTTTGGTCTTATTACCATAGACTTTTAAGGAAATGCCTGTATTATTTAAGTACAGGTTCCAAGTGGGAAAAGAGACTGATTTCCTCTTGGTAGTGGCTAAAATAATCTTTTTCAAGAGGTAGTATGTGCTGCTACAGAAAAGAGGCTCCGGAGTCTAACCGTTTTGAATTTGGATTCAAAGTCTATCACATTCCTAACCATAGGAACTTGAACAGGCATTTAATCTTTCTGAGTTTTGGTTCCCTCCTCTATGGAATGTCAGTACCTGGGATTGCCACCAAAGTTTCAAATTCCCAGGGGAAAGCCCAGGTTGGAACAGGTGCCCTTATGGTTAAAGCATGAAGGGTTGACCACAGAGGGAAGCAATCGCTATTTCACATTCCAGATCTCAGGACCTTTCCAGGGCATGCATCCTTGCCATCTTCTGGTTGAGCCCAAGAACTTTAAACTGTCACTTATTTATATTGTCTATGTCAGATGTCATCTCACATTGAATCTTCTCTTACCTAGCTATGAAATGAAGCCAAGTCAAGGAAAGCTTTAAGTAAAGAAAAACTCAGGAGAAAGTCCCAAAGCTAATAAAAAAGTTTCTTCCTCTCTCCCTTCCATCTTCTTTACCTCCCTACCTACCACAGATATGTGGAGGAACTAAGGCATATAGGGCATGATATTTGCTACAAAGGAAGCAACTGTCTGGGAGAGAGGCATAGACATGGAGAAATACAGAATTTGTTAAAATGCTATGAAGCAAAGGTGGGGGATGCAGTGGCCAGGTAGGTGAAGGGGGCAGGTGTCAGCATTTGTGTGGAGATGGGGATTTCTTTCCAAGTTGCTTCCCTATTTCCTTAATCAAACAAATGCCCAAATATTCCTTTAGCAATTCTCTTAAGCTAGCCTATTTATAGACAGATATGTACACTGTATGTTGCAAGAGTGCTGAACAGCCTACTGCCCTAACATTGTTTTCTTATCTGGCTGTTCTGATGCCTTAAGTTCTCACATTGATTGGAATGATTAATTTGGGCAAGGCATTATGTGTCTAGAAGGCCCTATTAGAATGCAAAGGGGTATCATGCTTAGACACTAATATGTTAGCAAAGACTGTCTCATCTCTCACATGGTTGGCTTTCATTTAGCTGGGAGTTGGAAATGAGGGATAAGATAACATTGAGCGTTGAAATAATAAGCATTTCAAAGGAAGAGCTGGACCACAGAGAGAAAAAGAATGAAGAGCAAGAGATGACAGGGAGGTGAAGAGAAAAGAGGAGAGGCAATGCCTGGAGGAAGACAGACTCTTCCCATCAATGACTGGAGGTAAAGTAGTGTCTCCCAGACAGTATTGGAAAGACATTCTCTGCTCATAGAAATTGGGGAAATGATAGAGCATACAAAGTAAAACTTCCTATTCCTAAAATTCTTCCTAGACTCTTAATTATGCTAACATGATTAAGATAAATCTTAATCAAAATATTGATAATAATATCTATAGTCATATTGATATTGAGGACTTGCTTCTTTTCAAGTATTATGAGTGTGCTTTACATGTGGTAGCCTCTCTAAAACTTTACAACACTACAAGCTAGTGTTATTCTTATAGAAATTGTTCTTTTTTGGGCAGCCCGTGTAGCTCAGCGGTTTAGTGCTGCCTTCAGCTCAGGGCATCCTGGAGACCTGGGATCAGGTCCCGCGTCGGGCTCCCTGCATGCAGCCTGCTTCTCCCTCTGCCTGTGTCTCTGCCTCTCTCTCTCTCTCTCTCTCTCTCTCTCCCTTTCTCTGTGTGTGTGTGTGTCTCATGAATAAATAAAATCTTAAAAAAAAGAAATTGTTATTTTTTAAAAGATTTTTAAATTTTATTTATTCATTCGTGGGAAACACACAGAGAGAGGCAGAGACACAGGCAGAGGAAGAAGCAGGCAGGGAGCCTGGGACTCCAAGCCCTGTGGGACTTGATCCGGGGATGGGGGGATCACGCCCTGATCCAAAGGCAGGTGCTCAACCGCTGAGCCACCCAGGCGCCCCTAGAAATTGTTCTATAGACAAAGAAGCTGAGGTTTAGAAGAGGTTAAGAAGCATGGATAACAGCCCAGCCAACAAAACTGAGGTACTGGATTCTTTTTTTTTTTTTTTAAGATGTATTTATTTATTTATGATAGACACACACACAGAGAGAGAGAGAGAGAGAGGCAGAGACACAGGAGGAGGGAGAAGCAGGCTCCATGCCTGGAGCCCGACGGGAGACTCAATTCCGGGACTCCAGGATCGCGCCCTGGGCCAAAAGCAGGCGCTAAACTGCTGAGCCACCCAGGGATCCCCGAGGTATTGGATTCTAATTGAAATTCTTGCTTTGACTCCCGCATGAAACCCATAACCACCACAGTGGGGTCATGTTTTGTAGGTGGTGACATTTTAAAGCAGGGTTCAGCAAGTTTTTTGGTAAAGGGCCAGATAGTAAATAATTTTGGCTTTGTGAACCATATGGTATATGTCCCAACTACTCAACTCTATTGTTGTAGCTGAAAGCAGCCACAGACGATATGTAAACAAATGGGTGTGGCTGTGTTCCAATGAAATCATATTTTTAGAAACAGGAGAATGGGCTATTCTAAAGAGACTTTTAAAAGGCAAAAATAGTATACAGTCAAAATGACCATTCAAAGAACAGTAGTTGCTTACAAGGAGGAGAACTATCTTTAACAATATAACTAGGCCAATGGAATTAGAACAGCAAACAATGTTTTTGTTTCTCCTTGCATTTTAGTAGTGATCTCTCTGTGTTCCTATGAGGGTGGAGACCAAATCTGGTTTGAAATGGGGGGAGAACAGTAAAAGACATAAAGGATTTCCCAGCATCTCCTTCTTCTTTTGTGTGTGAGGTGACACTAGTTAAACTCTGCAACACAAAATGCAGGAGTGATGCCATTCCATTAAAGGTTCTTTCCCAAAATATTTAACTCACGTTTTGGGGAAGGGGCAAAGCATCTAATGGACTTAAAATTCCTTGGAACATTCTTGAGAAAATGCTTGCCTGGGATTATTTGTACAACCCCTCTCTGACCAATGGGAAAACAATACTTAGAAGGAGTTGGAAGAAATAGTTTGGGGCTGAAAAAGAGAACTAGCTGGGCCTGGGAGGTGCTGACTGATCTGATATTGCAGGGATGTAACTTGTCTGGATGTGAGTATGATTTCTTTGGAGGCATCTACTGCAAATCCCTTGAGACCTAAGGAGAAAGAAAGTCTTATTTTGATCCAGTCTAGGAACTCAAGTTAGGTCTGCTTTCAGGGGAACCAGGCTAGCCCAGGAACAGAGACTGTATACATGGGTGGAAAGCTTAGACAAGTATTAAGAAGGCTGTTTCATGCACTGAGGACTAGATCAATAATATAGATTTATTTCTTGTAGCTAATGCTGTGATTTCCAGGACTGTCTTCTTCAGCTACAAGTGTCTTTGGGGATGTGTTTGAGGGACAAGGGTTGTATGATGGCTCTGCACCAGACTCAAAATGTAATTTCTGGTTCCATCCAGGCTGTGCCACTTCCTTACTGCAACCTGGGAATGTCTGACTCTGTAAGCCTAAACGTCTTTATCTATAAAATGAAAGTGACGATAATGCCTACTTCCTAAAAATATGGTAAAGGCTAAAATATTGCATTAATAAAGCGTTGTGTTCAGTATCTAGTCTATAATAAGTGCTCAGTGACCTTAGTTATCATACTCAGATATTATTAAACATTATTACTAGCCATTCTTACTCCAGCGCATTTGATTTCCCAGATTGATTTCCACAACAGTAGCCCCTAAAAGTATTAGGCAGGTAAGAGGGAGAAATCTTCCTAGTACATACAGATCAGATAGGAGAGGTCAGCTTAAGCACAGGGCTTGGATTCCATCCTGATTTTGCTACTTTGAGTACATTTGACCCTTGACTAACTCAGGGGTTAAGGGTGCTGACAACCCGCACTGTCCAAAATCCATGTATTACTTTTGACTCCACCAAAACCTAACTACTAACAGCCTACTGTTGACCAGGCTTACTGAAAACATAAACAATCAATTGACTCATATTTTGTATGTTATATGTATTATATATATATATATATGCTGTTTTCTTATAGTGAAATAAAGCTAGAGAAAAGGAAATGTTATTAATAAAACCAAAAGGAAGAGAAAACACATTTACCTTACTGTACTGTATTTATCCAAAAAAATCTACATATAAGTGGACCTGTGTAGTTCAAACCCATATTGTTCAAGGATCAGCTGAACTTGGAATATTAATTTGGGAATTTACTTAGTCTCTGGGCCTCAGGTTCAAGTTACGTAAGAAAAGTAGAAAGTAATACTTACCAGCTTTCTAAAGCAGTATCTGGAATAAGGGAAAGAGAGAATACATTGGTCCATAATAAATAGCAGCTACCTTACATTGGGCCTACCACAGTGGTGCTCTTCTTATATTCATGGTGAGTTATAGAAAGGTGGTGGACAGCAAGTGGAGGCTGAGCACCCTACTGGAGAAGACATCATCACAGTGTGGCGGGTGGTGCTTGGAATGGGAAATAGAAGAGGATCAATGACAACCCTCGCCTTACAATTTTATCTCGAGTCATTGTCAAAGCTTTATTTCATTTTCCGTTTTATTATATCCTGAACTCCTAAGTGTTCAGGATGGCTTTTTTTTTCTTTTTTTGGCTTTTCATGTTTTGTACTCAGTCTGGTACAAACTGAACACAAACCTGATGAAGCAGTGGACGCAGCTGGATGAGAGTTCTGGAGGAGGCTGGCAGGTAAAGGACATTGTTGATGGGGAGGTGACTGGTGGAGGTACAGCGTGAACGCATATATGCGGGGGGGGCAAGGTTGGGGGGCATTTTGAAATTAAATGTAGAAATCCACCATGACTCATGCTATTAAAGAAAAAAAAAAAAGAATTAAAAAGTCATGTTCCAAAGAAGAAAACAGCTGAAAAAGTCATGTTAAAAGTGTGGAAACAGAACTTTCTTGTTTGGGTCCAAGGCCCTGCTATTTTTCTTGTTTGCAATACAAAGCAATTCTTTATTTCAAAGAATGTAGTATTTTTTTTCCAAGTGGGTAGCACATTTACATGATTCAAAAATCAAAATTATATAAAAGGTATACGTAGAGGAGTTCATCTGTCCCCATCTGTCCTATTCTCTCTCCCTCCTTACTCTTTGTATTAATTTTTGTTTGTTGGCTTATTTATCTTTCCAATATTTCTTTATGCAAATAGATAAGATTTTGCAAATAGATAAGATTTTGTTACACAAAATGTAGCATGTAATACATACTGGTTTGCATGTTGTTTTCTTTACCTAACAGTGTAGCCTGAACATCTCTCTATTATCAGTAGAGAAATGGTTTTCATTATGTTTTTACAGCTGTGTAGTATTAGTTATATAAATGTGCCATAGTTTTTTTGGGTTCTGTCCAAGTTCCACCACAGTAAGTGGCTTTGTGCATTTTTATTTACTATGTGTACAGAAGTAACTGTAGGAAAGATGCCCAGATGTGTGATTGCTGGGTCCAGGGATCACTGAACCATAATTTTGGCAGGTATTGCCAGACTTCTTCCAAAGGGGCGGGACCATTTCTTCCTTCATGGTCATGTAGTTTTCATTAGTATTTATCATACTCCTTTCTATACTATTTGGCCAGGGATATTTCTTTTTCTGTGAAATGTCTATTCATGTAGTTTGCTCGTTTTTCTATGGAATTATTCCTAAACTTCCTAATTTCTGAGACTCCTAAGGAATACATTATTTCCTCAGGAGAACAGCATTTGTCATTGATCTAATTTGTCATTTCTTTCCAGTTATCATTTTATCCTTTAGTTTTTTAATCTAGATTTGCCAGGCAAATGGATTTTAAAAAAATCATGTTATTTAACTTAACTTTCTTTAATTTTTTAATTTCTTTATTTTCAGTCATAAAAGAGCCTTTCCTATGTCCAGGTTAACAGAGAATTCACCTATATTTTCATCTATAATTTTTATATCTTTATTTCTTTTTACTTTTAATATCTGATATAACTAAAGGCTTCTCCTGATGTATAAATGAAGCATAGATCCAATCCTGCTTTTTCTTAAAATGGACAATCAGTTGTCCCATTAATCTAAACACCCATCTTTATTTTATTAATATAATGTCATTTTTATCATATGCCAAATTTCTGAATGATTTGTGTCTATTTTTGAACATTTTATTCTATCCCACTGGTCTTTCTATTCATGTGACAATACCAGACATGTAATTAATAAGAGCCTGTGACCTGTTTTGTTATCTGGTAAATTGAATCTCTCGATATTCCTTTTTCTTTCTTTTAGTTTTTCTAGTTATTTAAAATTGTTTATTTTTCCACATGAACTTTATGGTGTTGTTTTTAATGGGATAATACTATATTTGGAAGTTGACTTAGGGATAACTGACATTTTTTCTTTATTGAGTCTCCCTATCCACAGTACCCATGATATGGTTTGTATTCATTTAAATTGTAAGAGAAGAAAAAACTTTCCCCTCTACTTCCTTAGTTCTTCAGCTGAGGCCCTGCAAATTAGACTGACAAAAAACAGATTAACAAGAGAAAAGAAACAGTTTATTAACAGGGGCTGTGCTAACGGTAGAGAAACCTCAATGATGAGTAACTCAAAGAGTTGATTGAAACTGGGACTTACACAGCATCTTAACAAAAGAACAATACATTTGTTAAGAAGGGACAAGACAAAAGAAAGAGGGTTTAGTCTTTTAGGGGTGGCAAATTGTGGGAAGGTAAATGTATAGGGGAAAGTAATGAAAAGTAAGGGTTAGTTAGTAAAGTTTGTTATGTAAATTCTCTAGGCTGAAAAGTCTAGAGTCACTTTTGGTTATAAAGAATCATCCTGCCCTTCCTGGTAGAGGGGGCAGGACAGGTTTTTTTGTGTCTTCTTCTTCTTCTTCTTCTTTTTTTTTTTTCCAATTGCTTTTAGCCCCAAACAATCCTGGTTGGAATGACATATTTTGGGGTGACATACTCTAAATCTCCTCAAAGTCTATTGTTGGTTCTTCAGAAGGACTTGAAAATTTTCCTCAAGTAAATTTGCACATGCTCTTTTCAGTTTTTTCTACATATTTAATTTTTTAGATGCTCCTGTAAATGTAATCTTCTATCCCATCTTATCTTCAGACTAGTTGTCTTTAAAAATAAAACATTGAGAAGCACCATGAGGCACTGAAGTAATTTATAAGGTCAGTCATTGAAAGGCAAAATGAATCAGCCTCAGAGCCAATTCAATTCAATCAACAAAATTTATACAGAAACTTGTCACTACCATGAAGCTACTCTAACACATACTGGTTATGTAGCTTCTAAAATCTGAACAGCATAAAGAATTTTTATTGGAAATGTGGAATGCCAAAGCAGAGTCAGAGATATGATTGTGAAAAGGTTTTGTGTTCATTTATAACTCCTCACTGCCTTCTAATGGGTGGTCTTAGTATCTGAAGAGCCCTTTCTTTGGCTGAGGGTCTAGATGGGAGCATATAAGTTAAGAGGATGTTGGATTGGGTGGAAAAATTGTTCTGGTAAGAAAAAGAAGAGAGAATTAGATGTCTGGGGAAAGATTCTGGAATGTGAAAGCTCAGGGCCAGCTGGGTTAGGAATTGGAAGGGGAAGGAAAACCCCTTGGTTGGATGAAAAGTGTGGTATTGGAAGCAACAGGGAATATTTGAAATATGTGCTGAGAGCTGGGCCATGTTAACCTTCCCTGACTCCCCTGTGAAATGGTTGTTAATGGGGAATGAGATGAATGTTGTGGGTAGGGAGTTGAGGGAGTTATGAGTGTTAGAAAACAGTGTTGATGTTGGGTGGTCAGCTGTATCTCCTCTTGATCTGGAATCTATGAACATCACAAACATTAAGTCTCTCTTGGATTGAAGAGGTGGGGAGAAGGGGGCTGGGGCTATTTTCAATCAGGATACATTCAGAATCTGGGCTGGGATGGAGCTTGCAGGTTAGGAAGGAGAGACAACAGTAAACACAATAGTGAAGATCTGAGAAAGGCCAGGGAAAGAAGGGTAGAGCTGCCATCAACAACTATTAAGCAGCTGTTTGATGGATGAAGATATAACACAGGAGGATTTTAGGTGGACTGCTCAAGAATACTCAGCTTACAAGTGGAACATACATAATTGGAAAATGGGTTGCCTCGCCCAAACAGCTCCATCTCCATGCTTTGCTTTCTGCCAGTCCTAGCCAGGGTTTCCCAACCTGGTGACTGTGGGAGCCCAGAAGATTGCAGGTAGCAGTTACAAGGGATTTAAGAATCCTTTTATATTCTAAACATTGAATATTGACTATCTCCAACACATATGTGTTGTTACTCTTCCAAATGAACTTATATTAATCTCAGTTTAATCAAGAGACAAGAACCAACAGTAATGTAAAACAGGGGAAGTTTAATATAAAGAATTGTTAAGCTATGATAGAAGAGTAACTATAAAGAGGTAAAGAGAACTACAAAGGGTGTCCTAGGGCTGAGGAAGAGTATTCATGGATGGACAGCTTGGAAGGAGGTGTTCCTTTCCTCAGGCTGGGGTTTAGGTCTGCTAGAGAAGGTGTGTTTACAGCCCATTGGATGTCAAAGAGGATGGTCCTTTGCCAGGACTAGAGCTGATTCATAGTTGCTGGGCAAGCAGGAAGCCATCTCCTCCTTCAGCATGGGCAAACAGGCTTGTGGGTGGACATGTGAGGGAGTAGAAGGTGCATGCTGTGAAATGGATATCATTTCCCCCCTCAAGTTCATATGTTGAAGTCCAAATGTGATGGCATTTAGAGGTGAGGCCATTGGAAGGAAATCACATCATGAGTGTGGAACCCTCTGATGAGAGTTGTGTCCTTGTAATAACAGGAAGACAGCTAGACTTTTCTCCTTCTCTTTCTCCTCTCTACAAGAAAACTGGTGATTTGTAAACTAGGAAGTACTTCACCAAGAACCTGACCATGCGAGCACCCTCATCTCATACTTCCAGAGCTGTGAGAGATAAATGTTTATTGCTTAAGCCACCCAGTCTATGTGTTCTGTACTAGCAGCCTGAACTGAGAGCTCTGCGTATGTGTGAGGAGGGCCATGGGAATAATCCTCCAGGGCACAGGTGAGCTGGGGCTGGTGTATGAATGCCGAGAGGAGATGTACAAAGGGGGTGCATGAAGGGAACTGGCTGCTTCTATGGATGTGAAACTTGGAGCATAACCACATTGGAGGACTGCGTGAAGGGAGGCACAGGCCCTGGCTGGGACTGAGTAGGGGCTGAGAGACTGTACCTCTGGGCAGGAGGCATGTGGCAGGGGCAGGGGACCACTGGATTGCCCCGCACATGGCACCACTAACCAATCATGCAGCAGGAACAGGAAGAAGCAAAACAGAGCACACCAGAACCTGGCAGAGAAGCTCCCCTCCTTCTGATGTCATTCTAGCACATGCTCTCAATATCAAAGCTTAATATTGTGCTTGCTGTAAAAGAGCAATGCTTCAAGGGTCCAGTGCATATGTGTAGAGCAACTGTGGAAGGAATTGGATCTGGAAGCAATGCATTTAAAACTGGGATGGTACTGCTACAATTTCTGAAATATAAAATTATTTCAAAGCTTTTCTGATTTATAGTTGATTTTTATCATTATGTACTTCTCAGGTAACAGCTACAAAGAAGATAACATTAGCATGGGGGGGGGTGGCCCCCAAGATGTTTTGATGGGTCCTTCTTCTTACAAAGTGGGAGTGTGCTGCTCCAGCAAGCTGCCAATCATGAGTCCTGGGTGATACCCACCTGGTGGCTTGGCTCTACAACAATATTGTCCCTGTCCAGCTGTCAGGTTTCTGCAAATCTTGTGCTATTTGCTCTAGTGGGAGTCATTTGTATGAATTATGGCGGAGACTCCTGATGCCCTTGTGCATCACTTCTTGACCTGAGTCTCAGGATGCAATCAGCCTCCGTCAATACTTGGCCTTTCCTCAAACTACCTGCCCATTTGCCTTAATGGGCAGTTTGGCCTTTTGCCCCCTACAGCTTGACTAAATGAATGCCCAACCACCTTCTACACAATTCTGAAGATTACTATGAAGAACACATATAAGCATATGTGGTAGTGTACTGAATAGCATGATCATTATTGATACTGCTAGTAACAATAACTTTTTAATCAGATTTCTTTGCATTTCAGTAGATTTCTTTTGCAAATTGGTGGTATGGATATATACACACACATACATATTCATATATATGTGTGTACACACACACACACACACAGTTTTCTGTTTTTCTAAACGTTCACTGGTAACTAAGAAACTCAACATTTCTGTGGTGTCTGCATTACATAGAAGATTCTGTCATTAGACTCTACTTGTAAACCTGTGTCTAAACACTACAGCCACAGTGTTCCATGGTCCCCAGTCCCGCTGCACCTGGCTTGCGTCTGAGAATTCTGACCTGAATGACATTTTCAGGAAGCAGGCAAGAAGAGAGGAGAGGAGAGAGAATCAAGAGCAAAAGTTAGTTTCGTATAAAATGAAACAAGCAAGTCAGCTGACAGTGTGCTAGATGGGCCGGCTCACTTTGCAAGTTGAAATTTTACCTTAAACTCAACTTTTCGGTAAAAGAAAAAAGAAGAAGAAAACTCTAGGATACAAATTGTGAAACTTGTAACGATAATGTGATACTTTAATTTGGTTAAAATCCCTGACAGTTTAAGTCAGTACAACTTTTGGCTGACACAAATGAAGAGTTATGCTTAAGTGCACAAAAGCTTTCCCATGAGTGACTTGTTTTTGGTTTTAATAAGTCTCCATCTCTTTAAGCTGCTTGCCGGTAAACTCTTTTGCTAGTTTAATGCTAGAAAACAAATGAGAATCTTGAGGTTTTTCCCCCTCAAGATGCCTATTTCTAATAATATCAAGATTGCTACAGCCATTTGGGGGATGGGAACATGGAGACAAGAGAAGGCATCAAAAAATATTTTGGCTACGGGAAGTAATAGAAATAAACACATCCTAAGGAAGAATATTTTTATAGATTGATGACATATGCCACTAAGTAACCCAACGAGCTGACCAGTAGTTCAGGTACACAAGTCCTGAGAAGTTGTCCAGGCAAGCCCTTCCTAGGATAAATGAGGACACTGAGCCCTGGAGATCCACAGAGGGACTTGCCTAAAATCTAATAGCTGTTGTTGGGAGAGCTATGTCTGATGATTGATCTGAGAGTTTGTGTCTACTGTTCATTTCATAAAACTCCATTGAACTTTAGAGAAAACATGTACTTGAATGTTAAATATTTTTATGGACCCTAAGAGCTATAGATCTCAAAGGATTATTTTCTAGTTGGGATCTCAGTTGTGAATGTTCCTTTCTCAAACTACAACCTCCTTACTGGCCTTCTTTCCGACTCTCCAAATCTAGTCAACTTGTTCTCTGGCCAATCATAGCACAACACCTTCTCCATGTCAACTGACTTCCTCTTTCTTTGATCTTCCTGAGCCCAATCCAACCATGGGTCACCCTCCTTCAGCTTTCCTTATATCTCCATCAGTCTGTGGACCATAGCTAGAGGAGGACCAATCAATATGAAGTCCTGGCTCAATGAAGATTCAGATGCCACAATATCATTACCTCTTCGTGTTGCCTATTACTTCTCTGCTGAGGGAGCCTCTTCAGGGTTCTCCTCACTATGGCGATTTGAAGGGCCTCTCTCTCTAAACTCCCTTCTCTCCTCTCTACAGATAATCAAACCACCTATCTAAACAATTTTTTGGGGGCACCTGGGTAGCTCAGCGGTTGGGTGTCTGCCTTTGGCTCAGGGTGTGATCCTGGGTCTTGGGATTGAGTCCCGCGTTGGGCTTCCTGCAGGGACCCTGCTTCTCCCTCTGCCTGTGTCTCTTTCTCTGTCTCTCTGTGTCTCTCATGAATAAATAAAGAAAATATTTTTTTAAATATGCATTTTTTTAACCAACATGATCCAAGCCAACTTATGTGAGCTTCATCAATTAAACTTATCTTCAAGGGATCCCTGGGTGGCTCAGCGGTTTAGCGCCTGCCTTTGGCCCAGGGCGCGATCCTGGAGTCCTGGGATCGAGTCCCGCATCGGGCTGCCGGCATGGAGCCTGCTTCTCCCTCAGCCTGTGTCTCTGCCTCTCTCTCTCTCTATGTCTGTCAAGAATAAATAAATAAAATATTAAAAAAAATAAAAAATAAACTTATCTTCAATTCAAATGACCTATCTTTACATCGTTTTCTTTGTTCTTATTTTCATGTTCAAAGAAGATATAGCCCCTCTGTGTCCTAGATCAGTGATTCTCAAGCTCGGTAGCATGTTTGAATCAGTCAGGTAATACTGTATGTTTTGATGGCCAGGCACTCCCAGCCCATAAATCAGAAGCTTGTTTTTAAGCTCCCAGGTGGTTCCATTATGTGTCCATGTTTAAGAACCACCTCTCTAGATCTCTTGCTTCAGTTCAAATGTGAAGGATGTCTGTACTGTTGTTATTCTGTCCTATATCTTCATTCTCTTTCCTCTCCTTTTGTTTCAAGGAGTCTACCTTTCAGTATTTTTAAGCCTCCTGATGAGCAAATATCTCCCTTTTTCTTGCTGTCTTTTCTAACAACCATACAACTTGCCTACTTCTATTTGCTATCAAATGTGTGGAAAAGACTGGATCTTTAACTTACACTTATCACCCACTTTGCTAGTAATCTGACTTCTAAATCTCCTACTCTGTTAGAACATTCTCTGATTATATGGGGACTTAATTTTCTTCCTCCAATTTAAATGACTTCTGATATTCTTGACTATCACTTCTTGAAGTGTTTGATTTCTAGGGAACTACATTATCCATATTTTTTTATTTCAACCTTCTTTTCATCCCCTCATATAAACACATTAAGGCTCTTTCTTCAACTACTTCATTTCCTCTGTCTACTTTTACCCTTTCTTTTTAAGGACTTAGGTATAACATTTCTATTTCTGTGGCAGGAGAGCTTTCTCTCTCTTTTCTTTCTTCCCCTCACCTCTGACGGGAAATGCATCTTTGGAAAGATGGAGTAGAGAGATAGACCCACACTATATGACTGTAGCCTAATGGTTTTAGAACAACAATGTTAAAACCCTGCTGCATGGGTTAGAACCCCAGCTCTCATAAGTAGCTTTGTGACATTAGGTATTTTACTTAGCCACTCTGTATCTCAATATCCACCATAAAATAAAGAAAAATGATAGCACCTATTTCATAAGGCTGTTAAAAGGAACAAATCAGTTAACATGTATAAAGTGCTTAGGATAGTTCCTGGTATATAAGTGCTATTTAAATTTCAGTTATTTTTAGAAACCTTAATATAAGAAGAGAAAGAATTTTGCTGCCATATTTTGCTTTGTTGTTCCATTTGGTAAAAATTCACTCCACCTTAGAAAGATCCTACAGTGGATGGTAAAAATTTATTTTACAGTCCTAAAGTTAATTCTTGATGACCTCATTAGGAGTCTCCAAAATGGATATGGGACACTGTGAGGAAGGGTCTGGAAACAGAGATACCAAAAGGGATTCCAGTGAGGGCAGGGTAGATAGGAAGGTGGCTGGATTAGAGAGAGAAAGAGTGAGAGACCCCTCTCAGGAGCATGCATGCATCCTTCAGTCTCAAAGAGTGTATGTGTGTGTTTCTGCTCATGGACCCCACTTGCACAGCTTTCCAGATATGCTACTGTGATCACAATGGTGAGGTTATATTTTTTACTTCTCAATCTCAAACTCCTGACTTCTCCTCTGCATAAAAGTTCTGTATCTCTAATAGTTTACAAGGCGTCAAATTTGGGTATCTTCTTTGGTAGACATAATACATCTTTTCCTTGGAGCTACCCCTGTCCAAAACTTACTTATGCTGTCAGGAATACTTTTCCTCCTATTACTCAGGCTTGAGATCTGTAGTTATTTTCAATTCTTCACTCTTAAAATTTAAGCTCTATTTTGTACTAGCTAAGTCATCTGAAGAAGGCTATTTACATTTCTGATCTGCATTTCCTTATCTGTAAATTGCAGTTAATTTTGACTGCCTCATAAGGCTTGTTGAAAAGAACAATGGTACTACTATGACTACTACTAGTAGTAATATGGAAAAATAGCATTAGTAATAATAATAGCTAACATTTATTGATCTTTTAGTGTTTTCTCATTTAACCCTCATAATAACAATATGAAGCAGGTTGTATTATCATAGGTCACAGAATAAGAAAATGAAACCTATAGAGGCTTATGCATTGGTTCAACAAATGTTTACTGAATGCTTAGTCTATACCAGGTATTTTTCCAAAAGTTTGAGATGCATCAGTGCATAAGACAGTGTCTCTTATCTTAAGGAACTTATCTTTTAGTTGGGGATAATCAAGTCAACAAGTAAAATAAGAACAGACTGTGAAGAGTCCTGTGATGTAAACAATAGAGTCTTGTAAGATGGAGTTACAGGGGGATTGGCCTACTTTAACAGAGTAACTGAAGAAGTCTTTTCTTTAAGCTGATGCATAGTGAAAGGATTCAACCAGGAAAAGCCTGGAGGTTGGGGGAATGCAGAGGCCTTAAAACAAACAGGGGCTGGCATGTTTGAGAGACTGAAAGACAAAGAGGGCTGTGACAAAGAGGGGCTGAGGAAGTTGGGGAAATGAGGTGGGAGAGCCATAGAAGAGATCCCTGTGCACCATGGCAAGGGGTTTGGGATTTATTCCAATGCAATGAGAAAACTGAATAGACTTAGAACAATTGAAAAGACTGGTGTAAATCAAAATTTAAAATAGCTCTCTGGTGGTGGGGCACATAGGTAGCTCAGGTGTTAAGTGTCTGACTTCTGATTTTGGCTGGGGTCATGATCTTGGGGTCTTCAGATGGAGTCCTGCATTGGGCTGCACACTCAGCAAGGAATCTGCTTGAGGATTGTCTCTCTCCTTCTCTCTCTACCCCCTCCTCTCCCTCTCTCTCTCAAGTAAATAAATAAATCTTAAAAAAATAAAATAGCTCTCTGTGGTGGATGGCTTGTAGGAGTGCAAGATGGAAGCTTGGAAGACCAGAAGGGCAGCAACTGCAACAGTCAAAGCAGGAGCTAGTTGGGACTTGGGCTTGAGAGTGAATGGATAGGGAAAAAAGTAAATGGATGAGAGGCCTGTTTGTGAGGTAGAGTCTTTGTGACTTGGTGGTAGATGTGGAACAAATTGAGGAAAAGGGAGGACCCAAAGATAGATTTCTAGCTGAAGCAACCGGGTGAATGACAAGGTCAATAACAGAGCTGGAAGACTGGAGCAGAAGCTGGTTTTGAGAAAAAGAAATAACACATGAAATCAAGAGTTACATTTTGGCCATGTTAAAAAAAAATGAGCAGGCCTCCAAATGAGGAAGTCAATTAGACATTTAGATACATGCTTCTGGGTGAGAAAATATGGGGTTATCTGTATACAGGCGGTGTTTAGAGCCATTGGCCTGAAGGAAAAAACATACTTAAAGAGAAGGCAGCTCATAAGCACTGAGGATCCCTAACATTATATTTATAGGTCAAGCAGAGGAAAAGAATAGAGAAATGTGAGTAAAGAAACGTGTCCCAAGTCACCCAGTTTGTAAAGAGCTGAGAGATGATCACAGGTGCAGGATTCGTGCAGGGTCCTGTGGGCTTTGGCACATGGAAAGCCCTTTTCCTACAGTTTGAATTACTGCAACAGCTTCTCCCACTTCAGTACTCTGAGTCTGGCATTCAAGGCCAACATTACCTGACTCATCCCTACTTCCCCAGTCCTTTTCTGTCACCACAGATGTTCCTAAATATTTGTCACCTGAGAAGCACTCTACAATTTACAAACTTCTAGATACTTGTAGGAATTCCTCTAGGTAGCAGGAACTACCACCACAAAAACATTCATTCATTCATTCAACAAATACTGGATGCATGCAGTGTGTCAGGGCCTGTTCAAGCTCCCGCAGGGACTCCAGAGAACAGGATTAATGAGGTCCCCACTTTTGTGGAGCTGACATTGGGAGGCAGGTCTTTCTATTCCAGTCTTCTCATGGGCCCTCCTGTGAGTCATATCCAATCCTACCTCTAAACGTTCATTCTTCCTCCTTACCGTTATTTCCAAAGAAAGCAAACAGTCTAAAATGAGCATCTGTTATGTTGCTACATGTGAGCTGCTGATAGAACTAAACACAAACATCACCTTCTCACCTCCACTGCCTCCCACTGAGATACACATTTACTTGCAGAGATCCTACTCCAAGTAGAGACATCAACAAAGAAATCTCTGCAGAGACCATCAGCTCTCCATGTGTAAACTGATACAAAGAGACAAACCTAGAGGAATAGATCTCCAGAAAAGGAGACATGAGAACACGAGCTTTGGTGAATAAAACAAAAGAGAGAATTTAGGGAGAAAATGGGTGTTGTAGAGAAAATGAATGGTGATAGAAGAGAGAGAAGAGAGAGGAGATGAATAATGAGCAAAATAATTTCAGTCTCTGCAGACAAATGGTAGACCTAGAAGATCTACTAATGAGCTCTTGGTACTATTCTGTCATAGTCACACTTGGGGGCTTTTCTCAGGAGCTCAGGGTCAGAGTAAGATTCTTTCAAGGAAGGTCAGTTCTTCATCTCTAGCAAGTGCAGGCTATATTAAGGACGTTTCCCTGGGTGTTAACCTATTTAACACTAAAGCCTTCTTAACTGTGTAGATTAGTCTAATGCTCTCCAATGGGTTTCATAGATAATTCTTTCATATGCTCACCTACAGCTACAAATAAATAACTTCCATTAGCACAAGTAACATGGTCAAATAATGGATTATGATTTAATACATGTGCATAAAATCATCTATATTAAAGAATAGTGAGACACTGGTTACTTTCTTTATATTCCAGCAGATGGAGCTACAGTCTGGAGGGGCTCAATATGCTTCAATAGCCTGATGCCCACCCCTCAAAAAAAATCAATGTGAGCATTGGGTGTTACACTATATGTTGGCAAATTGAATTTAAGTAAAATAAAATAAAAATAAAAAAGGAAAACCTCTTAAAGAGGAAAAATAAGGAATAAAATCCAGTAACACAAAGACCTGTGAGGAAGAAGAATTGCAAAAAATATAAGAAGAATAATGTTATTTGGTATAGAATTCTTGTGTTGTGCGAGTACCTGTATCAGGGTCTAATTCATAGTAGGCACTCAATAAATAATGAATGAATACACGTGACACAATCTGGTGACTAGACTGTATCCTGAGCATTCTTAGAATAGCAATTTTCTCCTCTTTACTTGGCTTTGTTTTTCTCTCCTGTCCCTTTTATTCTTTGCATATGTATGCCCTTTGGAGACCCACTTCCCATCTAAATGTCATGGAAAAATTCTGTGAAGCTTGCCAGCAGGGTCAAACTGATGTCAAAGCAGGTGTTGGAAGAGGCAAGTGATAAAAATAGCCCAGCTGAGGATCTGATCTGTTTCTCATGCTCTAACACTGTGCTCTAGGCAGTATTTCTTCAATTGTGCTCCTCTAGCCATCTGCTTCAGTATCATCTGGGTTGTTCGTCAGAAATTCCGATTCCCAGGCCACACCCCCAAAAATATGATTCAGAGCTACTAGGTGGGGGTACCTGACGTGGTTTTTCTGCACAGCCAAGCTTGAGAATGAATCTCTCTTCTTGAGGAATGTGAGCTGACCATCTTTTATTCCCAGTCCCGAAATCCAGAAAAACTGAAAACTTTGAAAACTGTAAGTTTTTTCATAACTCAGCTGGGGGGCAAACCATCACCCATGGAGTATGAAGATCCTGATGATCCTTCTTTTATTGCATGTAATGTGAACATTCATACACTTTGCTACAGAGATGTTTATAATGTGTTTGATTAGAAGGTGCTGCCTCAGCCCCACTAGGCATGTTATGGGATATATGGTATATGCACTGAATTGCCTTTCTGTCCTGCAAATACTTTTTGAATTCAGAAATACATATGGCCTCAAGGGGTTCAGATAAAGGGCACCTGAATTAGGTTCTCATGTCCCATCTGTCAGTGGTGTTTGAAGCAGTTATATTTGGATCTGATACTGATAAGAAAGCCTAATAGAAAGATGGCTGGGGGGATCCCTGGGTGGCTTAGCGGTTTGGTGCCTGCCTTTGGCCCAAGGAGCGATCCTGGAGTCCCAGGATCGAATCCCACATCGGGCTCCCGGCAGGGAGCCTGCTTCTCCCTCTGCCTGTGTCTCTGCCTCTCTCTCTCTCTCTCTCTCATAAGTAAATAAATAAATCTTAAAAAAAAAAAAAAAAAAAAAAGATGGCTGGTTGGGGACCCAGGAGACTTCTTTTCTGGACTTCCATTTTCTTTCCTGAAAATGAGAGAGGAAATGATATTTAAGGCCTTCTGACAGCAAAAATGTGATTTTCACACCTTGCCCTTGTAAGCATTGAGGCATTACTGCTACAAAGATTAGATTGTGGTCTTATTATTTTTGTTGAGAAAAATCTAAAAAAGCAAAAACTTTTCTCAGTCTTTGGGGCTTGGAGACAGAGCCTTGAATTTTGACATTTCTCTCATAGGTGTGAAAAGGCATTCATCCAAGTTCTATAGATATTTTGATACATTATTGTACTCAGCCAAACTGCTAGGGAACTACTAGAAGGCAGCCACAGTCATGAACTCCAGAGAGTGCTATGGAACATTGTGGAAGAAAGTCTGACTTATGTTAGGTAGACGAGGAGGAAAGGGTTACAGGATAAGAGAGCTGACAAAGCCTCCATTACCAGCTGCTTTCAAAGCAGATTTCATCCAAAGAGCAGCAAACGGCCTTTTAGCAGAATCCTACAGATCCCTAAGCCACATATAGGGTCTCTCTAGCCCTCTATGCAGTTACTGATGTTTAAATGGTCATACTAGGACATTATGAAAACCTGAAGCAAGATTTAGAAAAATCTAAAAAATAAACAAAGAAACTTCATATAACACAAAATAAAACAAAGTAACATGCTCTGAGTTTGTTCTATCAGAAACAATGTGTTATGGGCTGAATTGTGTCCCCCTAAAACATACACGTTGAAGTCCTAACTCCCTAGTGCTTCAGAATGTGAATTTATATTGAGACAAGGTCTTCATAGAAACAGTGATGTTAAAATGAGCTCTTTTAACCTCATTATTGGATGACTAGTGTCCTCATATGAAAGGAAAATCTGTACGCACACATTCAGGAAGAACATCCTGAGAACAAGAAGGTGGCCATCTTGAAGCCAAGGAGAGAAGCCCAACAAAATAATGCATAATGTTTAGTCCAATGGCAGAAGGAGGCCTCGTTAACTCTGGTGTGTGCATTCTAGCCCTCCTTAAATTAAAGTTCACACAGTTTGTCTCTCTTACATATAAATAGGATCATCAATACTTAGAGAAATGTAGTTGATGAAGGCACTTACCTTAAATTGTACCTTTATAAATTTGAGACCAAGACAACAAAGTATTTGCATTTAGTATAAATGTAATAAAGAATATGTAAAGAAATGACTGTGTATTTTTAGAATGATGTGGCCTATAAGACATGTGGGCCACAGAAAAGGATCAGGAAAAAGATCTGGAGTCAAAACAATGAAACTACAGTAAGTCCAGTCTATGGTTTCATCCATTCCTTAGTGACAAAGGATTGGAAGATAGTATAGAACCATTCTCTATATTGACTGTAGATATTATATCGTAATCCTTGGAGGGGAGGCTGTGGTAGAAATTACTAGTTTCTCCCAATATCCATTTTCTCCCAAAAGGGTGCGTGGTGGGGTGCCTGAGTGAGTCAGTCAGTTAGGACCTGTTGGCCCAGGTCATAATCTCAGGTTTGTGAGATGGAGTTCCAAGTTGACCCTTGCACCTGGCTCCCTGCTGGGCCTATGCCCCTGCTCCTCCCAAAATAAAATAAAAAACAAAAGAGTATGTGGTTATCCAGATAAAGTGTATATTTCATAGCTTTCCTTGCAGACAGGCGTAGCCATGGACATTGGCCAGGAGGCTGTGAGCAGAGGTGCTATGTGCCTCTGTTCACTATGCTCTTAGCGGACAGGTGGCCTTCCATGCTCTGTCTTCTTCCTTTTGGCTGGGAAATAGGTGTGGTGGTGGGTTCCAAATCAGCCACTGTAGACCTTCAGATGGAAACCAGTTGTTTGGGAGGAAAGAGTGAAAAAAGAAGAACCTCAAGATCTCCCTAGCCTGATTGCCTACCTGCACTTTTATATGGGAGAGACATAAAAAGTCTATAAGGCCACTGTTCTTTTGTCTCATTGTTATTGTATCCAAGCCAATATTCTAACTAATAAGCTCTATTTTAACTAATAATTAAACAGGGTATATCATTATCATTCCCCAAATCTTCTGAGAAAGAGTGAATGCAAATTCTCTCTGTGGAATTACCTCTTTATTTCAGTGTATGTTTTGTGCCCCAGTGGCCCCCAACAATGAAAAATCCATAAATATTTGGGGCAATTAATTTCTTTGGTTCCTGTACTCTCTTCAGGAAAACTCAACCAAGAGGATTTAAGTTCTCTTAGGAGGATATGAAACTCTTTGGAAACTCTGGTTCATTTCTTTTCAGTGTAGCATAGAAGCAATTGTGAAAGTGAAGACAGCAAGAGGATGACCTGATATTTATTACTGATTTTGCTTAAGCCCAAACACTCCAAAAAGCGACTGGAAATTTCTGCCATGACCTGACCTATCAGAGCCCTTTGAAACTTAGGCAGGGTGTTGGATCAGGGGTTTCTCAGACCTGCCTGAGGTTTCTAGAGACAGTACCTTGGCAACTTCCGGAAGAGTTGGGGGAAGGGGGTGTTATAACCAGAATTCCCCTATGGTCCCCTTTTCTAAAATAGGGTTTAGAGAAGATGTGGGAGGAGTCCCCCTAAACCACTAAGAAGTCTCAGTTGTGAAACTGATGACTTATTGATGAGCACATGGGGTCAAGAACTTCAAGTTGTATAATCCATTTCAATCAGGAGAAAAAGTGAAAGGGCACTTACCCTATTTCTATAGATATTCAAACAGGTTCTTGCTCTCAGCAAAACTGTCAGGAAGTTATTACAGAGTTTAAAGCAGAGTTAGCTAGTAGGATCAGGAATTGCATATAATCTTGAGCAATTTGTCTTCTCTTCCTGTATGCCCCTGAGCAGAACATGGAACAGGAGGGGCCAGCCTAACAGGAGACACTAGAGCTAAGGTGGGTGGGATGGCAGAGGCAGGGAGAGCACCTGTGTGTGTTAGGGAGCGCCCAAAAGGTAGTGGGCCTGATCTTGGTAAACCACCCTCTCTACTCCCAGAAAGGAGGTATTCTAGTTAATGTTTTTTTCTCTTTTACATAAGGGAAGAAAAAAAAAGTGAGAAGGGGAAAATCCTGGGGCTCATTAAAAAAAAAAAAGGTTAGTAAGAATATTGGGAGGGAATTATATTGTAAGGAGTGAGAAAAGTATAAATTCCATCATCCTTTTGGCCTAATATAAGAAGTCTGTTCAACAAATTGATAAAACGCAGCACTCCCATGGTTGAATATTCAAGAATGTCACCACATATTATCTCTAAGTCCTGGGCAGGCTGTAGGTGAAGAAAATTAAACGGATGTGGTCCCTACTTAGAAAATAAAATCCTTGGTGGATAATAGTCATCTAGGTTGAGGAAAGCTATTAACACTATAAGCTGTAAAGTTGGTTTTTAGATTGTAGTTAACCCCTGAAGAATGCAAGAGTAGGAATGCTGACTCCCTGCACAATAAAAAATCCTTACATAAATTATTTTTTAAGACTTTATTTATTTATTCATTAGAGACACACAGAGAGAGGCAGAGACACAAGAAGAGGGAGGAGAAGCCGGCTCCATACAGTGAGCTCGAAGCAGGACTGGATCCCAGGACTCCGGGATCATGCCCTGAGCCAAAGGCAGACACTCAACTGTTGAGCCACCCAGGCCTCCCCTTGCATAACTTTTGATTCCCCCAAAACTTAACTACTAAGAGCTTAGTGTTGACCAGAAGCCTTACCAAAACAGAGAGTTGGTTAAAGCATATCTTGTATGTTATACATACTATACATCATATTCTTACAAAAAAGTTACCTAGAGAAAAGAAAATATTATTAAGAAAACCACAAAGAAGAGAAAATACATTTACAGTACTGTACTGTAGTGACAGGGGAAAATCCACATTATCAGTGGACTCTCACAGTTCAAACCCATGTTATTCAAGTGTCAGCTATACAATATTATTTTCAACATGCTTGCCACGCTTTCATCCCAAAGAAATTTCTGCTGCCTGGGACTCTTATTGAGTTAAGCTACAATGCAGAACTATACAGATTAACAATTTTTCTCTGGAAGAAAACAAGTTTATGCAAGAAGCAGGCCATTTTAATATAAAGTGAATAAGCATCCTATGTGGAGATATCCTATATGTATCTTTATTATTATTATTATTATTATTATTATTATTATTATTATTATTTTGGTGAAGTGTTACTAGTAGAAAAATGAATATACTGGAATAAATACATGTGAGCAAGTTCCACATGTGGTTTCAAGCCAAAAGTCCTTTCTTCACTATGGCACAAGAAAAGCAGCATGATTCTCTGAACCTTTCCCTCAGAATGCCTGCAGTCCTTGGTTTATTGGCACAAGGCAATAATGATGTGAGTAGGTCTCTAGACTGGGGTTGATACACAACCTGGCTGGCCAGCTCCCTGATTAGGCAGACCAAGGTCTTTTCACTCTTAGATTAAGTACTAAGGAAGTGCCCAGAGCCAGAATTATTTGAAATAAGGGCAGAGTTGGTGCCTTTGTTGAGTTCATGGGTTCAGTGAATGAAACCAAACTCTGAAACACAGCAGTCAAAAACTGAGAAGCTAAAATAGGAAAGGTTGAATAGTATGGAAACCAGGCCTTGACCAAAACAGTATTTGGAAACAGATGGGATAAGAGATTAAAAATATCTGGCACAAACTGGATCCATTAAGAATGGCAGGGGTCAGCTGAGTAAAGAATATGTGGGTGAATATGGATTTAAGTTTTGTTTATAAAGCTAAGGGAGCCCAAATTATTTCAGAGTATATATACATGAGCCTTACCTTAGAAATATGTTTTGTAGGGTATTAACACAACCCCAGGAACATTTATAAAGGTAAATCTAATGGAGTACTCCTTATGCTTAGCTTCATTATAGTCTTTACTGTGACTTTCCTAAGAAGAACATAAAAGTATGTAAAGTAAAATTGCCATGTATATTTGAATATGACTCAAGGCCTTTCAAATACACTTACCGACTTCACTTCATAATCTCATATACTTTAAAATAAAAAGGCATTGGTCATTGTCTAAAAAGTTGTTAACATTCTTTTGCATCTTTTCAACCCCCAGAACCAAGAAGAATGTATTGTAGAGAAAGAATGCCCTCAGAATTTAAGAGGTTGCAAAATAATAGGTTTATATTTGCAAGAAGCCTTTTTTCTCTTGACACTGTTGACTTGTATTCTGTGAGTTGTAAATACTGATGCAGAGCAAGAGTAGCCACTGGTTTTGTGTAAGACAGAGCAGATACACAAGGACTTGAAGGTTTTTATAAAACAAAAAGAAAAAATAGTCTATATTTAGGCCCAACCTGTTGAACTTAATATTCTAATATCATTTTCTTTAACGTTGTTATGTATTAACATTCTAAGTAATTCGGTTGCATAGGAAATTCTCCAGAAATTCCATGGGATCTGGCTCTGTCCTAGAATCAATGAGATGAAGTCCTGGTCACCCAAGTTAACTTTTCTGAACTTCTGGTTGTTTTTTTTTGTAAAATAGTTTTGTTTTTGAGGATTAAATTAGATAATATTTATGAAAGTTCTTTGGAACTACAAATGACTATATAAATGGAATGTATTATTTTCCAAGATTGTTATTCTTTGCTCACAGAATCATGGCTTCATTAACGTGAGACTCAAGTGGATTTTCTGTTTTACTAAAAACAAAGGGAAAAGCAACAACAACAAACTTTGAATCTTCTCATTGATATATAAAGAATTCCGCTATAGGTCCAATGATTTAAACCCAGTGTAGCAATTATCTTTCTCTTTCTCTTTTCCTGAAAAGCAAGACTATATGCAACGTTAACTGCTGACAGTTTCCTGTCCTTGCTATTAACTACTACTGCAATTTGATTAAGAGCCTTGATCCTTTTCTGCAAAAAGAAATTCATAAAATTGGGCTATAACATAAACATCTTTTGTTTCATCTAGATAATAAAAGGGAACATTCATATTCTTACACTTCTTTGGACAGAAAAACATCTAAATGCTTCAAGTCAAATGTTTAAAATACAAAGGGAGAATGGTATAAAATACGTAGACTATATCTGATAGATAAGGGATTAAGTTAATTTGTACAAGGTCCTTTTAAATTAAAAAAAGACAATCCAAATGGTCAAATGACATAATCAGGTAGAAGTGAAAATGCAAATGATTAATAAACATGTGAAATAAAAAAAGACCAGTGAAGTATAGTTGCCTCTGACAAATAGCCTACAATTTAAAAGACTAATAATGTGCAATGCTAATAAAAATACAGAAAAATAAGCATATTCATGTATTACTAGATGGAAGTGCAAATTACTAGTTCTCTTCTCAGAAAGAATCCATGGAGCATAGTAATTCTAAATACTAGTGTCAGAAAGGATGGTTGTCCATCTTCATTCACTTATTTATACAACGAATATTTATTGCATGCCTACCCTTTGCCAGAAATGCAGAAATAATAAGATAGAAATAACTCTCATGGGGTTCAGTTTATTGGGAAAGACACAGGGGAGACATAATAGTAAAGTAAATTGCATAATATATAAGGAAGTAATATGTGCAAAGGAAAAAACCCGGCAGAGTGAGGGAAATCCACAATATTGAGATAGGAATGTGGGCTGCAGTTGTAAATGGGGGCTCTGTGTAGGTCAGACTGAGAAAGTGAAATTTGAGCAAAGACTTGAAGGAAGCAAGGGAGTGGCTATTCAGATGTTTACAGGGGAAGAAAGTTCCAGGCATAGGAAAGAGCCAGTGTAAATATAAATACATATAAATAGATTTAAGGAAAAATTAAAAAAAGAAGCAGTTGAATACAAATATAAAAAGCTGAACTTGTAAAATGGTGCCACCAAGGCCTGAGGGTAGAGAGATGTGGATAAGAGAAATGTTGTCCATGGCTATTAATTTGCAACTTATAGTTAAATAACTCTTGGAGATCTAATGCACATTGTAGTAATAACAGATAAAACTATAAAGATTGAACTTGCTAAGAGACTACTAGCTCTTAATTACTCCCACCACAAAAAAGAAATGAGGATTAAATGATGTGAGAGGTATGAGTTAATGCTTCAGTGACAACTGTACCACAATACATAAATGTATCAGATCACCATGTTGTACACCTTAATAATACACAATATATTTTTTTAATGATACACAATATTATATGTCAAATATAATTCAGTTAAAAACGCTGTCACTTTAGTCTGTCTAATCCTAGACTTCTCATAATATACTGGTAGCTTTTACATCTGACGATATGCTAGATTTTTTTTTGTATACTCCTTTTACTAGCTCTTCTGACAATTTCTCATACTTTACAAGTTTTCTTCATAAATTTTTTGAGGAGTAACATGTTTTTAAGTGTGGAATTGGGTGGGTTTTAACATGTGGAGGCATCCATTTAACTACCACTGAATAAGACAGAGATTTCCAGCATCTCAGAAGCCTCTCTATACCTCCTTACAATCTATTCTGACTTCAATCACCACAGATTAATTTGGACCATTCTTGAACTTGATATAAATGAGAAATTTTGTAGGTATTTTCTTGTGTCTAGTTTCTTTTTTTAAAAAAATATTTTATTTATTTATTCATGAGAGACAGAGAGAAAGAGAGAGAGAGAGGCAGAGACACAGGCAGAGGGAGAAGCAGGTTCCATGTAGGGAGCCTGACGTGGGACTCGATCCCGGGTCTCCAGGATCACACCCTGGGCCAAAGGCAGGTGCTAAACCGCTGAGCCATGTAGGAATCCCGTGTCTAGTTTCTTATACTCAATATTATGCATATGAGATGAATTCATGTTGTATTGTAGGTAGCAATAGCTTCTTTTCTTGTTATTGTATAGTATTTCATTGTATAAATATATCAACATTTCTTCGTTCTCTTATTGGTGACATTTGAGTAGGTTTCGGTTTTTGGCAATTGTATATAAAACTGTTCTAATACATGTCTTTTAGTACATATAAATGTCTTGTACATATAAATGCTCTTGTACATGTCCTTTTGTGAATATGTGCATTTTCCCTCTTAGGAGGCAGTACACTTTTTCTAAAGAGGGTCAGAATGTACATACTTTAGGATTTGCGGGTCATATGTTCTAACTTATGCCACTGTAGTGCAAAAGCAGCCCTACGTTATACATAAACAAGTAGATGTGGCTGTATTTCAATAAAACTTTATTTATAAAGATCAGATTTGTTCATAGCTTGTTGAACCTTGCTCTGCTTTCAGATATTATATACTATGACCGGAAACACTGGGTGCTATAATAGTTGTATGTTATGTTTTACCAGTTTCCGAAATGGTCATAGCAATTTATACTCCCACCAGCAATGGATAAGAGTTCCACATCTTCACCAACATTTCCCAAATATTTTTAAATTTCTGAAAACATTGTATTTTATCTCATCTTACATTAGTATCATTATAAATATAATAGCAAACTATTATCTAGCCTTTCTTTTCTAGAAATCACGATAGGAACTATCAATTCCTCTAATCCCTACAAAGGAATATTAATAATACCTCAATTTGTGCTTTTCTGCCCTTTTAATTTGATGGAGGAAGAGTATTATATTGGCGGTCAGAAGACCTACGCTGAGCTGCTCTATGGCTTTAATATGGTCATTCCGTGCCTCATTTTCTTAATCTCTAAAATGGGGCTAATAATTGCTTGGCTATTTCTCTGGGTTTTTATAATGACTAATAAAACAATAGTAAAACAAAATTAATAATAGGAAAATGATTAAACTATGGAAGGTGGAAAAAAGCATATTAGCATGATCCAACTAGATGGAGGAGATGGGGATGGCAATGTGTGCTGATAAGTATTTAAAAAATGCCAGAAGAATGTTTCCCAGGAATGCCTGGGTGGCTCAGCAGTTGAGCGTCAGCCTCCAGCTCAGGGCATTATCCTGGAGTCCAGGGATCGAGTCCCACATCGGGCTCCCTGCATGGAGCCTGCTTCTCTCTCTGCCTGTGTCTCTGCCTCTCTCTCTCTCTCTCTCTGTGTCTCTCATAAATAAATAAAATCTTAAAAAAAAAAAAGAATGTTTCCCAAAATGTTTATAGTGACAGCTTTGGGAAGATGATCTACATTGGTAATTTTATTTCCTTCTTGCTTTTTAGAAATATTTTCCAAAGTTTGCAAATAAACATGAATTACTTACATAATCAGAAGACAAAAGTTTATTTTTAAAAGTACACAGTATGGACTGAAAGGCTGTCTCTGCTCCCTCTGGTGGGGTCACCTCAGTCCTACTGTTTCTCAGTTCTTTCCTAAATAAACCAGGCATTCAATCTAACAATGACAGAAGAACACAGCATATTTAAAAGTCTGGAATTATAATGATGAACATTAATAAGCAGCGAGAGACCTCTGTCTCCAATTTTGTAAGCTCAATGGCTCTTGAGATATTACTATATTGTGTCGGGGCTGAAGATGTCTCAAAATTGCCTGGAAGGTATATGGGAAATCACTGTAAATTCCTTCTAATCTTGTTTTAAGCTTAAAATTGCTCTTAAAAATATTGTCTTAAATCTTTTTTTTTTTTTTTTTTTTAAGTAGGTGAGGAGGAGCACCTGGCTGGTTCAGTGGTTGAGCATCTGCTTTTGGCTCAGGTCATGATCCTGGGATCCTGGGATAGAATGCTGAATCTGGGTCCCCTTGGGAGACTGCTTCTCCTCTGCCTATGTCTCTGTCTCTCTCTGCATGTATCTCTCATGAATAAATAAAATAAAATCTTAAAATAGATAGATAGATAGACAGACAGATAGATAGATAGTAGGTGAGGAGAATGCAGGCAACAACCTCTTTGACCTCGGCTGCAGCAACTTCTTATTTGACACATCACCAGAGGCAAGGGAAACAAAAGCAAAAATGAACTATTGGGACTTGGGCACAGCAAAGGAAACAATATTTGAGAAGATATTAGCAAATGTCTTATCAGATAAAGGGCTGGTATCCAAAATCTATGAAGAACTTATCAAACTCAACACCCCCCCCCCCAAAAACAATCCAGTTAAGAAATGGACAGAAGACATGAACAGACATTTCTCTAAAGAAGATGTACACATAGCCAACAAGCAACTCCCTTCATAACAGTTGTTGGCAAGGATGCGGAGAAAGGGGAACCCACATACACTATTGGTAGGAATGCAAGCTGGTACAGCCACTCTGGAAAACAATATGAAGGTTCCTCAAAAAGTTAAAAATAGAACTACCTTATGACCCAGAAATGGCACTACTAGGTATTTATCCGAAGGGTACAAACACAGTGATTGGAAGGGGCACGTGCACCCCTATGTTTATAGCAGCAACACCCACAAGAGCCAAACTATGGGAAGAGCCCAGATATCCACTGACAGATGAATGGATAAAGATGTGGCATGCACATATATGTACATGTATATATATGTATATATACATATATACATATATACATATATACCTACACACACACACACACACACACACACACACAATGGATACTACTCAGCCATTTGCAGATTGAAATCTTGCCATTCAATCTTGCCATGCTGAGACTAGAACTAGCGGGTATTATGCTAAGTGAAGTAAGTCAGTCAGAGAAAGACAAATACTATATGATTCCACTCATATGTGGAATTTAAGAAACAAAACAGGTGAACATAGGGGAAGGGAAAGAAAAATAAAGTAAGAGGAAAACGGAGTGGGAGGCAAACCATAAGAGACTCTTACAATGGGAAACAAACTGAGGGCTGCTAGATGGGGGGGGTGATGGGGTAACTAGGTGATGGGCATTAAGGAGGGCGTGGGATGTGATGAGGACTGGGTATTGTATGCAACTGATGAATCACTAAATTCTACCTCTGAAACTAATAATACCATATATGTTAATTAAATAGAATTAAAAACAATTTTTTTAAAAGGAGGTGACAGAAGCAGTTTGCTTCGGTGGGATCCAGTGTCCATCCACTGTCACGCAGAGGACGCCTGGTGGTAGAAGGCATGAGGAGCTGAAGGCATGAGGAGCTGCGTTGTTGGTGGCAGGGTCTACCTTGAAACCAGTTCCTGTGAAGAATGTTGCCCCAACATCAAGAAGGCACAAGTGGGGGCACTTGTGTGGCTCAGTGGCTGAGTGTCTGCCTTTGGCTGAGGTCATGATCTCAGGGTCCTGGGATCAAGTCCCACATTGGGCACGGAGCCTGCTTCTCCCTCTGCCTGTGTCTCAGCCTCTCTCTGGGTCTCTCATGAATAAATAAATAAATAAAATGTTTAAAAAAGAAGAAGGAGGAGGAGGAGGAGAAGAAGGCGGCAGCAGAAGTATCCTGGGCCGTCTGATTCGCATCCTCAATATAGCCCATCTCAAATTGAACATGGAAGTGAACTTTGAGGGACAGGTCAGGACCTAGAAGAGCTTAACTTCTTCATAAAGTGATGGATAGATTGAAAATTTGCAGAAAGAAACCACTCCATTTCTCAGGCCATGGCAAACACTAGAGACACACATGAAGTGTACTTTCCAACATGCAAGTCTCTATCTCTTCTTTAAATTTAAGTAACTAGGGAATCCCTGGGTGGCTCAGCGGTTTGGCGCCTGCCTTGGGCTCGGGGCGTGATCCTGGAGACCCGGGATCGAGTCCCACGTCGGGCTCCCTGCATGGAGCCTGCTTCTCCCTCTGCCTGCGTCTCTGCCTCTCTCTCTCTCTGTGTCTTTCATGAGTAAATAAATAAAACCTTTAAATTTAAGTAACTACATGCTGTTTCATAGAGAAGCCTTGGAGAAAGTCCAGAAAGCAGTCCAAAGGAGAAATGAGGGCTGAAAAGCAGTGCTCCCCGCCAACATCCGTTTCAGCAGGAGCCCCTGGTGCAGCCCCGGGAGCACCTTCAGCTCCCGCCGGAGGCAGCCCGTGGGCGCGGGTGTCACGTTTCCACGATGGCTCTTGTTACTGACCCCGTGGGCGGCAGGAAGGAAGAGGAGTGACCGTGGTATTCACCGAAAGACCAGCTTGTCCCACTGCCCGCCCAGAAGTCTAATTCTTAGATGGCTCGACCACGGAGTTGTGTGGTGCACGAGGGGATTTCCACTTTCAAAAATAGTATGACTTCAGTTAAGTTTGAGATTGCATTTTTGGGAAGTTTGTTAAATTTAGAAGCTTTCTTTCACCCTCATGGCTTTTCAAGTCCATCTGCAACATGGCACAGTACTCTCAATTTTTCTGGCCTCATTTATCTTGGGGCTCCATTTGGAATCAAGACATTTCCTTAAAATGTATGGAAACCACCCAAATTGCAAAGGCAAAAATATTTTTAACCAAATTGCTGAAAGGGGTGAAATGATAAGGGATTATTTTTCTCCTCCTCTTCCTCCTCCTTCTTCTCCTTCTTTAGGCTTCTCTGTACTTTTCAAATCTATATTGTGGTTTTCACCAAGGAGATGTCCCAGATCTGGGCAGTGGTTTCTCAAGGGAGCTGGTTTCTCACTTGTGGAGCTATGCTTTCATTATACTTTTCTGGAAGCCCTGAAGGCTGGGTCTGGAACACGAAAGCCACAGGAATCTCTGTGTAACCTAGAAGATCACTTACACATAATGCAGGAGTGGAATCAAGAAAAAAATAAATTCTATAATGAGTGTTTTTGCTTAAGAACTAAAAATAAACATTATTTTTAAAAAGCAAAGCAAAAATATGCCTTTAAAATGCAATAGCCCCATAAGGAAATGTTGGATTTCAAAGATGGGCTTCTCATGGAGGCTCAAATGATAGCTGAGGCATCATTTGGCAGGGGCTCTTTGGGGTGTTCTGAAACCCAGCAAGGTGTAGTGTACAGACATTATTTATGACTGTGGATTTAACTTTGGATTTGGGGAGACATATAGTCTGCTCAATCCAGTTTCCATTATTTTTCCTATCCTCCTTGCAAATGACTCTCTGTGCAACTATAATCTGTTGTCCCCCCCACCCCCCAGCAGCCCCAGTGTGGAGCTGTTAGAATAAGACCAGGATGAATAGGGGAAAGCTCTTTCTTGCTGTGCCCTAAACAATTTACAGAAGTGGACTGCCGGGTGGCTCAGTTAAAGGTCGGCCTTCAGCTCAGGTCATGATCCCAGCAGTAGCCTGCTTCTCCCTGTCCCTCTCCTTGCCTCTCCCCATGCTTGTGCTCTCTCTCTCTCTGTCAAATAAAAACATAAAATCTTTTTTAAAAAACTAACAAATAAACAATTTATTAGAAGCTGATGGTTCCCACTTACCTCTTGCCTTGGAGCAATAATGCCAAATTACTGGTTGGTGGTCAGAGTTTTCCATCAAATATTTGAAAACATCTACTTTACCTGAACACTATTAGTTTGAAATGCTCAATTACAGGATGCCTGGGTGGCTCAGTGGTTGAGTGTCTGTCTGGCTCAGGCTGTAATCCTGGGGTCCTGGGATCGAGTCCCACATCAGGCTCCCCGTGAGGAGCCTGCTTCTCCTTCTGCCTCTGTCTCTGCCTCTCTCTGTGTGTCTCTCGTGAATAAACAAACAAATAATAAGTAAATACATACATACATACATACATACATACCGTAAGAGAAATGCCCAATTCCTTCTGTTTTTGATGTGGCCCCGTTCCTCCAAGCAAGTTTCTACAAAATGTTTTATAACAAGTTTTTCTGTTCTTTTTTCCAACTTACTAATCATTTCTAGCACAAGCACGCACATTCCCAGCAGGCAGCCTTTCTGAGTGAATAGACTATTCCCTGTCCCCCACCCCAAAGCCCCTGGTCTGCAGGATGGCCTTTGGGAACCATGGGTAGCACAGCAGCAAAGCCTGCCAATCTCCAACCAGCCAGGCCATTGTGGGCTACTCTTAGGCCCCACAATGAGGAAATTTTCCTTACATCTATCCTATTTCTTTCCAAGGTGCATTCCAAGAGGTTGACAGCCGATCTATCAATGAGCTTCTGGAAGTAAGAGAAAGGGAATTTAGGTACATATTAATGAAGCCTCCTAAGCATGCCCTCCACCCCTGCTTGTTGACTCTAATGGCTTCAAACAGCTTACGAGTACAGAGAAACTGGTGAGTCAGGAGAAGGAGAGGCTTTGGATGTTGGAGGACCTCTCCATGCAGAGCTGGTCCAGGGATGGTGACCAGCATCCTGAACTGTATTCAGAAGTAAACAAAAATAATAAAGTTCAGAGCTGATTTTCTCTCTGAAGTTAGAATCCTATACTACCTCCTTTTTTCCCCAGTTCACAACTTTATTCTGAGTCAGGCACAGATGCAGATGTACATCTGCAAGTATGTATGTTTGTGATGTATTTAGAGTGCTGCCTAGGACATCAGCAAAATCCCTCGAAGGGGAGAAAACTGGAGCAGTGTTGGGAAAGAAGCACATGATCTGGAAATTGGTGGAAAAGTCTCGCAGGCAGATGGTTGAAGGAGTACTCAAGACAGGATGGTAGGATGAAGAAAGAGTAAGGGCAGAGCAGATTCTGCTGGTATTACCAACATGTAAATTTGGCAAATTGTATCACCTTTCCAGGACTCAGTTTCCTATTTTGCAAATTGAGGAAATTACACGTGTTGGGCTAAATGCTTTTTCTGCAAGTTCCCTTCTGGCTTTATGTTTTAGCAAGATGAATTTTAGCAAGACTTCTTATTCACCGCACCACACCTACAGAGAAGAGTTAGAGGTCCTGCCAAGGAGATAGGGACCACTTAAAACATAAACATAAAATCTGGATGATCCCAGACATAATGAATATGAAGATCATGACTCAGTGCCTGGCACATAGCTGAGAACTGTCGGCTGCTGTTGTGAAGCACACGGAAATGGGATCACAAGTGATAGGACAGGAGTGCTTGGGAGACTTTGAGGGAGGCTGTGGCTTAGGAAATCCCCGCCAGAGGTAGGCTCCAGACGATGATGTAGACCGTATAAATCACTATCAGAAATGGATCTCCAAGGCCAGTGTCTTATATTCAACAATACTGATCCTGGCTTAATTTAAATTTTTCATATTTTGTTTATCCTGGAATTTGTTGGCATTAGTTTCTCTCTCTCTTTTTTTTTTAAGATTTTATTTATTTATTCAGAGAGAGACACACACACAGAGAGGCAGAGACACAGGCAGAGGGAGAGCAGGTTCCATGCAGGAAGCCCGATGTGGGACTTGATCCCGGGTCTCCAGGATCTCACCCTGGGCTGCAGGCGGTGCTAAACCGCTGCGCCACCGGGGCTGCCCTTGGCATTAGTTTCTATTTTCAAAAATATTACAGGGGCGCCTGGGTGGCCTGGTCAGTTAAGCATCTGCCTTTAGCTCAGGTCATGATCTCAGGGTCCAGGGATCAAGCCCGGTGTCAGGCTTCCAGCTCCATGGGGAACCTGCTTTTCCTTCTGTCTCTGTCCCTCCTCCTGTTTGAATGCGCGTGCTCTCTTTCTCTTTCTCAAATAAATAAAATCTCTTAAAAATATTAAAAAATATTATAGTAAAACAACTATGTTGATGACTGAGTTTTGAGCTGCTCCCTTTAAATTCTGCAGTGGAAGCTAATGCTTGTCTCACCTTAGTTCCAATGCTACCCAGAGCCAAGCAGAAGGTTTGTTCAGTCCTAAGGTCAACCCTGGAACACAAAGTACGGTCATTTGGTATAGAAGGGTGAAGAGGAGCAAGGTATGCCACTCCAAAATACGCCACTTTGACATAAAAATTATTTTGAGCTGAAGACATTTGAATTCCTGAAATCCCTATCTGCCTAAACGCAGAGACTCCCCAAAGAACTCAGTTGTCATAAATCTTCTCCCCAGAAGCAACTCTGCTCTTCTCTTCTGGGAGCCAGGAAATTGGTACCACACTCAAGACAGAGGTCTTCCAAATTATCCTATCTCCTATCTATTCTTCTAAGGCCCATTTATCTTTCAAAAAAAATCATTTGTGGGCAACCCGGGTGGCTCAGTGGTTTAGCGCCACCTTCAGCCCAGGGCCTCGTCCTGGAGACCGGTGATCAAGTCCCATGTTGGGCTCCCTGCATGGATTCTGCTTCTGCCTCTGCCTGTGTCTCTGCCTCTCTCTCTCTGTCTCTCATGAATTAATAAATAAAAATCTTAAAAACAAACAAACAAACAAACACCTCCAAAAGTCATTTGCTTTTTCATCAGTGCCCTTTCTCTTCCTGCCCCTTTTCCCTATTAACTGAGGTACATAGGCCCCAAGTTCTAACCAGTCCTTGGAGTCACTCATCGATGAGTGCTCCCATGTGTAGGTGTGATACTTGTGTTAATAAGCTTCTGTTTGTTTTCCTCTTGTTAACCTGTCTTTTGTCGGTTCAGTCTATCATGTGCCCAGAGAACCCAAAATGGGTGGAAGGAAAAACTTTTTTTTTTCCCCTCCCTGAGAAGACTCAAATCCATCTGAATGATCACAACAGCAAGAAGATAAGAAAAAGTGCCTATTTTGTTTTGTTTTGTTTTTTACTGACTATGGAAGGAAGTGAGAAAATAAGAACTGCTGTGTCTCCCCCATTTGATGCCCACCTGCCTTAAAGACAGAGTCAAGCCCCTTAGAGCAGAGGAAGAAAAATAACAAGAACACCATTAACATAAGCCTTTCCTTAGAATGCCAGGTGCCAGAAGATTACAGAAGAGCTTTCTAACTTGGAGAAGAAAAGTGGGCTGCTGTCCAGGCCTTGAGCAGGAGGGGAAAGGTGGAAGTTTAGCTAGCTTTGTGCCTAGTTGGTCAAGGATGGTTCTCTGAAGAACAAAGAATCATCCTTGTGGATTAGCACCTATTGGTGGGCAGAGGGGGGCTATCATCATGTGCAAAAGTGGGTGTGGAGCCATAGCTACAAAGGACAAGGGCAGGTGAGGGCCTTGTTGGGGGAGCCCAGGCCTTCAGGCTTCCTCATAGGTCTGTTCCTGGGCATCCACAGGTAGGAGGTCTAGCTGGCCTGGGCAGATACTTCAACATTTTCATTGGGGCTCTTATTATTACATTATAGCTTGTGGGCTCAGGTGGGAGAGGGAGTGGATAGCTTGAAGTATCTTGGAAAGTTCGAGTTTCCCTTGGCTGGAACAGACTCTTTCTCATATGTTCTTGGGAGAGACAACAGCACCATTCACAGCTAAAATGACAGACCATACAAGCAAGAGCCCATTCACCAGTACCTGCTGTCAAGCCCAGTACTAGAGGATGAGACTGCTCACAAGAGTGTTGCTCGCCCCAAGAAGCTTATGGGGCAAAATCAGACATTCAAGTGGCTAACAGTATGAGCAATGGTTTTTTGCCATCTCTATCATTTCATATTCCTTATAAAGAGGTTTTACACATATTACCTAGTTTTTGTTTTTACTCCTACACTGTGGGTAAGAGAACAATTTTAACGCTTTTCCTTTTATGGATAAAAAACTACCCCATAAAATGGTTAAATGGCTTGCCCAATATTAGTCAGCTGGTTAATGAAAAGACAGGAGGCTGAGTTTCTAAATTCTCATTCTCCACTTATTTCTAGGAGACAACACAGTAGAAGAATTTGCAGCTAGGGTCACCTTTCTCTGATCCCATAAAAGCTCTCCTTTTTTCAAACTGTGTTATGATCCTGTTGGTGACAGTTGGCTGACTTCCCCAAAGTTGGCCAGCAAAAGACTGGTGACCTGAGCTCACCAACCTTCTTCAGATGCCAGAGCCTACCAAAGCTTTCTTTGGTATTTTGTTGCAGGAAGGTATAAATATCTCTTATCCTGCCATTGGACACTAATTAAATTACTGGTTGGCCTCTGTGGTCTAATCTTGGTTCTTTATCTATCAGAGGGGGAAATGCAGTGCAAGATAATTTCCAATGTGTTCCAGACAGCTTACAAATTTATTCATGAAAAGGTAAAATATCATCCTGATGCCAGGGATGTCATCATCATTATTATCACCATCAAAAGTTGCTGAAATTTCAAGAACGATATTGACTGTCTGATTTCAGGGAACTTCATGTCAAGGGAGGAGATACACTTACAAATAAACAATCTCTACACTGCTGAGGATTGAAACAGGTCCAAGGCATTATGGGAGCAGAGAGAAAAAGATGCCTCAGTCTCCTTGGTGATGTGATGAGAAGAAACTTCCTGAACATTGACCCCCTCATAAGACCGAGGCCACCTGCGTATGTCTGTGTGTGTAGGGAGTGGTTAGAGTGGGGTGGGAGACATTTTCAAGGAGTTTAATTATATATAAGTAATTCCTACTTAAAATTTTAGAATTAGGGCAGCCCGGGTGGCTCATTGGTTTAGCGCTGCCTTTAGCCCAGGGCCTGATCTTGGAGACCCGGGATTAAGTCCCACATCGGACTCTCTGCGTGGAGCCTGCTTCTCCCTCTGCCTGTGTCTCTGCCTCTGTGTGTGTGTCTCTCATGAATAAATAAATAAAATCTTTTTAAAAACATTTAGGATTATGTTTGGGGCTAAAGAATCACCCCTAGTTCTGTGGCCAGGATTGACTAGAGAATTAAGTAATTGAATAAGAAATTCAATAACAATTTTTATTTTGTTTGTCTTCCTGGGGCAATGCCCTGCTCTGCTTTATAATCATGACACTGCCCAAATACAATTCACTGAGTGTCTACTATATGTCAGATATTCTGGGCACTAGAGCAACATCAGTGAACAAAACAGAAAAATCAGGCTTATTTTAGTGGTGTATATTGAATATACTTCTCAAATGACATCTGTTTTTCTTGGGCAGTGGTTCCCAAACTCTGCCCCTTAGAATCACTGGGGGACCTTTTAAAAAATTCCAAAGCTTGGCCCAACTTAGACCAAATTCAGGTGGTTCTCATGTAAAGGAGGGTTGAAAACCACTGCACTAGAAATTCTCATGTACTTCCCTAGGGAGGCAGGTCATTCTTTCCCCACCTCCTACCAGCCTTCTGAAAGTCATTTATGTAATCAGCAGATGAAGAAATCTAGATTCAAAGGCTCAGAGTGACATATTGCCAAGGTAAAGGCCACATCTAGAGTCACAGGGCCAGAACTTGAACCCCAGTTTTCTGATTTTGTCTAGTGTGCTCTTCATGATGTTGACAGAATTGAGAAAACAATGAATGTTGTCACTGCTTACAGCAAGAACCCTAGGGGTTCCCCAGGGCAGTGAGAAGATTGTCTGCAAGCCTCCTGGTCCCTTCTCCTCACTCACTGAAGACTTTAGCACTTAAGCTGATCTTTATTCTAAGAAATGAATATCCAGAGGCCCATTCAACACAGGGCCCAGTGGACAGGCTCTTTTCTATGACCTTCTCAGTGTTTATCCATTTCGCCTACACTTCACCCCAGCCATCCACTCCCATTGCCTCCTCCTTGTACATCACCTCTATTTCTAGTTTAGATAAGAACTTCTCCAAGGAGAAAAAATTTCTCCTTTCAGATGCAGGCTCTAGTCTGCTCTAACAGCTTTCCAATCTCATCAGCTGCGGGCAGGTCGCCAACACACCCCTTACTGTCCTCTTTTAGCACCTCCTTCTGTCATATTCCTTCATGCCCAATTTAGAACCTGTCCTTTTCATCACTATGAGAAAAATACTCATAACTGCCACGCTTACCTTTCCAAAAACTCTATCTCTTGAGCACCAGCCTTCATACCTGCTCTTGTCAATGTCTGATAGCCTCTTCCCACAGAATTTTGTCTGAGTCTTTTAGGTCTCAGTTTAATTACTTTGAGAGGTCCTCCTTGACCCCTCAGTCTAATAGAGGGACCCCCTTGTCACACCATTCCTTCCCAATCCTTGTAAGTAGTGTGTCTGCATGTATACAGGGGCAGGGACCATTTCCTCATTTTCTGAAAGCACTTTAATGTTTCCCCTCCTCCCAAACCCCAGGGAATGGAGGGGGGACCCCGCCAGCCAAAACATTTCCCCCTTTCCAGCCCCAGTTCTTTCTAGCCTCTGACCTTTCCTGGCGGAGGGAGGGAGCAGGGATCTCTTGTTCCCCCTCCACCCCCTTGCTTGCCTCTGTGTACAGTGTGAGCAGCAAGTAGCTCCCCCCCCACCCCCCTCAATGTAGTGGCCTTGGATCTTCCGTCTGTTAATAAAGACAATTCAACCAGCAAAAAAAAAAAAAAAAAAAAATGTCCATGTGTATCTCCCCACCAGGCAAGAGTGTGGGCTCTTTATTTTGATTATTGCGACATTACTTTCTGTTGACACACCTTTTGGCACATAACAGACACATGAATGAATGAATGAATGAATGAATTGATTGATTAATATCCCCAAATTCACATAAGGCTATTTAGTGGCAGACCTGCAACTTACCCATCTGATTATGGTTTGACCTTTGAGATGACATTCCACCACAGTAAATTTCACAATTGAACTCCCATGGTGCCCATTTGCAAGGCCCATGAGAGGTAGTTTGCCCAGAGGTGAATCCTAAAGTTCTAGCATTGAAGATCATATCTTCTATAAGATAGCATCAAAAAGTTGTCCATGCCTTGTAGGGTTGTGAACCCGGAGGTCATAGTGCATCTTGAGCAGAGCTAAAAGCAGCACAGACAAAAGCAACCATCCTGGCTGGTTCTAACGTCAGCTCTTAAGAGATGGCGCCTCCTGTTCTTTTCTAGACCAGGTCAAAGGGATCTTATTTAATATGCAGTTTCTCTAATTCAGTGTCAAATGGATCTTCTGGAGCATAAATTTAAAACTTCCTTCACAGAGGGGCACTTGACGAGGCGAGCACTGGGTGTTATACTATATGTTGGCAAATTGAACTCCAATAAAAAAAATACAAAAAAATAAATAAAACTTAATTTTTTTTAAAGATTTTATTTATTTATTCATGAGAGACACAGAGAGAGGCAGAGAGAGAGGCAGAGACACAGGCAGAGGGAGAAGCAGGCTCCATGCAGGGAGCTCAACGTGGGACTCGATCCTGGGTCTCCGGGATCATGCCCTGTACTGAAGGCGGCGCTAAACCACTGAACCACCCAGGCTGCCCTAAAACTTAATTTGTAAACTAATTCACTAATTATAAAAAAATAAAAATAAAAAAAGTAAAACTTCCTTCACATAAAACATTTGTTTACATAGGACTTCTTAAATTCTGAACGTTCTCCACTTTTTCCTAAAAAGATCACTTTCTGCGGGACTTCTCCGGGTTTTATACATATGACCTCTTATGAGAAGTAGTTTTTTTCCCCCATGGGAGAGTATTTTAGATCCCTCAGAAATCACAAACTTGTGTTGCTTCTTTTAGTATTTATGTAGGTCCTGATCAGGAAGACTGAAATATGGACCAAGAATATGGAATGAGGCATCTACTGCCTTAATTGGTTAATTTATTAAGCATAGAGAGGAAGCTGACTATGAGCATAGTTGTATAAAGAGTAGGATACATGACTTGGAAAGTTTGAGGCAATGGCCATCCAAGGTGAGCTAGGGAAAAAGGCACCTTTTGTTCTCTGTTTGGTATCTTCTCCAAGACCCGGCATGACATATGCTTCTATTACTCATCAGGTGTCCAAATGGAACACATGACTGGGTGACGTGCTGCAACTGCAACTACTGTTTTCACCTAGCTTGAGTAACCTTGGCTTCCAACCTCAGACTGATGTTGTTGCTTGAACTTAACCCCTTAATCTGATTAAGAAGAGCTAGAGCAGAAGTTGGTGTCTGAAAAAGTTCCACAGGTGATTTGGCCAGAGTTGACTGCTTGCCACCTTCATTAAAACCTCAGAGTAGAAGTCTTTTGGTGATTTAGGTGACAATGTTATGTATTTATTTAGTGAGAGTAATCTAGGCCCCGACTTTAAAGGGTCCAATGTTTCACAAACATACACAAAATAAATCTATTGAAGAACACATGGGTAGCTCTATGGCTTGGGATCTGACATCCAGGGCTGACCTAGTATTCAACCCATAACTCTAAACATTCTTTTTTCTTTAATATTCTATTTTTTAAAATTTTTATTTAAATTCTATTTGTTAACATATAATGTATTATTGGTTTCAGAGGTAGAGGTCAGTGATTTATCAGTCTTATATAAACACCCAGTGCTCATTCCATCCCATGTCTTCCTTAATGCCCATCCCCCAGTTACCCCATTCCCCCACCCTCTTTCCCCTCCAGCCACTTTCAGTTTGTTTCCTATGATTAAGAGTTTCTTTTGGTTTCTTAACAGCTAACGCCATCCAAACCCCAGAGAAGCTCTGCAGTGGTAGCAGTGGGCCCACTGGACAACCAGTAACCTGGGGTTTTCTCTGAGAATGAATCCAACTGAGCCCCCATCTGGTATGTGTTTCTTTTCACCCTCTGCCCACCCTCTCCTTTCTCCTTCCCTGAACTAGCTAGAGTATCTTTTGGCAGTGCTAAGAAGTTTTAGTGAAAAGGAATGATTCATTTGAAGTTCATTCTTAGAAGGCCTGTTTTCCTTTGATAATGAATCCCAGAGAAACCAAGTGGGGGAAGCACTCACCCTGTCTGGGCTGTTTAGTCTTTATTGAACCATGAATTCCCCTGGACTCAGGCCTAGTGCTGAAATCCCTCATTCTTTACATAAATAAACAAATAAATAAAATCTTTTGGCTGGTACCTAATAAAAACTCATACAGGCAAATCAAGTTTAGCACATATCTTGGAAACTCCCAGCTTTCAAACTTCAATAAGATAGTCATAGAGTATTCGACCCAATTAAGGTATACACATAAAATTCCCGCTTATTGTCACAAATAACAAACAACAAGGTCTTTTGCTTTTCTCCAGACCCTTTGATTGAGGTTTAGTGGCTAAGAATGGGATTAGTGGAGAAAAATATTACTAATCTGAAAACTTTCTGGGGGGAATAAAATGCCATGATGTATCAAAACACCCTAAAGCAAAACAAAACAAAAAAAACTAGGCTGAAAATGATCTTTGGCAAAGGGATTTACCACTCTTGGCTCCCGGGCTTATTTCAAAAAGCAAGAGGAGGAAAAGGTGGGTGTCATATCCCTGCCCTGGCCATATGGTTTTAGTTTTATTTGGATAAGTTTGGACAGAAACTTCCAAAAGCAGAGACTGATCAACTTCCCAGCTTTTAAATAATGCCAAATGAGAATCTGTCCCCAGTCTATTTTGGTCCCAAAGCCAAAATCGTGAACTGAAAAATCCCCAGCAGATATAATTTATTTCTAGTGGCATACATTTTATACTCAGTTTGGAAACTCTCATCTAATGTGACAGAGGTACAGAGTAAGATCTTTGGAGCCCTTTTATTTTTCTTCAAAAGCTCGTAATGCAGTGGTTCTCAACTGCGGGTGATTTTGTTCCCCTCAGGGGGCCTTTGGCAAAGTCTGGAAGCATTTTTGATTGTCCTAGAATGGGGATCAGGAGGTGGGAGTGGGGGTAGGAAGCGGGTTCTCTCCGGCAGGGAGAGAGCAGGCTACTAAAATCCTACATTGCTCAGAACAGAAATCTCCAGGGAAATAGCAAATAACAATTGCTCTTATTTATTGAGTGTTGCCTGTGTTCCAGACGCCACACACATTAATTTTTTAATTAGACTTTATTTTTTAAACTGGTTTTACATTTATTTACAGCAAACTTGGGCAGAAATTAGAGAGTTCCCATATGCTTCCTCATCTGTCCCTTTGTTTCCTGTATTATTAGCATCTTGCATATGTGTGGCGTATTTGTAACCGTTGATAGGCCAATACATTATTATAAACTGAAGGCTATAGTTTACATTAGAGTTCACTCTTTGCATTGTATGTTCTATGGGATTGACAAATATAATGACCTGTCTCCACCATTATAGTATCCAACAGAATAGTTTCGCTGCCCTAAACATCCTCTGTCCTCTGCCTAGGCATCTTTACCTTCCTCCCCCTAAACCTCTGGCAATCACTGATCTTTTTACCATCTCTATAGTTTTGTCTTTTCTAGAATGTCATATATTTGGAGTCATATGATATGTAGGCTTTTCAGATTGGCTTCTTTCACTTAGCCACATGCATTTAAGTTTTCTCCATGTCTTTTCATGGCTTGATAACATTTATTTTTAGCACTAAGTAATAGTCTGTTGTCCGGATGGACCATAGTTTGTTTGATCCATTCTCCTACTAAAGGACATCTTGGTGGCTTCCATGTTTTGGCAATTATAAATAAAGCTGCTGCAAACACTCATTACACAGGTTTTTGTGTGGATATAACTCTTCAACTCATTTGGATAAATACCAAGGACCATGATTGTTAGATTGTGTGGTAAGAGAATGTTTAATTTTGCAAGAAACTTCCAAACTAACTTCCAGAGTGGCTGTATTATTTTGCATTCCTACCAGCAATGAATGAGAGTGCTGATTGCTCTAAATCCTAGCCAGCATTTGGTGTCATCAGGTTTTCGGGGGCCGGGGGGGGGGGGCGGTTCTGCCATTCTAGGAGATATATAGTAGTATCTTGTTTAATTTGCAATTCCCTGATGACTTACGATGTTGAACATTTTTTCTTATGCTTATTTGCTATCTGTACATCTTCTTTGGTGAGGTGTCCAGACGTTTTTCCCATTTTAAAGTTGGATTGTTTGTTTTCTTATTGTTGAATTTTAGTAGTGCTTTGTATTTTTTGGATGCCAGTTTCTTAATGGATATGTGTTTTGCAAATATTTTGTCCTAGTCTGTGGATTGTCTTTTTTCATTCTCTTAACAGAGTCTTTCACAGAGCAAAAGTTTTAAATTTTTTTTAAAGTCTTAAATTTTAACAAAATCCAATTGACCAATGCTTTCTTTCATGAATAATGCTATTGGTATTATGCCTTAAAAGTCATTGCCAAACTCAAGGTCACCTAGATCTTCTCCATTATTATCAAGTAGAACTTTCAATTCCTCTGTGGTCATCCTTAATATCCAATAGAATACATTTGAGAAATGCATTTCACAATCATCTAACCTGATATACACATATACCATTTTATATTCTAATAGGCAGAACTCAGTGTTTACAACATGTAGATCATTATATGATTCTACTAAGAACAGAAATGACTTTACATTGAACTAATTGCTCTTATAACAGGGTCAGATTGAATCCAGTGCAAGATCATCACTTGCATACACCAGTAGAATGGTGAGCACATTAGTGGGAAAACAATACTGTCAAGTAGGATTTTTATTTAAGTTATAAAACATATCACAGTCCTATTCTTAAAAAGCTTGATTTCTAACTGGGGAGATGACTCATTTATACTATATGACAAGTTAAATGGGATGCTAGGAATATGAATGCTAAAATACTTTGAGGGGTGATTACAAAGTCAGGTGGGATTAATCATATGTCTTTCAGCAAGAGGTATATTTTTCAATTGTCCTGATAAATGAAAAGACTGCTTTTGGATGGAGTTCAATTTGATTTCAAAGAGTTCGATTAAAAGAGAGTTAAAAATGTTGAGGATGTTAGGCTGAGAAAAAAGGAAGCAATTGCGCTTGCTGGACAAATTCGTTAGGATGCCCCTAGGGCCTGCCCATGAAGAATCTCTAAATACGAAATTAATTAAAATGAAAAGAATGGCCACCAAAGAAGAAGAGCTTAAGGGGCAAGAGAGAGACAACTTGGCTCCAGGATTCTGTTGTTTCCCTAACATATTCCCTGCCTGTTGCAGAGCCAATGGACCTGTTTTGTAGCATAAAGGTGTTTCCCCAGCACAAATGAGCAGCAAAGTTGCCAAAAAAAAAAAAAAAGAGTACAGCTTTAGCCATCAATCCTTGCTTTCATTAATTTCTTATATCTGCTGATTTTTCTGCTTAACTTGATCAGAGGGAAATTTTTGGGTGAAGAATGGCCTGCTGAGAGACTGTGGCAGACAGAAGGTAGAGACTCTACAGATCAGCATCCAGTCTGGGCACATCTGCTGCAACCAGCTGAAAGTCCTATGGCCAGACAGGACATTTCAGATACATTAGCTTCATTTCAATCCAACCAGCATTTTTCCAGTGTTTATGCTGAAGGTCCACCCTAATCTGGAGGTTACACTGGGCTCAGGGGATGATGAGGTGAGTACAGCATGCTTGCACTGTGGGCTTGGTGGTGGAATCTGTAGTGTATGCGAACGAAGAATGGGAGCATGGGAACTATGAGAACACAGTGAGGGGTACTACGATATTGTGATTTACACAAAATATGTATTTGCCCATTTTGATTCATCTATGATTCCTGGTTCATAGCTCCCAAACCCTTGGAATTTCCTAGAGAACTTTTGTTATGTGAATGAGGTGAGTTTTGGACAGTTTCTCAGGATGAGGTCTGGTTGCCAGTGGAAACAACCACATGATTAGAGGGTTGAAACTCAATCCTACCTTCGAACCTCCAGGAGAGCGGAAGGCCTGAAGTTTAAGTTCAATCATGAACAGCCAATGATTTAATCAACCATGCCTCTGTAATGAGGCCTCCATAAAACCCCAAAAGAACAGGGTTCAGAGAGCTTCCAGGTTGATGAACATGTGGAGATTTGGACAAAGTGACATGCTTGCAAAGTGGGCATGGAAGCTCTGTGGCCCTTCCCCATTCCTTGCCCAATGTATCTCTTTCATCTTGCTGTTCCTGAGTTACATCCTTTTATAATAAACCAGTAATCTAGTAAGTAAAAAGTTTCTTTGAGTTCTATGAATTGAATTGAGAAGAGGGTCGTGAGAACCTCTGATCTATAGCCAGTGGGTCAGAACTCTAGGCAGCAATCTGAACTTGTGTTTAAGTCCAAGGAGGGACTTAACGTCCAATCTATAACCCTTCAGTCAGAAGCACAGGTGACTCCCTAGATTTGGGACTGGCATCTGAAATGGAGGGGAGAGCAATCTTTTAGAACTGAACCCTTAACCTGTGGAATCTGATGTTATCTCTGGGTACATAGTGTCAGAATTGAGTTGAATTCTTGGATACCCTGCCTGCGTCCAAGAATTTCTTGGTGTTGTGTGGGAAGCTCCCTCTTTCCATTGGAATTGGGCCCAGGAACCCAATGTGGGCACATAACTCAGCTTCCAACCCTTCCAATGCTTGAGGGAGGACTTCTTGGTGGACAGTAATCGTAAGTGTCCATAAAGGGCACTCCAATAATGAAAACAGCTGAGCTTCTTGTTTATCTACAGGAAAATAAACTAGAAATAGATAATTCCCTGTTATTGAAAAGAATACGACTAATGAAGTTGAGGGAAATTTTGAAGAAGTTAGAGAATTTGTGGTGTTAACCAAAATTCAATTGAATAAATCTGAAGATCTACTTGGCTTTATTCAACAATTCATGAGTCAGACAGCATCCCATCTAGCAGAGAGAACATAGATAGCTCTGAGGAGCTGTACAAAATAGAAGACTTCTATAGGCAGAAAAGGGGTGGGTCAAAAGTTAATATCCAGGGAAAAGAGAACTGTTCCAGGCAAGGTCACTTTCCTCTGGGGGCAGGTCTATCAGGCAGATGACCTCCCTGGGGCTGATCAGGAAACTCCAGATTGGCAAAAGGTCACATTTCTTCAGTTAATCATGGAAGCAAGTTATTCTGTTTTGAACCCATGGTTTGTTCCTTTGTTTTAACAATTCTCCACTTTTGATCAGACTGTCAGCCTTAGAGATGTGATCAAACTGTAAGTCATTTGCACCCCTCTAAGCTCCCATTCTGTAGTTGTCATGGCTTTTCCTGATCCTCTGTGTGGTATTTACAGGTCATGATGTATCTTGCTGAATCTCTATGACATTCATAGGTCGTGATTTCCAGTTCACAGTTTTTCAGTCAGTCATTTTCTTTATTCCTTTTCTGGTGTTCCAGTCTCAAGGAGGTCATTTACTGGGTGGCTAGTGGTTGCAAACATTCATTTAAAGCCCTTGAGAGAATATAATGCCCCTGCAAAATTACTGTGATTACTATTAGCAGGATAATGCACAATGTTTATAGTGGACTTCAGAGCTATGGTCCCCAAGGCCCAAACCAACCAAAAACAAGTCACAGAAAAGACCCCATGGAAGGATTACCTTTTTAAGCCAAGTGGTTTGCACGTGATTTTTTGTAACTGACTTTCAACTTCCCCAGAAGTGGTAAGCCAGGCTCAGCAGGTGGTGCTGGCCATAGCATAGACAGCACCTTGCTCAGTTACCAGATAATCAAGAGTTATTCTACTATCAACGACAACGATGGCCAGAGAGTCTGAGGATTTTTTCTGGGCAGCTAACAGGTTTCCAGAAGATTCTGCAATATTTTTGAGAGTTCAGGAGAGACTCCTGCTCATAGCCTCATTTGCACTTACTCTTGTCCAGGGAAACAGAGATTTGCCGAAAGAAGTAGACCATGAATCATGAAAGACTCCTGATAGGTCCTTTCTAAGGAACCTATCTAAGTTGTTGATGTAAATTCAGGGGAGTTGATCAACAAGGTGTCTTTGTGAAAAGTCAGGGGCAAAGTTAGATAGGTAAGCTAAGGGGCATTGTCCAGCTATGTGCCAAGTATGGAAAAGAATGATGACCACCACAGACAAAAATAAAGTCTGTTGAGGCACCAACTATTCTTGCTAAGGTGGTACCGTTAATAAATTCACTTTGAGATTGTTGCATTTGCCTATTTAAGACAAGGGGCAGTTAGGTTTTCTCCTGGCCTGAAATTAAAAAAAAAAAAAAAAATCTAAATTTCAAAGGTTACCCAATGACCAGGGAGATAATTGATGATGAAAATTTTTCCAGGCCAATGCCAGAGTAAAGGAAAGAAAAGGAAGAAGAAGAGGTTTTATGATTAAAGTGTGAAGTTTTGTTCTGGTGTCTTGGGAGTTGTCTATCTCTATGCCAGCTACTTTTCTCACAAGCCAATTTGAGTTGGAGGTATCCAGCATTTGCCCAGGCCCAGGTGTCAGGTGGAGCCTTCTTTAGCTGTGATATGTGCTCTCAAGCTTCAAGTCCCTTAAGTAGTGAGAAGGACCAGGGATAGTCCCTTCAAAGAAGATTCAGGAGCAATCTTGAATTCTTAGTGATTCCAAATCAGAAGAGTGGGATTGGAAACATTAGTTTACTGAGTTGCAGCTGGATATTTGAGGAAACTAGAAGGAATCAGGATCTAGTCAAGTTTACAGGTTTATAACACAACCTCAAAGACAACTAACAGGATTAGGATCTCAGATAGACAAAGGTGCAAATATAATTTTTTTTCTATATAATTACCCTCCTTTCTCCCCAAAGATAATTGCAGTAGAACTAATTTGTTTGCATCGGACTTGGCCTAATCATTTACACAAGTGCAGTAAAATTTTGATTGACCCTATAAGCTCTTTTTAAGATTGTTTTTTAAGCAAGTTAACAGGCCAATTTTTCCAAGGGGTTTTATTGCTTCCATAAACTCAACCTTAGCTTCTTAAAACTGCCTGGTCATACCAGAGTCTATGCACATGTCTCTCAAATATGACATTATAGTCAAAGTCTTGATGACATAATCAATATTTCCAATAGTCTGCTCTTATAGGAACAGATTCTCATTGAACTTATGTAGGTATAACTGTATTTCCATGAGAAGAATATTCAAGAGATTCTGAATTCTGGAGGGCTCGGGTAGGGAGAAAAAGTAAGTATTTCACCTTTGTTCACAAATGTATGCTTTACCAAACTGTTGCTAGCATAAGAGAAAAGAGAAAAAGGTTTTCTAAAATCTGGAAAAACAAAATATTAAAGAGGCGGCAATGTTTTAAACAAGAAGTTGCAAAAATTATAATCAACTTCCTCAGTTCATTCAGTCCCATGTAACTGATATTGTTGCACTTGAATTCAGTTTTCCTGTTAGTTCTGGAAATTCTTATCCAGTTAGTTTTGTGATCTTGAAGTTACCAGAAACGTGTAGTTATCAGAAGTCCTTTCCTTGAATCTCCTTGAAAATTAAATAATTTTGCAGGAACAACTTTGCAAAGGCTCAGAGTAAAACAATAACTGTAAATTACAAAAGACAAAAAAAAAAGTTCATTGTTAGAGATCTGGAGACTCCATCATAATGGAATTGATAAAAAATGTGGTTATTTCTATAACATTCATTTTAAGGTATTAACTGGAATTATAACCAATAACATTTTACTAGGATATATCCGACTTTAGGAATTTCCTACAGTTTCTACAACACTTACATACTTATACAAATACAACATAAAGAAGGCTAAATATTACTTCTCATTTGACAATACTTCCCAAATGATTTCACATATCAAATATACCCATCAGTTTAACACCTTCCTTTTTATCAGGAGGGAAAACAAAGTTTTTGAGATGTTCAGGGAAACAACCCAAAGTTATTTCAAGGTCAGAAAGATGTCATTTAGAATTCAATTTTGGAGTTCGTAAAAAATAACAGAAGTTTTAAAACTTAGGTCACTGCAAGGATTCTTAGTTATCCATTTACAACAACCAAAGATCTCACAGGCAAATATAGGTTACATAGTTCCAAGTAAAACTTAGCTCCTTTATTATGGAGAGGACTAGGTTTGCTTAAGTTATCAAAGATCTGATAAGGAAAACATGGAACTTAGGTGATTATTTTGACAAAACACAAGATCTTTGTTTTTTCTAAGCTGATTAATTAATGACTAAAAAAACAAAACAAAACAAAAACAAACCTTTCTTATGATCTAGAACAGGCATGTAGTTCAAGAAAATTTTGTCCTTTTAGCTGAAAGAAAATCAAATTCTAATTGTGTACTAGCTTAACTTGTGATATAAATATTCATTTACTTAATTATTTCTAGTAGGTTTAATCATACATTAGAATTTTTAACCCTTAGAAGCCTTTAATTTCTGGTGAAAACTTAGAACTAAGCAGTTGTGAATTGTTTTGACTTTCTTTTTATAATTTCTTATGATGAATTTCTCAGCATGACACAAAACATGTTTACTACCAGACTAAATGTCTGTAATTCCTCTGTAAAAGAAAGCAAAACAGAGATGAGCGCATGTTCAGTAATTTGTATTTTAATATTTTTCCTTATTTGGAAATGATCTGGATACTTAATGACCCTAAGATTTATGGAAACTACTTAAAAGGTTCACCAAAAAACTTTTTATCCTACTTCCCATCTATTTGATTTACTTGTTTTTAGCAATTATGTTTAGATGGCCCACAAGACTTCATGAGACATTAGACCAAGTGAGCCATCATCCCATACTATTTTTCTTGCTAACAAATTTTGTAAGAGGTAACATGAACTCATTTGACCTTTAGTGAGCCTGGGTAGGCTTAAGACAGGACTGTTTTACTTAAGCCGACAAACTTAAAATAACTTTGATACCAAATATTTTCCCAGGGCACATGAACTTGAAATTCATTTGAGTTAGTTTCTATTATATTTCTGAGAATTCCATTTATATAGGTACTTAATCTTCTTTAAGCTTATTATTTTTTATTAAATATTTTATTTATTTATTTATTGAGAGAGAGAGAGAGAGAGATAGCATGAGCAGAGTGGGGGAGGCAGAGAGAGAAGCAGACTCCCCACCAAGTAGGGAGCCCAAAAGGGCTTGATCCCAGGACCCTGGGATCATGACCTGAGCTGAAGGCAGATGCTTAACCAACTAAACAACCTAGGTGCCTCTTTAAGACCATTAAATGGAACTCTTTTACAAATTATTTTTGGCAATACCATCTGGATTTAGAAATAACCACATACGTAAAACACACACATACAAACATACAGGTATAAACTGAGACATTATAGCTTTCATTTTAAACTTATTGCCATGAATTAGGTACAATAATACAAAACTCACTGATTATAAGAAAAGTTAGATCTAAATTGTTTTTCTGGTAGATGAAATGAATTACGTTTACCTGCTTGGATGACTAAAGTTTTTTGTATTTATATTTGTGGAGAAGACACTTAAGATTTGTATTTGTCCTTGACAAGCTGAGTTCCAAATGACTTCCTTCTTTTGTTTTTCTTTTGATAAAAATTACTTCTCTGAAGTTTTCACATCAAGTTTGCATGCACTAGGTAAGAATTGAGCTGAAGACCCTGAGCAGAACATTTACATTTCAAGGGCACAAGGGAAAAATGCAAATTCCTACACCCCTTTTGAGATAAACTTGGGAGATTTGGGGATTGGTAAAAAAGGATAGATGGACTTGGAATTGTTTTAGGATCTGCATCTCTGGTTCTGTAAAGACTAGATTTGTAAAATGAGGACAGCTATTTTTAATCCCTCAAAGGATTGGGCTGCCACTCAAATGATATCAAGAATTGATATATCCAGACATCTAGGTTAGAGTGTTTTTCTTTCCCTCTGGGTACATTTAGCTCTGGGAAAAGACCTAAAAACCAAATTCCTACCAAGCTCTAAATATCAGCTTCCAATTTGGCCAAATTTCTGGTCCTAGAGCTATTAAATCTTTTCAAATATCTTGTCAGGTTTCAGCTGGGACATAGAGTAAACACTTTTGGCAGTATTGAACAACGCCATTAATTTTAATTTTAGTTGTCCCTTGGCTGTTTAAGGGAATAACATTGCATTTTATCAGAGAATCCCTGAGAGTCGCCTCCTTCCGTGGGGCCCTCCTTCGAGTGTAGATATTGGGGCATTCCAATTGATGCTACAGAATTTACATAAGGCATTTGAGGACAATCTCTTTTTTAGAGTCTCAGTTGACTATAATTGAGACATCTGTCCTTGTGCCTGCATTGGGTAATGGAAGGGTGCAATGTGGAAGGCCCAGGTATTATTTAAGGTGCTTGGCTTGGGAGCTGATGTAGCTATAAAGTCATAGCCTGGCAAACCCTTGTCTATGGTTTTGTTCTAAAGTCTTTTCAAAGTGCTCAACTATGATCATGAATCAGTCTAGTGGCCTTCTATCCTATTTTCTGCCTTTTTCAGTCCACTGGTCTTAGAAGATCATGCATTTACAAATAGGACAGCTACAGCAGGTTGAGTAGCCTTATTTACTGTGCAGAACCCTGAGCACTGTAGGAGAGAGCTTTCAAATAGGCTTTAAAATCTGCCACACAGTTATCTCTCTTTTATTTGCATGTCTAGATAGCAAACCAATTGGTTCAGGCAGGGAAGATTTCAGGAATGACTTTAAAGGATCAGTTGCTATTTTGCAACCTTTTTCTGGTACACGAAGAGATCATGTTGAAGACAAAAATCTCAATTAACATCCTCAGAGGGTTGCCATTTCGCTTCCTGCATCTAATTTTGGGTTTCACGATGTACATAAGCTGAGAAAGATCTGGTAGCCCATGGTCATAGTTCCCAATAATGACTAAGTTCTTCAAGAAACTTTTGGGGGTCCTAAGTAGGTTTAGAAAGTTCTTTACATCTGGCACTGTTTGACCTTTGACCAAGAAGTAAAAGATGTCTGAGAAGGACCTCCAGCAAACTTGGGATACTTTTTCTTAAAAGTTAACTGTTTAAAAGTCTCTCTAGTGTGGAGAGACAGTTCAGACAGAGAGTTAGGAAATCATGAATACTCAGGTAAAGAAGGGTATGGCGGTGGGGGGGGGTGGCGGGGGGGGTGAGGGGGGGCAGTAGGAATCACACCAATCTTACTGTCTTTTTTTTTGATACTTCTGTATCTTTAATTTTTCATTAGATTTTTGTAACAAATTTTTTAATGAAGCTATTTAGGCAGCTCAAAACCCTTTTAGAACTTCTGCATACCAATTAAAATAGGTGTCGTGTTCCATTCTATTTGTTTAATTCAGAAGAATAATTATAGTAAGATTTTGCCACTTTTGTAGATAGCGATAGCTTCTGGAATTATAGTTTTTAGACATGAAATAAGCAAGCATGCTAGAAAGAATACACTTAATTCTTTAGATTACAAGATCCTATTTCTTTTAGCTAATCCTTTTTGGGTCTCTCGAAGGTGGATTAATACCTGAAGGGAGGTGCTGCAGGTTTGGGGATTGTGCATTATTTTACAGTGTAACCCATTGCATGGAGATTTTCTTGAGGTTGGTAGGTGACTTAGAGTTGATCTAACCTATTTCATGACCAAATTATCGTAGCAGGGGAGTCTTTCAGTTAGGTGGTAAGTCCTTATGTCAGTGAACATTCTTGCTCAACTACAGACCTCAACAGTTATTTCTTATTGCACTTTCTTGATACACTGATGAAAATGTTTTAAAATGACTAGAACAGTCCAACTGCCAGGCCAGAAAAGCCCTGATAGCAATAGAATGCACAGAAGACCACATCCCACACACATCCCCTTCCCTGCCTGGGATCATTGGCTGAACACATACTAACCACCATCCATGATCACATGCTCCCTGACTGCTCTGCTGCATGTGCCCCCTTGAACATCTCTCTATAAAACTCTACATGTCCATCTTGCAGGTGGAGAAGTCGGTTGTTAAGATTTGAGCCTTCTACCTCGCCCAGCTCCTGGCACCTGAAATAAATTTCTCCTTTTCTCTTAACTCTCTTCTCTTAAGTTATTGACTTCTCTTGCAACAAGTTTATCTGCGTTTGTTTGACGATGGTTTTGGCAAACCCAGCCAGGAGCTATGCTTTTGATTTGTCCAGCCCCTTTAGGATTCCCCAGAATGGAACAGTTGGCCACAACAGTACACCAGGGCTTACCTGTTTGTTTCCTGCATTAGTGGCTATGATAGATGGACTGGTAACACTCTAACATCTTTTAAATGCTCAACCCATGCCCATCAATTTTGTGGCTTTTTTTTTTTTTTTTTTTTGCTTTTGAGATTACCGTTAGCATTAGCTTTTACTTACTTATTGCATCCAGTCCAGCTTAAGTTAGACCCAGTCCAACTCCAGCTAATAACTACCAACTATTCCCAACATGAAATCTGGGGACTAGGGAAAAGAATGAAACAGTGAAACAGTACACCTCAAAGAATGGTGACCATGGACTGATTACAAACAAATAGGGAATTGCAGCTCCCAGCATGGACTCTGGGGATCTGGGGAAAAAAGGGCTGAAGTTTCCAACCAAATAGTGAAAAGTGGAAAACCGGTTAGATTGGGAGCTCAAGGCAGAGGGGAGCTAAGAACTGAGAGGAATTTATCCTTGGAAACAACGATAAAGACAAGTAAACTCAAAAGAGTTCTTAGGGAACATGCATATTTATTGTCCCCAAGTACCATCAGAAGTTTGCATCAATCCCACTACTGCCACCAAATCTTAAAAAAAAAAAAAAAATTAACTGAGTAGTTTTGAAGATGTAATTGGCTTTGTTCAAAGTGAACTGGACAGTATCTCTTTAGCAAACAGATAGGAGCTTCATGGAGCTATATACAATTGAAAACTTTTTAAGGCAGAAATGAAGCTTTACAAATTATTAGCAAAAGAAAAGAAAGGATTGTTTTAGTCAAGGTCACCTTCCTTTGGGTGAAGGGCAAGGGTTTATCTTGCAGATGACCTCACTAGTGTTAATCAGGAAATTCCAGATCAGCAGTGAAAGGTCACATGTCTTCAGTTAAGTCTTGGTTTGCTGTTGTGGGGGCAAGTAACTCTATTTTGGACCTGTTTCTTTCTTTTTTCTTTTTCAACAGTGGATATGTAGCTGAACTGGTGAAAGCAATAAATAATCCTTCAACTTAATCATAGCTGCTAGAAGAGCTATGTTATACTTGAAGTCAGAACTTACAAAGATGGCAGATGCCAAGGAAGAGTCAAGGCACCTAGAAAATCTATTAGCTAAGTAATGCCCCCAGGGGAAAAATATGGTTATTATAAAAACCAATACTTCAAAAATACATACAGAGGTGCTGGGCTTAATTTTAATTGGTGGAAATTCCCTAGGCTTCTGTTTCCATGAAAAGAATATACTTTGGAAATTGTGTTTGAAAGTATGAAGAAGAGCACAGAAAGGGATCCCAGTGGAGAGAGGGATGAAGGTAAGGAAGTCTCTGTGATTTGGCTTTCCCAAGGCCAATCTCAGCCCCATTCTCCTGTTTCTCTTCCCGTTATGAAACCTGAACAGCCACAGAGTCTCTATCTTCCTTGGACCATTTGACTGATTTCTGGTGAAGAAGGCATTAAGTAGATTTGCAAGGGGACTTTTGAGAAAAATATTTTACTTTCTGATTAAAAGGACAGAAACTTTCCCTTGCCCCCGATTCCTACTTGAGATGCTGAACTAAGGACAAAACCTTATACAACCATGAAGCAAACCACAAGGACAAATACACATTGAGGTTGACTGGGCAGAAAGACACATGGTTTGGAAACATAACAGCTGTTGAACCACCTACTGATCCTTGGAAGTGCCTACTTTCACGCCTCTTGTAAAAAACCTGAGTATATGCCACTACCAGCATTCTTAATTCTTGTAGAATGATTAAAGATGATGCCAGATTAGAAGCAGGTAGAAGCAAGATTTTCTCACCTTAACCCTGTCTCTAACACAGCTGCCTTTTCTTTTACCACTTGAATTAAGATAGAAGAAAGTTATATGATATATATATATATATAATTTTTATTTTATTGTGTCTGATGGAATCCCTTTTATCATATATATATATATATATATATATATATATATATATATTTGTTTCTGACTTGTGAATGCATAGATATTATTCAAGAAGAGAAGATTGAGGAAAATTCAGTTACAGGATATACAGATCGCTGAAGATATTTACAACATTTCCATGTATGATATTGTAAGTAATTGCAATCTTGTTGGAGAGTTGGGAGTTGAGTTGGGAGTTGAATGGCCTACTCTTTGAGAGCCACTTACACTACAAGAGTTGGAGCATATGAACAAATGGGACGACCGTAGGACGACTATAGGAGACTATAGTCTACATTTTGCCTCAGCTTTCTGGTGGAGGTGAATCCCAGGCATTGCTGTTCTATGTGCTTTTTCCTCCTTTTCTATCAATCTTCCTCTACTATGACTTCTTTATTTTCTATCTTTTTTTTTTTTTTTTTTTTACTGGATAAGAGTTTACTGAGTGCCCCACCTGCTTCTCCAGGGCATCCCCTCTCGCAATTGATCCGCTATTCCTTCGTGTGTGCTCACCTGCCCTCTTCCCTAACTTTTTCATGCTCTCTCTCCTTTTTCTTACTTTTGCCCTTCACCTATCTCTGTGTCCTCTCTCCTTCCCTTGCCCCTCCCCTCACCCATTTCTATTCTTCCCTCCTGGCTTCCTTTCTTGAAGGGAAATGAGAAGTAATTAACCATGAAATTATGCCTTTTGAAGATACTCATGATTTATGAAGCAGATTGCTGGATTGAAATGGATGTTCCAAACACAACATGTAAGGATAAAATTCTTATATTATCTAATTTTCCTAAACAATGGGATTTAACCTTCTTCTACTTTAAAATCTTGTTTTACTAGAAAAACAGAAAGACTTCCACTCCTGTTTCATGAGTATCTTTTCTCCTGCTCAGTTTTAACTTTTTCTAACTTCATTCAGAAAAGGTGGAAGACAGAACACAAATCAGAGCACCAGTGACTGGGTTAGCACCTCAGACAAATTAGACCTGAATCTCAGGATGGGGCTCAGATATGAGCATTGAAAAAAAAATTTCCCTAAGTGACTTTAACATGTAGCCAAAGGTGAGAAACAATATTCTAGAATTTGCATTCTCAATTTAGTACTGCCTATTAAAATTGTGTAAGTTTAAGTTGGGCAGGGGATATAAGGAAACCCCCCATTGAGTTGAGAAGGGTAAAATAAAGCAGAAAAAAGAAAATCTCCTCTGGAAGGTATCAGGACTTCCCAAAAGGGTAAGAGGAGGCTGAGATGACAATGTGTAGGCGCTGCCCACGTTCAGGGGTATGCCCGAAGTTAAAATTGTTTCCAAAAACCCCTGTGTGACCACAGACACCACTGAGCTTGTCATACTTATATTTAGAAACAAAGCAATAAATGCATGAAGGGATTCCATCAGACACAATCAAATTAAAATAAAAACCTTCTTTCCACCTTAGAAAGAAACATAAATTTTTATACTCTAGCCATCTTGTTGAAAAGTACCCAGAGAAAGCATTTTTTTTTTTTTTTAAAGTCCATGGGAGCAAGTACACCAATTTCTAGGGTGGGTAATTTTGCAGAAAGTTTTCCCAGGTAGTTTTAGTGAAACTTTTAGGAAGTTTTTTTTGTTCCATTTAATGATTCAAGTTTAGAGTCCTGGGGTATGTGTGTGTGTGTGTGTGTGTGTGAGAGAGAGAGAGAGAGACAGAGACAGAGACAGAGAGGAGAGGATTACAGGTTAGATCAGACACATAGTTGGTGGAATTTCATATTAGAAACAAAATCACTGGAAGCCAGTTTGGCATACTATTTTTTTAACTTAAAATTTGTACTCTAGAAATTTTTTCCTGAGTAAATCATTATGGAATGGTAGAAAGTTATAACTATCAATAGTAACAAAAAATTGAATACTGTGTGCATGTAACAAAATAAAATAATGATTATAATATACATTCATATATAATTAGGCATACAGTGGAATATACTATGCATTCATCAAAAATAACGTTGCAGAAGAATTTCCAGTAGAGGAAAAAATGGTTGCACATATTTGTTTATGAAAAATATCAGGTTACATAATTGAATACACATTATTGCCTCATTTGTGCTAACAATGTGTTTATTCAAATAAAAGACCAAATGAGTATGACATCAAAAAGTAGTTATTCACTAGAAAACAAAATCCTTGAAAACGGAATAAAGAGCTGAATTCAGGTACACAGTAAATTATTTAAAAATGTTGGTAAATTTTATTAAATTGTGTGATTAAATTATGTGTGACTTTGATTTTCTCGTTATACCTTTTTGTAAGTTTTCCACAACTAATAAATATTACTTAAAAATGAGAAAACACATCAAATTTACAGTATAGAGAATTTATGTATACGGACAAAGAATGAAATAAATACACAAAAATGAAATTAATTTTTGTTAAGTGATAAAATAATGAAATGGATACCTTTTTAGTCTTTAATGTATCTTTATATACGTGTACATTCACAGACACAAAACTTGAAAATCACACTTCCCATGATACAACTGTGTTCACAGAGAACATGAAAAATCTATAGTTTATTAAAACAAATTCTATACACAAAAGTCAATTGTATTTTTATATAACAGCAAATGAGTTAGAAAAAATAACCAAAATTTTGGGACACCTGGTGGCTCAGTGATTGAATGTCTGCTTTTGGTTCAGGGCGTGATCCCTGGGTCTGGGGATCCAGTCCCACATCAGGGTCCTTGCGGGGAGCCTGCTTCTCCCTCTGCCTATGTCTCTGCCTCTCTGTGTCTCTCATGAATAAGTAAATAAAATCTTAAAAAAAGAAAAAATAACCAAAGTTTTTTTTTAAAAAGAGAGTAGTCACAAAAGCAGTAAAAAAATGAGGTATATAGAAATACTCCTTTCAATAGGGGAACAAGAGTGTTATAGAATCTGGTAACATTTTAATTATTGAACACAGGTTATTTGGCTTCAGATTATGTGCCTCTCCTGTATTCACAGAAAAGAATGAAGCCAAATGCCTCAATATTCTCTACCATATCATATCCCCAAATCAATTTCAGAGATATTGAAGATTTAAATATAAAGAACAAAACTTAAAAAAGGTTTGTTTTTAAAACTTTTTTAAAAGATTTTATTTATTTATTTATGAGAGACACAGAGAGACAGAGACACAGGCAGAAGGAGAAGCAGGCTCCCTGCAGGGAGCCCAAAGTGAGACTCAATCCTGGGACTCCAGGACCACTCCCTAAGCTGAAGGAAGATACTTAACTGCGGAGCCACCCAGGAATCCCTTTTAAAAAGGTTTAAATGAGCATATAGGATAGCATTTTTATGATCTCTGAGAAGAAAAGTTTTCTTAAATAAGATTTTTCCTTATAAGGGAAAAAAGTTAAGTTTGACAACATTAAAACTAAGACTTTCTCTGAAAATTCAGGCAAAAATTTGGAGAAGATATTTGCAACATTCATGTCTAATGAAAAAAATGTAATAAGAATATAGAAAGGCAGCCTACAAATTAATTTTAAAGATGGCCAACGACAATAGAAAACAATGGAAAATGAACAAAAAATAAGAGCAGACTTGGCATAGAAGAACAAGCCCAAATGATCAATAGACATATGAAAAAGAATTTCAAGCTCATTAGTAATCAGGGAAGTTTATACCAAACTCAGAATGAGATTCTGTTTCATATCTACCAGATTGGTGAAAATCAAAAGTTATTTGAACAACATCAAGTGTCGGTGAGAATGTGAAACAATGAAACATCTAAAACACTCTAAGTAGAAATGTAAAACTTTTTTTTCCACTATATTTTTATAAAGTAATTAGTAGCATTCTGGAAGGTTGAACATTCACATGCCCTTTGATCTGCCAATTTTACTCATGGAGATATACCCAAGGTAAATTTTAGCATATGTGTACCAGGAGACCTGGAGGAGAATGTTCATTTCTTTGCAACAGCAAAACTCAGAAATGACATGGATGCAGATATATAAGAGAATGGATAAATAAGTATGATATATTCATACTGCTGAATACTATATAGGGGTGCAAATGAAGAGCCACACACTTTTCTCATCAGTGTAGATCATTTTGAATGAAAAGAACAAGTCACACAAAAAAATCATCCTAAGTTCAAACCTGAGCAAAATAAAGCAATAAACTGTTTAGGGATAAATGCCCATGTGATAAAACTAGGGAGAAAAACAAAACAATCATAAATCTCTAACAAAAAACAGTCATTTTATCAAGAAGGCTACTATCTCATTGGAGAGATCACTTTCCCCATGAACTAAATCACAAGTTTCTGGAATGATGAATAGGATTGGAAAAAGATACACAGGTCTTCAAAAGTGTTGTCTACATTCTTAAGCTCAGTGGTTAGTCTATAAGTATCCAGCCCATAATCATTCTTTACACCTAACACATATGCTAAAAATATGCTTTTTTGTATTATTTACTTACAGTTTTTTTGTTGTTAAAGAATAAAAACATTGAAAATAAGAGAAAACTTTATTAGAGCCAGTTTGAATAGTTTAAACATTCCTCTTTAGAGTTGCATGGGCCTTTTTAGACAAGCAGCGTTTTTAATCTTGGCTGTCTATTTCTGAGCCTCAGTATCCTCATCTATCAAATGGGCATAATACTTAACTCATAATGTATATTATGATTGAATAAGATTTTTTATTAAACCTAGCTCACTGACCGCTATAATTAATAAGCAATATATGTAATTTTAAAACTATTATTAAAATGTTATACTACAATAGTGAAGAGTTCTTTCAAAACAAACAGAAATAGGAATTAGAGTCTTTTGAAATGAAATATACTGAGGTCATATTAAACAGTGCTGCGTTATTTATAATATTGCTCCCAAATCTGAGGAATATGTTTTATCAGAGGAACTCAAAATAATTGCTGCACACCATTTACACTTTGTCATACCCCATTTCACACAGGACACTTACAGGTCACTTGCATTTTGTCCATAACATTAGGCTTGATGACTTCTTAGCTACTATGGGTCCTCAGACAGCCAGCACTGAAGATTATTCATACTAAAGTTCAATTCTCTTCCAAAGAAGATAAAGGAAAAAAGTGACATGAATTTCAAAGAGGAAGCTGAAGGCGACAGGTCCCAGCAGTATTGGCTGAGAAGTGTGTCTTTATTTATTTTTTTTTAATTTTTATTTATTTATGATAGTCACACAGAGAGAGAGAGAGGGAGGCAGAGACACAGGCAGAGGGAGAAGCAGGCTCCATGCACCGGGAGCCCGACGTGGGATTCGATCCCGGGTCTCCAGGATCGCGCCCTGGGCCAAAGGCAGGCGCCAAACGGCTGCGCCACCCAGGGATCCCAGAAGTGTGTCTTTAGATTACACCAGGATTGAGAGGCAGGTAGGGAGCCCCCTCAGGAGTTTGGTCTTATGTGTGCACTCCATGGACATGACATCATTTGATTAATTTACATCAAAGCCAATTGGTTTTACAGCCCCCAGAGAGGTGGGTTTGGGGTAGCTTCCATTGACAAAAGTCAAACTACTTAAAAAAAAAAAAGTTACATTGCTAAAGTTTCTGAACCAAAAGAAGACAGAATTTCCTCCAATCACAAGGAACCAAGACAAACATCACATTTCCTGGCTGCCCACTCGACTTACCACACCCCCTCCCCCGGCTCCCCTTTAGCAACAGAGAAAGAAATCACAGTAGTGAATTAATAATTCTGTGAGACAGACTTTCCTTCCCCGGTGTGATTCAGCCCTGCGGCCCGGAGGAGGGGTAGCTAGCGAGTTCTTTAACTCTGCACGCTCTGGACTGGCTTTCAGTATTAGACATCCGGAGTTTTTGAAAATTAACACTGGAACAAAAGTGACTATCACACTTCATGTCCCTTTCACCCGCCCTCGGTCCAAACTTAATTTTCTGCTGCTTTGGGGCCATTTGAAAACAAAACAAACAAAACCCCCCAAACAAATGGGAAACACTATCTAGAAACGTAGAAATCAAACCAGTACTAAGAGCGCGTTGTGGCCATCATCACCACCCATGATTGATTTTACTACATGCTAAAGGAAAAATCTGTTTTACCATAAATGACACTCCTTCAATTCTGTAATCAGCCTCCTTCCTCTCTCTTTCCAGCATATCTACTTAATCATGCATGACTGCAGCAAGGTGATGCAGTAGTTTCAATGTAACTGCCTTATCTAGGTCTGGAATGAGCAACCCTGTGTGATCAAGGTGCCCTCACACTGACAGCACTGCCCCTTGGGCATAAGAATAGCAACAAGAGTTTTTCCACTGTGGCCCTACAGGGGTATCTGTGGCACCTGAACCCCCTGGGACATGTCCCCTCCCTCCCCCCACAATCCACAGACCACATGGGAACTCCAGGGCACTCTGCTGACTTTGTTGCCAGGCATGTTTCTAAGATAAAGATCTAATAATACATTTAATTTCCAGTTCTTTTCTCTCCTTTCTGGGTTTTCAAAACTGCAAAGACTTACCTACAATAATATATTGGTCCAGAGGAGATCCTATTCACCTGTAGTGGGATTGAGGACCCATTTTTTTTTTCTCTTTTTTAAACTTTTTTTTTTTTCAAAATTTCATTTTATTTATTTGAGAGAGAGAAAGTCAGAGAGAGAGAGACAGAGACAGAAAGAGAGAGAGAGAGGACACAAGCAAGGGTAGGGGCAAAAGGAGAAGCAGACTCCTCGCTGAGCAGGGAGCCCCATCTGGCTGGATCCCAGGACCCTGGGATCATGATCCGAGCTGAAGGCAGATGCTTAACCACTGAGCCACCAAGGCTCCTCTGGCTTGAGGACTCAGAGATGCCCCCACTGCTTCGGTTTTTCAATCTTCCATTGACAATCTTGGAATGACCTCTGTTGGAGATATGCTTCTCCAAACGTTGAAAATCAACGTTTTATGCTAAAGCTTCACAGGACTCCCTCACCTGGGGAGGGTGGATTATTATATTCAGAATATAGCTATACCCATAATTGTGTGAGATGATTGTCAGTCCAAGAGAGCCTGAGATAATCCTCAAAAGGCAACTCTTTGGGAACATTCAAAATTCACTATTCTTTTTCTCCAGCACATGATTGAACATTCTAGAGAGAGCCCAAAGCCTGCTCACACTCACAAAGGAATAAAGAACCCCAGATACAACTTGAGGCTGATAGGTAGTTTGAACAATTACCATCCTCTGAGAAGGAGACCCCAGCCAGGCCTTGGGGCCCAGAGCAGTAGGGTCCCTTGAATCTCATCTCCTCTCCCCCTCCTATGGGAAAATTCTGCATTGGATTTTGGCCTCAAAAAATCAATATGATCCTATCCATTAAATGCATTTCACAAAAGCTACATGTAAAATACCTTAATAAAGACTCTATTTTCCAGTTATAAGTATGTTCCCACTGTTAGAAAATTGGTCTCAACTTTTCTTAACAATGTTAACATTTGCTTAAAGAAGAAAACTGAGATTCTCTTCCTACAGCTTTTCCTGAACTGGAGTAAATGAACAAAAAATTCTTATGATTTAAAATTGCATTAAAAAATAAAATAAAATAAAATTGCGTTTTAAAATAGGCACTCTAGGGATGCCTGGGTGGGCTCAGCGGTTCGGCGTCTCCCTTCGGATGTGATCCTGGAGTGCCGGGATCGAGTCCCTCATCGGGCTCCTTGAGATGAGCCTGCTTCTGCCTCTGCCTGTGTCTCTGCTTCTCTCTCTCTCTCTCTCTCTCTGTCTCTCATGAAAAATAAAATAAAATAAAATAAAATAAAATAAAATAAAATAAAAAATAGGTACTGTATGAGAATTTATTGTTTTTTTATGACTCAAACGTCTTTTATGAAGAATAAGTCTGGTAACAGAAGGATTTTTATTTTGTTGAACAACATGATGAGGTCTGGGTGAAAAAATTTAAAAGGAGAAGCTCTATCAGAATGTAATTGTTTATCAAATCTATTACTGTTTTCTTTTAGGATAGCATATTCAGCTTTGTTTAAGAAATTTTTTTCTATCCTCAGATCAGAAAAATATTCACCTGTATTTTCTTCCCAGAGATTTAAACTTTTGCTTTTTGACTTCTACATCCTTGCTTTATCTAGAATTGATTTTTGTGTGTGATGTGAACTAGGACTTCCAACTTCAATTTGGTCCATAATTTTAACCAGTTTTCCAACTGAATTTATTAAAGATTCCTTCCTTTCCCTATTGCTCTGCCATGTCATCCCTAAGTAACAAATTTCCATGTATCCATGAGTGTTATGAAGTGATGCTTAACCTGCCTAATGATCAAGGAAATGTAAATCAGGACTGTTTTTTTTTTTTTTTTTTCAAAATCAGGACTGTTAAGATGTCATTTCACACATGTTCAAGTGACATCTCTTTTCTAGTCTACTGAAAATTTTTTTGACCCTGTGCCAATGTCAAAGTCAGGATGTCTTATTTTCTATAAATTGTCCTTCTAAGACAAATCCAACCTTTCATGATGTGTTATCTTTCTGTACATGGTTAGATTTGATTTAATAATAGTTTGTTTTACACTAGTGTTACCTGTATTGATGGCTAGAGAGGCCCATAATTTCTCTTTCTCATTCTATTCTTGTCTAATTTTGGTAGTAAGTTCATAGTGCATTCATAGGATGGGCTGTGGGATATTCTTTCTCTCTGTAGGGCTAGTAGGAGGGATGTTTTTAAAAAGCTTTTTTTTAACTGAGGTAAAATTAATATGTGACATATTAATTTCAAGTGTCCAACATAATGATTTGATGTTTATATACATTGCAAAATGATGACCACTGTAAGTCTAGTTTCTTCCTGTCACCGTGTAAAGCTACATAAAACACAATACAATATTTTTGACTATAGACATCATGCTTTATATTATGTGCCCACTATTTATTTAATGACTGGAAGTTTGTACCTCTCTTGACCCTCTTTCTTCAATACACCCACCCTCTAGTCCCCCCTTACCTCTGGAAACCACCAAGCTGTTCTCTGTATTTATGAGTTTTCGGGTTTTTTTTCATTGTTCATTTGTTTTGCTTTTAGATTCCACATATAGCTGATGTCCTACGGTATTTGTTTTCCCTGTCTGACTTATTTTCTTAACATAGCACTCTCAAGTTCCATCAATAATGTTGCAAATGGCAAGATTTCATTCTTTTTTTATGACTGAGTAGTATTCCATTGTATACACATCCATTGTATACCACATCTTCTTTATCCATTTATCCATTTATAGACACTTTGTCTGTTTCCATATCATGGCTTTTGTGAATAATGGTGGGGTGAACATAGTCCACATATCTTTTCAAATTAGTGCTTTCATTTTCTTCTGATAAATAGTCAGAAGTAGAATTGCTAGATGATATGGTAGTTCTACTTTTAGTTTTCTGAGGAAACTCTATGCCATTTGTCATAGTGGTTGCACCCATATACATTCCTACCAACAGTGAACAAGGGTCTCCTTTTTTCCATATCCTCATCAACACTTATTATTTCTTGTCTTTTTGATAATCATTATTCTAACAGGTGTGATGGAATATCTCATTGTAGATTTGACTTTCCCTGCTGATTAGCGAAGTTGAGCATCTTTTTCATGGACCTGTTGGTCATCTGTATGTCTTCTTTGGAAAAATGCCTAGTCAGATTCTCTGCTGGTTTTTAAGTTGGATTGTTTGCTTTTTGGTTACTGAGTTGTAGGAGTTCTTTATATTTTTTGGACATTAACCTTTTATCAGGTATATGATTCCAAGTATCTTTCCCTGTTCAATGAATTGCCTTTTCTCTTTGTTGCTTGTTTACTTTTTGTGCAGTAGTTTTTTAGTTTGATGTCCCATTTGTTTACTTTTGCTTTTGTTGCCATTGTCTTTGGAGCTAGATCCAAAAAGCACTGCCAAGACCAGTGTCAAGGAGCTTACTGTCCATGTTTTATTCTAGAGTTTTATGGTTTCTGGTCTCATGTACAAGTCTTGAAATCATTTTCAGTTAATTTTGATATGCGGTGTAAGATAGTGTTTCCTTTCATCTTTTTGCATGTGGCTGTCCAGGTTTCTTAGCACCATTTATTGAAGAGACTGCCCCTTTCATCATTGTATATTTTTTCTCCTTTTTATAAATTAATTGAGTATATAGGCGTGGGTTTATTTTTAGATGCTCTATTCTTTTTCCATTTGTATATGTATCTGTTTTTATGCCAATACCGCACTTTAAAAAAATACTATAGCTTTGTAATACAGGTTGAAATCATGGAATATGTTTTTCTTTGTTTTTCTTTCTCAAAATTGTCTTGGCTACTCAGAATCCTTTGTAGTTCCATACAACTTTTAGGATTATTTGTTCAATTTGTGTGAAAAACACTGCTGGAATTTTGATAGGGAATATAATTCCACTTATTTGTATTTCCTTCAGTTTCTTTCATCAATATCTTATGGTTTCCAACATATGAGTCTTTTACCTCCTTGGTTAAATTTCTTTCTTTCTTTCTTTCTTTCTTTCTTTCTTTCTTTCTTTCTTTCTTTCTTTCTTTCTTTCTTTCTTTCTTTCTTCTTCTTCTTCTTCTTCTTCTTCTTCTTCTTCTTCTTCTTCTTCTTCTTCTTCTTCTTCTTCTTTCTCCTTCTTTTTGGATGCACATGTACATGGGGTTGTTTTCTTAATTTCTTTTTTTGGTAGTTCATTGTTAGAGTATAAAAATGTAACAGACTTTTGTATATTGATTTTATATTCTACAACTTTGCTGAATTTGTTAGTTCTAACAGTTTTTTGATTGAGCTTTTATGGTTTTCTGTTTATAAAACTATGTCATCCACAAATGGTAACAGTTTTACTCCTTCCTCTCCAGTTTGGATGTCTTTTCTTACTTTTTCTTGCCTAATTACTCCGGCTAGAACTTCTAATCTTATACTGAATAAAAAGACAAGAGTGAGTATCTTTGTCTTATTCCTGACCTTAGAGGAAAAGCTTCCAGCTTTTCACTGTTGAATGTGATGTTAACTGTGGACCTATCATATATAGCCTTTATTATGTTGAGGTACATTTCCTCTATACTTACTTTGTTGAAGCTTTTTATCACAAATGAATACTGAATTTTGTCAGATGCTTTTTCTACATCTATTGGGATGATCATATGATTTTAATCTTTCATATTGTTAATGTGGTGTATATTGTTGATTAATTTTCAGGCTTTAAACCATCATCTTCATATCTCTGGAATAAATCTCAATCATGGTATATGATTTTTTAGAGTGCTTTAAATTTGATTTGCTCATATTTTGTTGAGGATTTTTGCTCATAAAGGTTATTGACCTTAACTTTCTTCTTTCTTTCTTTCTTTCTTTCTTTCTTTCTTTCTTTCTTTCTTTCTTTCTTTCTATTTCTTCTTTCTTTCTCTCTTTCTTTCATAATGCCTTTGTCATCTGGCTTTGGTATCAGGGTAATGCTGGCCTTGTAAAATGAATTAGGAAGCATTCCCTCTTCAGTTTTTTGCAAGAGTTTAAGAAGGATAGATATTAAATTGTCTTTGAATCTTTGGTAGAATTAACCTGCAAATCCATCTGGTTCTGGACTTTTTTGTTTGTTGGAGATTTTTATTACTGATTTACTCTCCTTTCTAGTAATTGGTCTAGTCTGATTTTCTATTTCTTCATGATTCAGTCTTGGAAGATTGTGTATTTCTAGGAATTTATCTATTTTTTTCTAGGTTGTCCAATTTGATGGCATATAATTGTCCATAGTAGTCTCTTATGAAACTTTGTGTTTCTTAGTTATCAATTGTACCTTTCCCTCTTTCATTTTTGATTTTATTTGTTTGGGCTCTCTCTTCCTCTTAGTGAGTCTAGCTAAAGGCTTATCAACTTTATCTTTTGAAAGAGTTAGTTCTTAGTTTCAGTTATCTTTTCTATTGTCTTTTTAGTCTCTTATTTATTTCTACCCTTATTTTTATTATTTCCCTCCTTCTACTGACTTTGGGCTTCATTTGTCCCTCTTTTTCTAGTCTAAGTGTAAAGTGTGATATACTTGAGATTTTTCTTGTTTGTGAGGTAAGCCTTTTCTGCTGTGAACTGTAGTACTGCTTTTGCTGCATCCCACAGATTTTGGTATATTGTATTTTCATTTCCATTTTTCTCAGGGTATTTTTTAAAATTTCTGCTCTGATTTCTTCATAGACCCTTTGGTTTTTCAGCAGCATGTTTTTAAATCTCCACACATTTGTGATTTTCTAGTTTTATTTTTGTGATTGATTTTTAGTTTTATGACAATGTGATCTGAAAAGATGCTTGATATGATTTCAGTCTTCTTAAATTTATTGAGACTTGTTTTGTGGCTGAAAATATGACTGTTCCTGCAGAATGTTCCATGTGTGCTTGAGAAGAATATGTATTCCAATGCTTTTGAATAGATTGTTTTGTATATATCTATTAAGTCCATCTGGTCTAACATATTGTTTAAAGCCTATCTTTTCTTACTGATTTTCTGTCTGGATGATCCACCCATTGATGTAAGTGGTATATTAAAATCCTCTATTATTTATTATATTGCTGTCAATTTCTTTCTTTAGGTCTATTAATATTTCCTCTAAATATTTAGCTACTTCTATTTTGGGTATATAAATATTTATAAATGTTATATGTTCTTGTTGGATAGGTCTCTTTATCATTACATATTGTAATCTTTGTCTCTTATTACAGTATTCATTTTAAAGTCTATTTTATTCTGTTACAAGTGTCATTACTCCAGCTTTCTTTTGATTTCCATTTGTGTGAAATATCTTTTTCCGTCCCTTCACTTTTAGTGTGTCCTTACATCTGAGATGAGTCTTTTTAAAAGCATGTAGATGATTGTTTTTGTTTGTTTGTTCATTTATCCATTCAGCCATCTGTCTTTTGATTGGAAAGTTAAGTCAATTTACATTTAAAGTAATTATAGATAAGTATACATTTATCGGCACATTGTTAATTGTTTTCTAGCTTCTCTTTGTTTCTTCTTTTCTTGCTCTCTTCCTTTGCAGTTTGATATCTTTCTTTACTGTTATGTTTAGCTTCCATTCTCATTATCTTTTGTATATCTACTATAGGTTTTTGCTCTGTGATTCCCATGAGACTTACATATAGCAGCCTGTATCTATACCAGATATACCATTCTATACCAGAATATACCAGTATATTCTAAATTGTTAGCAAGTTAAGTCTGAATGCATTCTAAAACTCCATTTTTACTCCCCCTCCTCTACATTTTATGTTTTGAGATCACATTTTACATTTTTAAATTTTGTGTATCACTTAATTGTTGTAATTACAGTTATTTTTACTACTTTTGTATTAAACTTTCATACTAGCAATATAAGTGATTAGTCCACTAGCTTTACTATATATTTACCTTTGTCAGCAAGATTTTTGCTTTCATATGTTTTCTTACTACTAATTAATGCCCTTTCTCCAGTGCAGATGTATTTGACATGGGGCTCAAGTCTCTTACTCTTCAGGGTTACACTCCATATTTTTGAGATTCCTCCTACTTGTGTAGGGGATGAGGAAGGAAGTTTTTGGTGAGACTGTGTCTTATTGTAGACTGTTAATCCTTTGTTGTGGATGAGGTATTCAGCTAGTTTTCAGGTCTTTTTCATAGTGAATTCTTCTGTGTCCATGGCAGGAGGTGAATTCAGAGTCTTCCTGAACTATCATCTTGAACTGCTCCCAAGAACACTTTTTAAAAAATGGTTATAAAAGGAATACATGTGCATTTTCAGAAATTGTTAAAATACCCAAAATTATAAATTAGAAATAAAAATAATTTTTAATATTAGTATTTAGTATGTTAGTTTAGTAAATACTGTTAGTATTTAGGAAGTACTGCTAATTTACAACTAAATATATTTTGGTATATAGTCTTCTGGAACTTTTTGTCAATTTGTGCAGAATATGTCCAATTTATTCTTCATATATTTTTGCATATTCTTAGATACACACATATGCATATACACAGAATTATGATTATAGCAGTATATAGTATTTTACCTATCTCTTTTTCTACTTCATTAGCATTTCCTCATATTTTCCTTCAAAAACAGGAATTTTAGTTGCTCATATTAAGCTAATTATTAAAGTGAATCCAAATTATACTCTCTCTGGATCCTAAAGCAAAATTTTCATTTTTTTTTGGTGAATAATTGTTTAAAAACTCATTACAATAATTCATTAATTATATTTTCACTTCTTAAGTTTTCAGCACCTGCTATGTTCATTCTTATCTCTCATCTAGTCTTGACTTAGTTGGCCTTATCAAGCCTGGAAGTATACCAAGTGCCCCAACCCTCACTATAGATGCAATCCTTAATTTGTGTTGGAGCCCTGCCACTGGGCATAGGGTAGTCTCTTACATCTTTAGCCCACTGAGCTGCATCCTTTCTCTTCTTTCTGATCTGCATTGAGCTTGCTCAGCCCATGTCACTGGGCAGCTAATCCTGATTAACACTAAAATTCCCCATATGTGCCTGGAGCCAGATTATAAAACCGTACTCAGCTTTTCTGGAGCCTTGATAGCGTACTTTCTTATCACCAGATGTTTATTAATTTATTTTGTTAGTCGGTTAGTCAAGTCAAGAAAAATATATTGATTGCTTTCTCCATGCCAAGGTAATAGGTGGGAGATACTCCTGCCTGGGCTTTAATCTGCTGCTAAATGAATGATAAAATATCATTTTATATTTTATATTTAATATCCTCAGTCAACCTGCTAAGTGCCTGATTCTGAAAATCACTGCTGACTGGATAGTCCTGTTTTGCTCCAGATTGGATCTCTTAAATATTGATACCATATGGAGTTTACTATACCCTTTGGACACTATAACTTGAAAATCTAGCTGCCCATTTTTGGATCCTGTTGTGTAGCGAGGCTAGTCTCCCATCGATTCTGGCTTCCCCTTCAATCTTCATGTCCCCTTTGCCAAGGTTCTGGCAGGCATTTCATGTAAGCTTTCTGGATTTTGATCTTCACAACATTTACAGTTTACAAAAATATTTTCACATGCATTTTCTCATCCTACTATTTATTTATTTATTTATTTATTTATTTATTTATTTATTTATGATAGTCACACAGAGAGAGAGAGAGAGAGAGAGAGAGGCAGAGACATAGGCAGAGGGAGAAGCAGGCTCCATGCACCAGGAACCCGACGTGGGACTCGATCCCGGGAGTCCAGGATCGCGCCCTTGGCCAAAGGCAGGCGCTAAACCGCTGCGTCACCCAGGGATCCCTCATCCTACTTTTAAATCTTAAAGTAACTATAGAGGTAGGAGGGAAGGCTTGCTACATATCTGTTTCACTGAAGAGGAAATTAACTTTAAGAAGTCAAATGACTTATTGATATTTACATAGTTAATAATTGGCCTCTGTTGGTCTTGAACACAGACCTTTTGTCTCTTATTTCAGTGGTTTTTCCATCTGATGGGGGCCAGAGATGACTAACGTCCACTTTCAATTGACCTTACAGTTCATTTCAGAAGGCAGCCAACTTTCCAGCATGAAAGATTAATGTATCAGACCTCCCAGGATGCTTTAATCCCCAAATAGTTACTCCAGAGGTATCAATTTCAGATACTGTATAGTTAGTAGGATAAAAACCAGTCGATGTTAAGGACCCTTGAAAAACATCCCTTAAAAAAAAAAGAAAGAAAGAAAGAAAAATATCCCTTAAACTTCTCCTGGTCTTTTGAATATAGGGCTAGCTCCTATGTGAGAATATGGCTTTTATTGGCATAGACCTATCAGAGTGAAAGCTCTGTACAGGATTTCTACAGATCCAAGCTGACTTGGTTATCTCCAGAATAGAGGAGTTATCCTATTATATTTAGTGTATAGGCAATGTGAGTTGTTACCTTCTTTGCCAGACCTTCCAGACTCCCCTTTATATGTTGGGGCTGAAGGGCTGGAGATGAATTTCCCAGGCTATCTTGTTAGCAAGTTTCTTGTTTATAGTGGCCCTCTGAGAGGAACTCACTAGAGTTTGAAAAGAAAAAGAAACCATTGCTGTGGTGACCACGATAGGTAGCAGATATAGGCAGAATGGAAATACAGTTCCTCCATTCCCTACTTTTTGAAAATCTACAGCATTTTTTTCTGAGCTTCTCTACACCAACAATTCTGTTTTATTAGCATTGCATTTCTTTCTTTCTTTCTTTCTTTTTTTTTTTAGATTTTATTTATTTATTCATGAAAGACACACAGAGAGAGAGGCAGAGACACAGGCAGAAGCAGGCTCCATGAAGGGAGCCTGATATGGGACTCGATCTCTGGACTCCAGGATTACACCCTGGGCGGAAGGCAGGCGCTGAACCGCTGAGCCACCCAGGGATTTCCCTCACATTGCATTTCTTATATTAAATCCCTTCCTGCTTAGAATATCCAGAGTGGTGTCTTTTATTTCTTGACCTAATTTTGACCAGTTATAGCACTTTACCCTTGGTATCGTGATTTGGGTATTCATATTTGTTTCTTTCTCTGGATATTTTGTTCTCTGGTCTCTCAAAGACATGGATGTGTCTTACCCATCTTTGTATTCCAGTGCTTGCAAATAAAAGGTACTCAATAGTTGTTGAAAGAGTACACAACAAATAAATTTGAGTAAGGACAGAGTGAGGTGTATTGGAGCAAGCCAAGAAATGTATATCCTCAGTAGGGAAAACAAAATCTTCAGTGTTCATCTTTAAATCCAGACTTGTTTTAGTTGGTCAACTTGTTGATTCAATCAGCACTAATCTTGATTAAGAAATTCTATGCAAATAAAGTCTCTTTATAGCCAAGTTGGGTCTGTTAAGAAATCACAAAAATAATGTATTTGTACATTGTGCAAATTAGCATTGATATTCTTATTAGAGTTAAATTCAGTGGTGACATGCCTTCTCACTGAATTTCATTAGTGGTGATCACTATAAGAGAAACTGCATATTTATTGTCCAGTTTTGGCCCATGGTTGGAAGTAAAGAGGGTTGCCCTTGAGCAAAACATGAAATTCTGATCCTTAATAAACATATTATACCTCAAATACTGCCTCAACATTTGCTTCCAGACAAAGTCTAAACTGTGTCAGACATTGGGTTAAGCATTTGGGACACAGAACAAGTAAGTTTTTCTATTTTAAGAAATTAACATCAATGATAAACAGGTTAACCAATAATTATAAAATAGTAACAGATACTGTACAATTTAATGGGAGCATGTAGGAAAAGCAGCTAACTCAGACTGAAGAGTGAGACAGGAGGCATTTCTTAGATTAGGGGACTCTGCACTTGAATCCTGAGGGCTATGTAGGAGTCGGCTAATGAACAAAGGTGGTGCAAAGTAAAAATGGGAATGGCAGAGGCAGGCTTTGTGCTGTGGGTTCACGGCATGCCTGGATTCTGTGTGGATGTGCATGTATGCAGGGAGACACAGGCCGACATCACAGAAGAGCCTTGTGGGCCATGCTTAGGGGCGTGGATTTAGCTGAAAGTCCGTGGAGGGCCATTAAAAATAGATCCTGTGTTTCAGTGAAATTCTGCTGCATTCAAGGACCTCCAGCTTCATTCAAATCCTTGCCCCTGAAATCCTCCAGTGCTAGGGCTGCCCTGTAGAGGATAGTTGATGATATGGAATCTGGTTGATGATATGGAAGCCTGAAAGAGATAATCAGTGGATTCCAAATGAATAGATTTTGACCCTTCTTCTCTCTTCTTTAAAAAAAAAAATTATTTTTCATTTAAAAATTTTCTGGCTCCTTTTATTTCATTTCCATTTGTATTAAGTAATATTTTATAGTTTAATTCTTGAATTACCTGATGGTTTGGAACATATGCCTACTATATTATGATGACATCTGCCTGCAAATTTTCTGATAATCAAGTATGATCTGGAATGTGTGCTGGGGATAGAAGAGACATTAATGGATTTACTTTGACCTAAAATACCAGGTTGTTCTTTCTCAAAAATCCAAAATCCTATATGGACAACAAAAGAAGCATAAAGTCAGTTTAAGCAATATGTTTTTAAAGTCTGTGGTTAAAAATAATTGTGGTACATTTTCCACAGGCCAAAAACTTTTCTGCTGCCCCTCAGGTTCCTGTGTAGCTTGTGCTAGGCCAACAGGGCTGTTTCTTTTGTGGATCTAGAAGCTTCTGTGGAAATAATTTCCTTTCCATTCTGTGAAACCACTCCTGGACTTTTTTTCCCTGTAAAAAAAAAAAAAATCCACTTATTAAATCCTTTTTTTTTTTTTTTCTTTTTTTCCAGCAGTAATTTTAGCACACTTTCCTTCTAGCCTGTTTTGGCTATTGTAAAGCTGGAGGTCTCAGCTTCAAATAAGACAAGGTCAGTTGCCATTTTCAATATTTAAATGTTGAATATTTGAAATATTCTCCACTTTGAGTATGGTGTCTGAAACATAGTATAATTTCAGACATGAGTTAGAAAACATAATACTTTGAAAAGTGAGAAACAGCTAGTAACATGACAATTACTTTTACTTTCATGTGCCCGCTTTCAAACCTACAAACCCCATGTGTTTAAATCCTGAGGAAAATATAAAACAAAAACCAGGCTTCTATCTAGTCATTTTAAATTTTCTAAAACTTGAGTTTAAGTCATTTTCTGTTTAAGATTTTCTGAAGATGAGCACGAAAAGTGTGAAGTGCTGGCTAGCTACTTCCTATTTTCTGACTCATTCTTCTACTGGAAAATCTAACTGTAAAACTGGAATTCACAGAGAAGCATTATATGCTTGTGAAACATGTTCAATGGTCAACCAACATGTTAGTTGATTTTACCTTCACAAAGCCTGCCCAGAGAGGACACAGCACACCCTGAGCCTGGAGGTCCTGGGAAGCAAGGACTAGAATGAAGTCTGGGTCCCGAAGCCCTTAGTAGAATTGCACTGAGTGATAGGACTGGAAGATAAATAGATTGGTATTGTTTTAAAGGCAGGGGGTAGGTAGGTGAGGGGCAGGAGTGGGTGAGGACAGCAAGAGAAGGATTTATTCCACTTCTCTCTTAATTATTTCAGGACTCCACGTTTCTTTTTCTAAATATTTTATTTATTTATTCATGAGAGACACAGATAGAGAGGCAGAGACACAGGCAGCAGGAGAAGCAGGCTCCCTGTAGGGAGCCCGATGCAGGACTTGTTCCCCGGATCCTGGGATCACCACCTGAGCTAAAGGCAGACACTCAACCTCAACCGCTTAGCCACCAGGTATCCCCTCACTTTCTTAATAGTAGCTAATTCATGGCTGTGTTTGCTATCATTCCTCATGCTGTAAATAATGGCTTCTCTTACTTTGATTCCCATAAGACTGACAGCTAGATGCCATTTTAAATATAAGGTATTATTATAGTAATATTTGAAAATATCATGTTGAATCTTACTCTAACGAACTCTAAGGGTTTCCCAAGTTACTACCTGTAACTCAAGATTCTTAGGTAATAACTGGATAGGGGTGCGGTTTGGAAATTGGATTTTCCTCTACAAGTTAAACAACAAACCAGTTCAGGGATGCCTGGGTGGCTCAGCGGTTGAGCATCTGCCTTCGGCTCAAAGCATGATCCCGGGATCCTAGGATCGAGTCCTACATCGGACTCCCCACAGGGAGCCTGCTTCTCCCTCTGTGTCTCTGCCTCTCTCTCTGTGTCTTTTATGAATATATAAAATCTTTAAAAATATATAACAAACCAGTTCAAAAGTGTGCAAAGTCAGCGGAACAGATGGACTGTGGCTTCACTGAAGGTGTTGACATGATTAGAGGAAAGTGGGCTAATCAGAAGGTGGGGGAGTGACACAAAGAACAGAAAGGGTCTTGAAGGCAGACATGGTCCATCTAAGGACCATGTGCAGGAGACAGCATCCTGGACTCCTGCAGTGTAAGGAAAGGAGACTTGACCAATGGGACTAGAGATGGCATATTCCAGTGTATGGAAGGGACATCTGTCCCATGAACCCAGCTTTCCCTGATCTGATTCCAGGCTCAGCAGGTGTCCTGATAATAAGGATTTTCATGGTGTGGGCCTCTGAGGAGGGGGTGCACTGATCAGAAGGTGCAAGTGTTTGTCCCTCTTTGGTAGTAAATTATTCTTATGTAAATTACCAATACATGAGTATATCTCTGATCTTGGTTAATGTAATATTGCTTCTGGAAGATGGAGCTTTTATGCACAAAAGGCACATGGTGAGAATCAATTCCCCCTAGTAGGGTTGCAGATGACAGGCTGGTCACTTGCAGAAGGCATCATCTGAAAGAAGACACTTGCCTTCTTCAAATGCCCCTGGTACATGATGTAATTGTGGTTTTTTCCCCCTTCATTGCCTCTGTGAAAATAGTGCTCTTTTGGCTACCACTGATTCCAAATCCTGGCTACATTGTAGATTCAGCCAAACTTTAAAAAAAAAAAAAAAATCCAATACCCAAGAGTGTCATCTCAGGCCAATTAAAGGTGGAAATCTCTGGACGTTGGCTGGTTTAAAAGCCCTCTGGGTGATTCTAATATGTCCTCAGGATAAGGACCTATCGCTCAGTTACTGATAGAGAAGGATGTTTCCAGTGGGATGAGTGAGGAAAAGTTCCTTAACGTATCTTATAAAACATTTCGGGAGCATTTTATAGTTGAGGAAGCTGAGACTCAGAGACAGGAGACAACTTGCTCAAATCTGAATAACTAACAGGAAACAGAACCAGGGTTTGAGCCTAAAATTCCTTTTACAAAATTTCAAGTTCTTCCGATGATAGCTGGGAGAATGCAGAGCATAAGGAAGGAGCTGGGCCAGGTTCCGGTGAAGGGAGCAGGGAGATGCGGGAGGAAGGCAGCGAGAGCATCCAGGAAGACAACCCAGGAAAGGCAAAGAGGTAGAGAAATCTGCAAAATTATGTCTACAGCTGCCTTCAAAGTGTGTGCACAAGACTCACTGGGGCATGGGAGGAAGGTGGTAGAATTATTTTTGATTTGGTTTTTATCTCCTATTTTTTTTGCATGTTTTACAAGGTGTGGGATCCGCTGATAAGGTAACATATGTATATAATTTATAAAGAAATAAATACACACATAGTGGGAGTACATGCTCAGTACATGTTTACTGGTAGGGACACACAGTCCAAAAAGCCTAGGGTCCATTGCTTAGAGACAATCTTCGCCATGAGGGCTGCATCCGCGCCTCTGTCCTGCAATAGGCACTGAATCCCTGGCCGCAGGCAGGCCATAGACACAAGGCATTATCAAAACATTCTGCAGTGTTCCTGGTATGGCGATGGCAAGCATGGGTTAAGAATCATCATTCTAGAGCAGAGGTTCTTAAAGTCATGTCTGGAGACCTCTAGGGATCCTTATGACTCCTTACTGCTCTGTGACATGTAACAATATCATCATTTTGGAAGCTAATGGAATGTTTGCTTGGATATTCTGCGGTTTGGCATTTTTTAGTTTTAATTTCTAAGGGCTAAATATAAATAGATATAACACACATAAACACAAGCTCTCTGGAGTCTTTAATAATTTTTAAGAAAATAAAGGGGTCCTGAGACCAAAAGGTTTTCTTTTCTAGAGAGTACAGAAGAGAGTATAGAAGGTCATGAGATAGCTATAATAGTGGCAGAAGGCAAAAATAAATACTTAAATTTTTTCAAATTGTCAACAGCACTGTATAACATGTTGGAAATTCAATTCCAAAGGCTTTTGATCTCATCTCATATAATGATTTAAATCTTTAAAAAATATTTTTGAGAGTACATTCACAATATATGTATTATATATTTTCTTTTTCTTTATTTTTTTTTAAATCTATCTATTTATTCATGAGGGAGAGAGGCAGAGACACAGGGAGAGGGAGAAGCAGGCTCCCTGCAGGGAGCCCAATGTGGGACTTGATCCCGACTTCCAGGATCATGACCTCAGCTGAAGGCAGGCACCCAACCGCTGAGCCACCCAGGTGTTCCGTATGTATTATTTTATTTATTTATCTTTTTAAGATTTTATTTATTTATTCATGACAGAGAGAGAGAGAGAGATTGAGATTGAGAAAGAGAGAGAGAGAGAGGCAGAGACACAGGCACAGAGAGAAGCAGGCTCCATGCAGGGAGCCCGACGTGGGACTCGATCTGGGATCTCCAGGATCAAGCCCTGGGCTAAAGGCGGCACTAAACTGCTAAGCCACCGGGGCTACCCCCGTATGTGTTATTTTAAATCAATGAAAATGTGTTACTATTTTATATAAAACATTAAAAATCACAGAATGTAAGGATTTCAAAACACTGAGATAAATATGAAGTAATATTCTAAAAACAATTATTTTTTATTAATGGTAAAAACACCTTTTGTTCTCAATAAGAAATAATGAAATCAGTAAATACACTTCCTTATTTAAAAAAAAATCATTATCTATCACTTTTGGATAAAGCCATTCCAAAGTCTAAGTTCTCTTTGTTGTGATCTTTGATGTTAATGACCTTCAGAGCTGGAAAGCTCTTCTTCTACAAAGAAGAGTAATAGAAAACAGAATGGAAAGAAAAAAAATTACTGTGCCTCCTTATTCATATTAACTGTTTCATTCTAGCTATCAACTATGCAATGTTCTTTGTTGAAATTCTAATTTTTATGCCAGTAATTCTAATTTTTTATGCCAATTAGTTGAAAAGATGTAAAACTATGTTGGTATTTTTTTCAGCACATGCTCTTTATTTTTTTTAAAAAGGATTTTATTTATTTATTCATGAGAGGATAGGCAGAGAGAAAGGCACAGACACAGGCAGAGGGAGAGGCAGGCTCCCTGCAGGGAGCCCGATGGGGGGACTTGATCCTAGGACCCCAGGATTATACCCTGAGCCTAAGGCAGATGCTCGACTGCTGAGCCACCCAGGCGTCCCTACGTTGGTATTTCTAATAAATGGGTTCAAAATTCCCTAAAGCTCTTCATTTGGATAATTTTTAAGCAGACTAAAAATTGTGGTTTCTAAGTTTAGGTTGCAGATAGAAAAGTTTATAGGTGGCACAGCTCCATCAGTTTTAACCAAAAAATCATGTAACATGGGATAATTCAAATGTAATTTGTCTCAACATGCAAGAAGCAAATGAATGGAGGTGCCACTACTACCCTCTCTTAGCTGGACAACTCGCAGGTGACAGGGCCTCTAATATTGAGAAAAGGAGATCACCAGTAGTAATTCATGTATCAAATATTTGCAGAATGAACTCAGAGTTTTCTTATTTTCTTCCTGCATTTCCTGCTGCATGCACCCAGCTTTGGGAGCAGTAGAAAGCCATCACAGAGTTTTAATTAGAGGAGAAGCCTTATCAGGTCTCTGGTTTAGAAGCATAGGTGACGAGTAAAGTTTTAGCGAGAGAGTGGGCTAGAAAGGGGGAGAGTGGAGGCAAAAAGTAGGAAGGAGGCTAGGGCCCCGGCCAGAGTGACAGAAGGGCAGAGGTGAGGTGTGGATTTGAGATACACATTGGAGATACACTTCATGAAGTTTGGATGTGGGAGAAGGGAGAAAAAGTCTAGAGTGGCTGGGAAGATAATGCCCTTCCCTGAGCATGGGAACAAGGGAGGCAGGGATAGAATATTGAGTTCAATTTTGGATAATGTGAATGTCCATGCTTGTGTGGTATGAAGGTGACATTTCCAGCGCTGGAAGCAAAGATCTGGGCAAGCTGAAGCAAAGCCAGTTCTTCCCAAGCCTCATTTCGTAGCCCTTTTTATGCTTAGGTTCTTTGCCTTTTTAGAAAAATCCTCCATTTCTTTGAGTCTCTGAAGAAAGCCACTGATTGGCTGCACTACAGAAAAATAATGTACACACCCTAACATAAAATTGTGCATATACTTTATAGGCCCCCTAATCAGCAGAGGCCCAGCCACGACTCCAGACTGGGTCCTGCCCTGACTGGGTGGCTCTCTTGCTGTCTTCCAACCTGCCCTATGTCCTTGTCTATGTGCCATTCTTCTGAGTCAGAGATAATTTGCTGATTATAACTCACTTCCTATTTTAGAAATCCTGATGACTTATGGTCAGATGCTTATGTTCATCATGCTGATTGAAGAATTATAATTTTTAATGCTGAGTGAGAGATGGGAGGAAGAATGGACAAAAAAAGAGAAAAGGTGAATTTGAGGCTTTATGATTCTTCCAGGTTGGCATTCATAGAGCTCACACAGGACAGGACTCTATGGGACACGCAGCACCACCTGTGGATGGTTCTTGCCTCATTGAACTAGAATTGAATACAAAGTACTGAAGAGAAGAACAAGTTAAATGGCACCATAAGAAAGCAGTTCGCCAAATTCAGAATGTAGGCTCTTCTACAGAACAAATGACCCAATTGCCCCAACAAATTAATAGGATGAAAAATTAAGAGAATGTTACAGAATAAAAGAGCCTTAAGTTCTTTTACTGCTAGCAACCCAAAGCAATAGGACTATGTCTGGACAACCTGAGAAGTTAGAATTCATATTTAGCATTGGATGACACGAAAAATTATTTAGCTAGGTGTAAAAATGCTGGTTGTATAGAAAGAACAAAGATCAGTTAGAGAGGTGGACTGATATATTTGTGGGTGTAAGGATTTGCTTTGAAATCATCCAGAAAAAAAGAGGGGGGGGTCACAGATGAAACAAAGTTGGTAAAATGTGATAGCTGTCAAAACCAGATAATGGATACATAGGGGTTCGTTATACTCTCATTTCTTGTGTTAACATTTCCCACAGTAAGTTAAAAAAGGATCATGAATAATTTGTTAAAGCATGGTTCTAAAATCTCACTGATGATCAGAATCTCCTAGGGAGTTTTAAAAAAAACAGATTCTGGGAGCTGCAGTCCTCCAGAATCAATCTTCTGTGGGTATGTTTGCACTGGACAGAAGAATGTGTCATTTTGCAATTTCCCAGGTCTTTGGTACTGCTGGTCCTCCCAGACACCACAGCCAGATGTCACCTATTCTAAATCTGACCCAGGAAGTCTTACACCAGGCTTTCCTCCTCCTTCCTATTTCTGTCTTTCCAAGCCTTTCTCTGCTCCTCTGTCCTCTTTTCCTTTTCAGCACTGCATTAAGACCAGGGGCAGGAACCTTTGGAGGGGCACAGCGACCTAATGGCCCCTGGGAATGGGCATAGGTGAACCTTTCCCACTCTTGTCTGGGTCTCAAGTGTCCTTGCTGTTGAACGATGCCCTACCCTCATGTCATTATAATGTTCACAAAGTTCTCTTACTAAACAGGGGTGGGACATGTGTCACTGTCCAGGTGTACCTCAAAATGAAGCTGTTTGGGAAATATGGCTTTAATATTACAGTCTCTTTATCATCATTTGTAAACAGAAAACATCAAAATTTATTCTTAAATAATTTATTTTTTAATATTGACTTTTGTGAAAAGTTACACTTATTTATGAAAACTTGAAGGAATCCAACAGTAAATAGCTCTCTATTAGGGACAACTAAATGTGCAAATTTCAAATGCTTTCTATAATAAGTATAAATAATTCCATTTTTTCACATTAAGAATGAAAATATCGATACACACAAAATATTAAAATATTGACTTCAGAAGAACTGGATGAACACTGAAGTATTTGAAATCTTTAGAAAAAAATTATTAAGATTTATGTTGAGGAAATAGACTTATGGCACTCCAAGTGGCAAACATGTCAGGTAGCACAAGTAAAGGCTGTGTAGAGTTATAGGTTGCTAATATTTTTAGGTCATAAGATCTGGACCAAAAAAAAAAAAAAAAAAAAAAGGCAGCCTTTACCTCTAGGGACAATTTGTTTCCCCCTTTTTCTAGAACAAGTATGACGGTAACATAAAGCAAATAGAGAAACTGCAGGCCAAGGACAAAAAGAAATTTCCTTATGCTCATGGTCACAGGGTTTTGCTGTCCTGGCGCTAAAGTGCCACTGGATGTGAGGTTACTGCCAGCACCCCAGGACACAGTGTTAAACAGCAAATAAAACCATCATTAAAGGTCACATCTTCCCGTGACCTCCTCCAATTTCATCCCTATTCCTTCCCAATCTCATCTTTAAGGAGGTAGGATACTCAAAGGCATCTGTCTACTGCAGAAAGCAGGTGGCTAGGAGGTGGCTCTGACCCAAGTTTCATTAAGAAGCATGAGCTTTTAATGACTACACCTTTGATGCAATTCCTTCTTTCTTAGGGAAGACAACCATGGTACATCAAAGAGACCAAATCCCCAAGGTACTAAGGAACTCGCCTAAAAGACGACAATACGAATATGTTACTTCAAGAAGACATTACAGCAAGCGCTTTACCCAGAGCAGAAGAAACGTCTTCATTTAAATAACCTTGAAGTTTGAAATAAAATAAATAAAGTGAATTACATAGACACAATAGGGAGCTCACTTTAACAAGACAGCTGGTTGAATTCATGCAAGCTCTATACAGATGGCGCCCCAACAACAACCAGAAAATAGGTTATTATTCAGTTTTCCTACTTAAATCTCTAGGGCAGCATTTCAATGTAATAAAAAAATTCCCTCATACATAATATAAGGGTACATTATATATGTACACATTTTTATGCACACCTCAGTTCAAGCTAACTTCTTTAGAAGTGAAGACAGTGATAATCAAAGAGTCACACATCTTCCCACTAGAATATTCTGTTTCTTCAAAGGTGCATACGGTAAAGAGCAGCTGGTTTGCTTTTCAGTGTGAACTTATTCAGTCTCAGCAGCCTCAGAACCACAGTCTGTGGATGGCTGTGTCTGCCATGTCCGTGGGAAAGAGACAAGGCGGGGAGGAAAAGGCCACTCACCACCGAGTGGCACTCTGGACATGTCGGGTCTCCCTGAGCTTCCTGGACTCCCGGCCAAAGGCTGCGGCCCGTGGAGCTTCAGCTCTGGGCCAGGCCCACGTGCGGCTGGGCGGGTGGAATGGCTCTGGGTTTCCCAGCCCGCCTGCCTGAGCATCTTCTCCCTTTCTTCCCGAGATGATGAAGCCGTCCTGGCACCCAAGTCCATGAAATTCCTGGCTTTCCAAGTGGCAGGTGAGGAGGAGGAAGAGGAGGAAAAGGAGGAGGAGGAGGAGGAGGAGGAGGAGGAGGAGAGGAGAAGGAGGAGGAGCAGCAGCAGCCCCCGGCTGGGCAGGACCAGACCCATCTGCCACCAGTCACTAGCCTTGCTCTTGCTCAAAGGCCACGTGGGAACGCTGGCGGCGACGACAGCGACCGGAGCTTCTCTTTGCTCCCCGGCTCAAAGCCGCCCTGGAGCTCCCCGCTGCGGCACAGGAGTGTTCGGGGGCTAGCACCATGCTGGCTAAGGCTCGAGGCGCCCCGTGGCTGGGCCAGCCCGCCGCATCCCTCAGCCGTACAGCTGCTTGAACTGGAAGCACTCGTTGCAGTAGCCACTACACTTGGCGTTGCCGAAGTGATCACAGGCGGGGGCCCGGCAGCGCTGCTTGGGGGGTTCCTCGGGAACCGGCTCGCCCCGGTGGACCCCGGCGCCCACTCGCTGGCTGAGGTGCTGGCACTCCATGCAGAGCTCCTCGCTGCGGCAGGCCAGGATGTTCTTGCAGGAGGCCCGGGCACACTTGGGCCTGGAGGCACTCGGGGTGCTTCGAGGAGCGTCTCTGCGCTGGCTGGATCGCTGAGTGGAAAGGGCAGAGAGAGCTGTTGGTCCCATTTTCTCAGGGAGAACACCAGGCAATCCCATTAGCCAGGAAGGGAGCTACAGAGAACTCGATGGGATGGAGAGCATCTGCCTGACCCAGGGAAACCGGAGCGGCACACACAGTCTGAGAATGGGAGCTCTCCAAGGACGCCTCCCCGCCCAGGACCATGAAAGCAGGCCTGGCCCCCGGGAGGCCGAGTACCAGGCCTGGCCCAGTGGCCTGCGAAGCCTGGCCCAGCGGCCTCTGCTTGGATTAGTAATATGCTGCCCTTCTTGTGAACAAAGGGACAGGCGCCCATGAGCCAAAGTTTGCTTTTCTTATGTGCCACTGTGTGGAGGCACTGGGGTTGCTCTGTCTCCTCCTCCTGTCTCGTGACAAAGGATTACTTCAGAAAGCCTGCTGGCCACTCAGATGCCTTTGCTGCTACTAAAGCTCAAGCAGTCTCTGTTCAATGTCTGGCTTTCTGTGGACTTTAAGAGGTTTTATTCTATGGATAACTCGACTTAGTTTTTAAGTCATCTTTTTTTTTTTTTTAAGATTTTATTTATTTATTCATGAGAGACAGAGGCAGAGGGAGAAGCAGGCTGCCTGCGGGGAACCTGATACAGGACATGATCCCAGGACCCTGGGATCATGCCCTGAGCTGAAGGCAGCCGCTCAACCACTGAGCCACCCAGGCGTCCCTCCATTTAATTTTTAAATGAGTTCTAAAGTACACTTAAGCCATGAAAATCAAGAGTAGCTACTGCACTTCCAACCCTGGGGGCCACATGACTTCTCTCCACCCCTGCAATTCTTCCCTGGAACTTGGCTGGGAGGAGAGTCTGATGGTCTGGTCAGAAGCAGGGGCTCCAGCCAGGAGGGCATCCTGGCGGGGCAGGGAAAGTACCTCAAAATGTCTCACCAGTTGCTCTTCGGTCCTTTTCGCTTCATGAAATCTCTGACTCTGAGCTTCAATGAAACACTTCTGACAGTATCCTTCAAACACGGTGCTGCCAACGGTGCCACATTCCCTCCCCAAACACGGAACAGCGTTCTGGAACCTGGGGGCCGTGGGACTGGCTTTTGTTGAGGCAGTGACAAAATCTAAAAGAGAGTTTGGGGCCCATCAGTGTCACATGTGGTCTCCAAGCAGGGAGAGACCTTGCTGTTAAAGAAAAAGACAGGTTCTGGATGCAGCTTAGGGCAGCCTATGCCATGCATCCATGAACACAGCCTTTTATAAATTCAGCCAAATAAAAAATGGTAATAATGTCATCATCAAAACATCTATAACTTTACAGATGTCTCACTTTTGAATGTGCTGCACTGGCCAGGTACAGTAACAGAACATGCAAAGACGTCAACTTCCCATCCCTCTTTCAAGCTAGAGATTGCTAAAACTACCCAGGTTTTCTTACAATGTTGGCAGAGGCTTCCTTCAGTCCAGCTACTGCTCTTTGGATCTTGAATGTTCTCTATCACACCTACGTTTCCAAAGAAGTCCTGTTTAAACTCTACCTTATAAATGCCAGATGCTGCATGACCTCATGACACAAATCCTCTGAACTCTATCTACGAGGTGCTATAGGGTTTTGGAAGGTGGATTTCTGTGGCTTACGTCTCCAGGCAACTGTCCCACTGTGCCCACCACCCAGAGGGGCTGCTTTCTTGCAGCTTCTAGACCAGGGGTTTGAAACGGGGTTAGGAAACTAATCATGTCACTCACGTTTGTTTTCTCTGTACTCGATGAAACACAGCGTGCAGAAGCCTTTGTTTTCTGGAGTCCCAAAATACATGCAGCCGGCTTTTCTGCATTTGCTGGTCCCCGTCCTGTCCCCTGGAGTCCGTGTGGCCTGAGAGAGGCAGCCGGAGGGAGCCTCGGTCCCGGCTCTGCGGCAAGCATGTGGGGAGAGACTCTGGATGAGCTGCGAGGGGTCTGACTTGGACCGCTGGTGACAGGAAGGAGGGACGCTGGAGCTGAGGCCCGAGGAGGGCTCCGCTGTAGTCCTTTTGAAGCACGTACTGCAGATGCCGTTAAATGTCCGGGTGACATCCTGTAAGCAGGCTCGGCACTTCCCAGGGTCTAAGTGCCTCATGCTGTCCGGGCTGTGGCCTGCAGTAAGCTGCCGGGCGTTGTGGCAGCGCTCGCAAAATCCGTTGTGCTGCACGTTCAGTGTGAAGGGGCAGCCGGGACTCCTGCACTTCATCGCGGTGGTCTCGCTGAATAGGAAAAGGCTGGGGGCTGTCGGAGGGGCCGAATGAGGTCCCCCAGCTGGCTCTTCGGGGCTCCAGCCCATGGGCTCATAGGCCTCTCCCCGGGAGGGCCCAAGCACTATGCCCGGGAGCACCTCAGGGCCTGGCTTGGAGTGCAGCCTGGAGGATTTGCTTTGGTTCTTTTGCCGCCTCTCTGAGCATTCGTGGCACAAAGGCTGGGTGTTCACTGACATGAAGAAAGGACAGTTGGGTGTTTCACATTTTACGTCCATGAGAGAAAGCTGGGGAACGGAAGGTTCCAAAGGATTCTGAGCATGCATCTCTCTCCGCTCCTGCTCATTGTTCTCCTGCCACTTCTTGTACTCGTGCTGGACGAGCTCAAAGTAATCATCTACCAGATTTATTTCTTTGGGTAAGTTGGCTTCATCCAGCCTAAAGACCAAAAGGAAAAATATGAGGCTACACACAAACACAGATACACACTACACACACACGATTTCATATCATTAGTTCATAGGGCAAACTTTTAGAATGTGGATTATGGCATTAACTTCACAAGCATTCACTGAAATGCAGGCTCATGATTAAGAGTCTGCGCTTCCAATGTAGCACAGTCCATCTAAGAAGATTTCGTTATTTCGAGAATCAAAATCTTACTTAATCAATCTTGGTCCAACCCAAATTACAGATAATTCTAAAGAAAGGGCTATTCTGGGGATGCCTCCACACTTGATTACTCTATTCCTCTTCTCAAAAGTCACTTTTACCTTTTAACTTCTCTCAAACTTCTATGAAAATATTACATAGGGTATTCATTTGGGATGAGGCTACTTCATAGTCTACTTTGAGAGCTCGTTGCCTCTATTTTGCTGTTATTGATCTTATTGATCTTAAACTTGTGCCTGGTCTGTATCAGCATTAACCACCCCGCACAGTGACTAAGTAGCCGCCACGCTCACAGGTGCTGTCCATGGACTTCTGATCTTCTGTAATGGGCCCGCCTCCGCTTTGAGAAACGGATTCTCCTATCCCTCCATCGTCCCCTCTTGTGTATTTCAAGTCCTAACAAACAGGCATCTAACAGGAAGCCAGTGTTTAATATATGGATACCTGTACAACAAGCACTCTGGGTCTCTGTCACTTTCATGTGGCCAAAATCGTATGGCTGCCACAGAAACATGATCTACAGCCCAGTCTGTGTCTGATGTGTCTGTCTTTACCAAGAAGCCAAAAAAAAAAGGCTTTCATCTCCAAGAATTTTCGTTTGCTAGCTTAGTCCTAGAGCAATTAAAACAAAACAAAACTATCCTTGGTTTAATACAATATACTTAAAAGCCACAATTCCGTCAGCATCCAGATATGCAGGAAAATCTCCATGAATAAATTACTTTTTCCCATGTGAAACCCAAATTAGCATGGCCTCCGGTCATCCTCTCTGACTCATGTACACCACTCTGAATTTGTTTCACATTGGAGAAGATTGGCTTCAAATAACTTTATGGTTATTTGAGCTGGGGTGGCACTGCCTTATGTGGTGGAAGTAAAAGCAACTGAAGATGACAAAGGGTAGAGCTAAGGATAAACTCTTACTTTGCAGCATTGATCAAATGGGTGGTGCCATGGTCCCAGCCTTGGACAGGAATTTCGATCACCATCAAGTACTCTTTCAAGAGCTTTTCCTTCATCTCGTTTTCAGGATCTGTCAAAAAGTGAACTTTTAAGTCTTCAAACCTTCCTCGCTCTCTGTTAACGAGTGGAACAGCTCGGATTTCTGAGGGGAAAAAAATAACACGTAAGCGACACATGGTTCTACTAAATGAAATTATGTGTGAGGCCACATATATAATGATCACATTTTGAAAACATAAAAAGGATACAAGGAAAGAGTAGAAAAGTATCACCTAGTCCCAGTCGCACTCAGATGAAGAAACAAACTACATTAAACTCTAACATAAAATGCTTTGTTCTGGAAGGTTAGAGAATATCAGGCAGCCTGGAGGCAGTGGATCTCATTGGTTAAACTGCCACACTTCGGAACCAGACTGATCTGAGATTGAATCCTCACTTTGCCATTATCAAGCTCTGTGGCATCAGGCAAGTTATTGAATCTCTCTGAGTTTCAAGGGTCTCATCTGTAAGATAAGGCTCCCAGGGCTTATAGCCCATAGGAACGCTATGAGGATGAGATGAAATGAAATGAAATGCTGTCTCTAAAGCACTTAGCACACACACTCTTCCACTGGAAGCCATCATAATAGCAGCTAACCTGACAGACATTTATCTGCTCCATGCCAGGGCTCTGTGTGCCTCATTCAGTTATGGATCAAATGGATCAAATGGCAGTAGTCATGGGTGTATATGTATCTCCTACTTGCAATTAAGCTATGGAAAGTGCTTTCCAAGCCATACACAAAGATAGTGGGTATTGGGAATATTGCCACTGCATTACTGTTGCTAATCAGGCACATGAAACAACACTGTATTCATATAAAAAATAGCTAATAAACATAAATGAGGCTATTGCCAGAGAGCCCTAAGGGGCCTCATGTTCAGTGGGAACAGGGCATCCCAGTATCTACCAGCAGTTACAAATGTGAACTCATGCTTGGTTTTCTTACCAGGTCCGCTGTCTTTCAGGGTCACCAGGGGTACAAAATGCTGGCTGTCATAGCCGAGAATGATGGGGTATCGGTAGCACTCCTGCGCTGGCCAGTGGAGAGGCAAGTAAATCCCGCCCACCTTCAAAGGAGCGAAATTAGAACCCGATTCCAAACTTCTCAGCATTTTGTCTGTTTAGAGAAGGAGCAAAAGAAATAAGGCTCTCAGGTGATTTTCATCAAATTCCCTTCAGCTACTATTGCCCCTGGGAAGTCTGGGTTTTTCCCAAGAACTAAAGCATTAAAGCTCAACAGCACTCGAATACAAATAAGCGACCCGTGGCCTCTCACCTGAAATCACAATGATTGGCCTTCTAAGGATGTTGCAAAGGACAAATATGTGTATTTCTTCCAGGGAGTTATACTGAAGTCCACCTCGGGCCACAGGTGTCTCCGTGGATGCCATTTTGACGAGGCTGTCCCATTCATCGGTCCAATTCTAAAGAGAAGCAGGTAAAGGGAAAAATCATGATTGAATGTACTATGCATTAAAAACTCAGTCTGACTTCGTGATAGAATCATTCACTTATATAACTCAGCTTACTTTTCCCCTTTTTGGAAATCATCGTTCAAATGATCACCCTTTTTCCCCCTTTTGGTTTTTTTTCCTTTACTTTTTTCCACTCTAAGGCAAACTAACAAGCGGGGGAGGATGGGGACAGCACCTGCCTTCAAAAAAATCCCTGATGAGGCATAACACCAAAGCCCCTTATCCAAATGTACACAAAAATTCCAAGCCTGTGACTGAGAATGGGGAGCCCCATGTCTGATTTTGATTGGCGGGCTCAGCAAAGTGTGCAAAGGGCAGGCAGGTTGGAAAGCAACCAAAACACCACAGGAAAGGCTGTGAGCAGATGTCCTTCTAAAAGGAAGAGACGCACAGCTGGGAATCTGTTGCCTGGAAACCTCCCAGCAGTGACAAAAGCCTCAGGGTCATCCCATCAGAGGTTTCGGGTGTTTTCCATTGACTACGCTTTGCTTCGCCAAGTGCACATGACCTAGTAAATCATATGCTCCTTGAGAGCAGGGGCTGGCCTGAGGGACCCTTTGCTCACCTTGGAGCTCTATCGATAGATACTTCATGGGGGAACATACCCGAGTGTCGTAGCAAAGTCCCGTTTCCACAAACTCCTGAGATTTAAGAGACTCCAGCTGCCAGCGGAATTTAAAGTTGCGTGTATCCGTCTCCTTGAGAGTGCTGAAGAGCGCCTTCCTCAGAACCAAATCTGTGTCCTGAACACCCCACATGTACTGAGAGGCAGCATGCATGAGGCAGTTTCCATCGCCTGAGGACAGAATCCATACACATCAAAGGCCTGAAAAGGTTTTTAAGATGCATGAGCCCTGCTGCTATCAGAGGGGACCCAAGAGGGCATGTGAGAAATGGCAGTGGTTTAATTTCTTAGTCCAAGGGCTAATGAGATCATTGCACACGGTGATGACAGCTTTAAGGGAAAAAACAAAAATTCTTTTCGCTCTTATTTTTAATGCCTGACACCAACAGAGCAAAGGAACCAGGGAATGATTATTGGGGGACCTTGGGTCTAGCCCGGCTTGCCCTAACTGGTTTAGGTGTCACCTTTGGGGGAAATTTGTCAACTTCTGTGTATTTCTTCTCTTTGTGAAATAAGGGTATTGGATTAAGATCTCTACAGTTCATTTCGTTCTAGCATTCCTTGATGTTTTGGCTAAGACAAAGGCACGGTTACTCTCTGGCTCTACAGAGAACACACAAGGTGATATGCACAAACCAGGAAGCTGGCTTGGCTCCGTTCACTAGACAAGGACAGTCTGGCTATGACTCAGTGGTAAATGACTTGACCATTCCACTGAGGCCTCTGGGGCCTGGGAGTTTCCTCTCCTGGTTTGTGAAGTGGGATCAAGAACCCCGAGTTACCTCCTCAGCCTGCCTTTTGAGCATGTGAGAAAAAGATAGGTCTAAATTTACTCCATTAACCTGTTCCTTTCACAGGCTAAAACCCACAATTCAAGAGACTGCCTTTTTTTTCCCAACCTCAAACAATAAACATTTGGGGAGAATGTTTAATACCAAACAAGTTAACTCCTTACTATCTTGTGGGCAAATGCACCACCGTTTTCAGAAAGAAGAGTTCAACTGTTTTCTTACATTACTCTACAAGCAGGGCTATAAAAGCTTTTTGAAATTTTTATCAAATCTTAATTGTAGCCAAACTGTAAAAAACAAAAACAAAACAACAATGAAGGCCCCTCAAGCATATACATCCGCAGCAGGCATCCCTGCAATTCATAGACACAGAAAGACAAGCTAAGCTAAGTAAGGATTCACACAAGCGAACAAAAAAGATCGCTCAGCCTTTTGTCTTGGCAGAAGTGTGGCAACGATTGCATTCTGTTGAAATTTCCCCTTTGCAAAATCTAGAGCAAAGATAAGGCTTTTTTTTCTTCTTCTTGTGCTTACTTTCAGTTCTTTATTGAGATGCACCAGTACAAAATTCCCTAAGTAACATCTGGAATTCCCCAGTGCTAAGTGATTTGACTAGCAATTGAGCAACAGCTATTGTACTTTTTGTTCTGGTGTGTAGACATTTAAACTGCGAAGGGCGCCCTGGACTTTCCAAGTGGGTGTGGCCAGGGTGAGCTGGAATAGGGCTACTCATTATACAAGTGAAATCGCCACAGCCAATAGACGCTGGAATTTTTCACATGAAGTTTCAATTTTATGCCACCTACTCCCTTCCTCATTCACCGCAGTCTCATATCCTCAAATGCAAACTTGTGAATCACCCCCTCCCCAAACAGACCATTGATTTTGTAGAACCCTCCTAGTGGAGAAAGGTTTTTTTTTTTTTTTTTTTTTAAAAAAAAAAAAAGGTGCTTCATAAAAGCCAGAGTAAAAGTCACTTTGTCTATCCCCCCTCCTCTAAATATCTTTTCTCCCTTTTCCAGAATTTTAAGAAATTTTCTTCAAACTGGGAAAATAAAAGGGTCTGAGCCCCCAAATTCCTATTTCCCAGAAATTGTTATAAAACACTTGCTTCTGTAGCTTGATTTGTAGCATGAATCCTTGTTGACTTTAATGACTTATCTTGGCAAGACAAGTGTTGACTATTTACATTCATTTCTTCTTAAGGCAGAAGTTCAACCTAAAATGTCAGTTAATTCTGTTAAAGATCGGAAGGTTTTCCTTTTCCTACCACATCTCTAATCTGTTTCCAACTTTCCCAACGTTCACTCTGTCTTTTTGGTAACAAAATGGAAGAGAGTTAAAACCACAAGCTGTCAGGAATATAAACCCCTTGATGATGACTTAACATAATTACCCACTTCTACGCATCACTTGATTTAAGGCCAAGAACAATGTAAACACTAGCTCTCCCCAGTTTTCATTCTACTTTTGTTTCTAAGAATCTGTACTTCAAAAGTACAAGATGCAAGATATTGTAGTAATTATACACAAGACCCCCCCACCAGAATACGTATCTCCAATCACTCCACATGACCCAACTCAAAAATGTCCAAAGTTAAGGTATCAACTAACTTAATTATCCTCTCACTGACAAGGATTTCCTATGCTTAGGGCTATTATTTTGATCGAGGTGGTCTTAAAGAAGGACTGTTACTTATATAAGTACCTGATTTCTGCCCTCACCTAGACTATAAGCATTTAATTGATGGTGAACAGTCTACTTGATGCTGTAATAATCAGTGATGTTATAACGTAGGATTTTGTATCTCGTAGGCTCGGATGTTGCCATGATACACATACTCTTGCTCAAGGGTAATAATCAAAAAACAAAACAGTGAAGTTTAGAACAGGAAACAACTACCAGTAGTAAAGGGCCAATAGGTAGATACACACAGAGAGACACAAGAAATTCAGAACTAGGAATCCCTAAAAATAGTGCAGTAAAGACCTAGAGACCTCTAAATCTGGGCTAAAAATCTCAAGTATCTTTCTACTTTGTATCTTGGGACCAAAACCAACAGAACCTAGGTAAGGGAGAGGCAGACAGCAGCCATTCACTGGTTAAGCCATAACATGTCATCAATTCAAAATATGTAAGGTCATCATTATGAACATTTTCTAATGATTGTGGGAGACAATAGTAATACTAATTTTCACACCATGCTTTCCTTTTGAACTTAAAGTCTTTTAAGGTTTCCATGACTGGCCAGGAAAGGGTATTTTACAAATGATTACACAAATAGCCACAAAAATTAAGATACCTAAGTCCCCTAATGGGAGGCACCGTGTTTAGAGATGCATTCCTCAAGCCTGAGTGGTTCTGCTCTCTAATATGCACAACTACAAAATATCCTTAATAAAAACACCTGTATACAAGCTTGCTTTTATCACATGCTTTTTATTGAGTATTCTATACTAAGGTGGTTATGCTCTCAAAAGGCTTGAGTTTGGACCAGTGCTATTAGACTTTGATGAATGGGGATCCAGTACTGTGGGAGCCAACCCCTAGACAAAAGCTTCTTACCATTCGTTTTCAGTGCCACCAGCTTCCTGACTTCCCGACACCAGTTGAGCTTCTTCTGGCTTTCCAGGGAGGCCTGGATGCTTCTGTCAATGAGGGCTTTGTGGATGATCTCCCGAAATTGTGGACAAAACTGGCAAGTTCTAAACATTTCTAGTGTGTATCGGTGCATGGATTTAAAATGATGAATGATCCCATTGGTTGGCTTAAATATGTCTTCTGGAGTTCTCTCTCGTATCTTTACAGCTTTCCGCATGTTGCTCAAATACAAAGCCTGGGGAAGGAGCTGTTCAGCCATCGTGCTCTGCAACACCTGAAGAGGAGGGAAGAAAAACCCATTCCGTTAGCCCGACTTCGATACCACTCCTATATACCTGCCTGCAGGAAACCCCAGTGTTTGATCTTGTCATTAGCCTCATCTGTAGGCAAAAGATCTTAGTCACCTCTACTCCAGGATACTAGCTGGCCCCCGAGATTAACTCACACTGGACTGTTTTAAGTTACATCACTTTTAAAGATTAGTCTAAACAAGAGAAGGAAGGCGGGGAGTGGGTATTGAGGAGGAGGGGAATAACCCGTGTTTTCAGTAACGTCTGTCAGGGAGCCAAGCCCATCCGTCGGCAACAGGTACTGCACCTCATAACCAACAAGCTCCCCTCTCATTCGCATGCCACTCTGACACAGCCACTGGGTCTTCGGAGCTCTGAATGCCAGTGACGGGCACAAGGTGGCCCTGACAAGTCCTTAGCTTCTCCCTTAAGACCACTGCTGAGCAGCCCTGGCTTTTAGGCAAAGCCTTAATTTATCTCTTTTAAGCCCTCCCACCCTACACTGCAGAATAAATGTTTTGTGGAAAATCTCACAATTTTATGTTGTCACGTAGGCTGCTGATTAGAGTTTCCTCTTTAGCCCCGAAGAGAAATATTTATCAAGAGCTTATTTATAAAAATGTATTATAATATTTATAAAAGTTAAAACTGAATATCTTAGAACCAATGAAAAAGCCTATTTCCAGTAAGAAGCTTTGCAATTTTAACGGTCAATGATAAAGTCTTTCAGAACCTCTCCACTGAACTTCACAACATCAGAATAGGACATAGAATTATAATAATAATAATAATAATAATACAAGAATAAATTTTACACTTCCGAGAGCAGGCATTAGATTTCAATTATTTCAACTTAACTACATTTATTATCATTGTCCAGGTACCAACACTCAAATGCATTTCCCACCCTGTCTTCACCCTGGAATCCTGAAACATAATCTGCTGGTAGAAGGAAATAAAAGTCTGGAAATGGGCAAGGAAAGATGTTTCAGCCAGGGGGATGCTCATGATAAATGAAGGAAGCGGGGGGAGGGGGGTGGTGCAAAACCCAGCATCTACAACCCATGCCAATAGCGTAGGATGTTGTGAATTGATGCAACGTGGGATCTCTGCAGTGTGGAGCTGTGTGGAAAGCCACAAGCCTTAGCAGGGTGCCCCAACATACATCTTGGTTTCCAAGATGAAGGCAAAGATGGTTTTGGAGCATGAAGACATTCCCTAGGAAGTTTCATGGAGATTGCTAATCTCACTCCTGCACCATACTATTTGCCAGGGCAAGCTTCTAGTTGAGGAAGACTTGAAACCTGTGTAAGAGTGAGAAGAAACCTAGATTTTAGGGAAGCCATTCCTAGGTGGGTCTAGGCTCTCTTAAAGCCACTGATGAAGTGATTTAAAACTTGTGGTCCAAAATAGAGAGGTTAAAGTAGATGACCCAAGGTTGCTTCTGAGGAGTTTTCTGGTGATAGTTTTGGACCAGGATTCCAAATCTGATTGTCAATGAGGCCTGGGAGAAGTTATTCTCTGGGCCAGTTGGTAATCTTTCCTTCAGTTCCCTGAAGGTGGAACTGGGCAAAATTATTGCAGGGCACAAGCATAATGAAGCAATAAAAACATTACACCCATTTCCACTTTGTGGCATGGCCAGTCTCACAATCACTCATTCATCTGTCCATTGCTTAAAAAGCACTGCCTGCTCACCTGCTGAGAGCCATGCTGGATGCTGGGACTAAAAATCACAGGTGCCCTTATTCCCTGTCCACAGCCATGGCAACACAAGCACGGGTCCTGCTCAGGTTCCACACCACCCAAGGCAGACAGCTTTGCCTGGAAGCCAGATCTTCCAACACCTGCCCCTTGCAGTTCCCACAACACCATCCCTGTGCCTGCTGCTGCCAGACGGGAAGAGGCCGGAAGCAAAAAGATTTGAAACAAGCTAGGTGTTGCCTTTTGAGTTTTCCGAATCTTCTCTTAATCTCTTCTAATTTAAAGATCTTTCAGCAAAGACCTCAAATAGCACAAGCGCTCTTTGCCATATGTAAGACATGCAAATGTCAGTACTGTATAGCCCTGGGTCATCTCATTCATAGTTTTAGCCTTGCACACACTGTGGAATCGATCGCCTCCTGAAAAGAATTAGAACCCACCAGCCAAGTTCCCAGTTCTCGGACTTCTCCACGTTTAAGATGAAAGAATAAATTTTCCTGACCTATAACTGTAACGTCCTTACAGGTAAAGACATATGCTATCACCCTTACCATTTCTTTTACATTTGTCACCTCACTGACTTTTTTTTTTTTTTTTAAATCAATAAATGCCTCATCGAATTTTTGGTAACTCTCACTCCTAAACTCCAAAACTTGTACACAGAATTGTTAAAAAGAGAAAAAAAAAAAACAAAAAACAAAGAAGCACCTTAGACGATGGGAATGGAGCTATAACCGGCTGCGTAACAACTGCAGACACTAGTGCTAAGGTCCAGGGGACTGATGAACCACGGTCCTCCCCAAAGGCTGCCCTGAGACACTTGACCAGACCAGCTTTCCAAGGAAAGAAGATCAGAGGCGGGGAGAACCGAAAACAAAGCGGTCTCAAAAGCGCTGAGCTCCTTCCTTACTTAATACCACTGCTTTCCTGAGAGGCCAGGTGGCAGGATGTGGGACGACCCGGGCTGACAACGACCGTCTGACTGTGGGGTAGGGGCTGGGGCAGGGGCCTCCAGGTCGCCGTCCACTGGAGCACCCGAAAAGCCGGCCAACGTCCCGCTTGAGCATGCACACTCCTCGCGCACTGCGGCGCCTGCAGCAGCTCAGCACCGGCCCTCCGCCCACCCGCCTCCCTGCACTGGGCTGCGGGGTCTGCAAGCCGACCCAGGGCAGGCTGGCTGGCCCGGGCCCCCACGCCCCCCCCGCCCGGCGGGTGGCCTGGCTCTGCACCCGCCGGGAAGAAGCCACGGCGGGTCGGGTCTGCAAGGTCTCCGTGTCCGCGAGCATCCAGAGCTTGATCGAAAAATAAAAAAGGCACGCAAAGGGGCAAAGCACCGAGGACCACGCGACCTAGCCGTCCGGGGGCTCCTCTCCAGCCGCCTGCTGCAGCTTACGTTCCTGGCAGCATCTACAAGGAACAGCTGGCCGGAGGGCTCCCGAGCTGTCACCCCAGCGTCGTGCGCGGCCGCCTCGACTCCCAGCACTTCACATCCCGCAGTGAGCGCCGACGGCCGACGAGCTCCGGGCCGGGCCCGGGCCGACAAGCTCCCGCCCGCGAGGAGCTGCCGGTGACGCACCCGCGCAGCCCGGGCCCCGCGACGCCGCTGGCAGAGGCACGGGCACGCGGCGGTTACCTGTCCGGCCGCGCGATCCTCTTCCAGAGTCCCAAGTCCGGGTCAGGTCCGGGCCGCGCGGAGGAGGCGCCCCATGGACGCCGGGGCTCGGCGCTCGCTCGCCGCGGGGCTGTGTGGCTCGCGCCCGCCGCCGCCGCCGCCGCCGCACTTGTCCCGGCGGCTGCTGTCACCGCTCCGCCCCCGCGGGCTCCGAGCGCGCTGCACCGGCCCGCTGCGAGGACTGCAGACTGCCAGTTCTCTTTTTCCCTTTCTGTTTTACCGCCGGCGGAGAACGGGGATTTCCACCCGGGGACTTTCCAGTCACGTGACGCCCGGGCCGGCGCCGAGCCCCGCGGTCGCCGGCCGCCAGGGGGCGCAGGGGGCGCAGGGGGCGCGGGCGGCGCAGGAGGCCGGCGGCGCCCCGCCCCGCCCCGCCCCGCCCCGCCCCGCCCCGCCCCCCCGCGCGAGAAACTCCTGAGCCCCGCCCCCGGGTGTCCCCGCGTGAGTCACCTGGGCATTTCGGAAGCTGGCCCAACGTCACATCCATGTGGAAATCGCGGTGATGGGAACTGGAAATGAAATAGGTTCTTTTTTCTCAGCCGTTTTTCTGCAGAAAATCACCAACCGTGGAGAACAATAAGGGAAATAATAAAGAAAGAAAACCCTAAAAACCACCCGGGCGTCCGGGACCGCAGCCTTCGGGGCTGGGTTGGAAAAGCTAGGGCTGTGCACGTGATGAGCTCGTCGGGGAGCGCCCTACTCTGGGCCCCGGTGGGGATTTCACAACCCTCCGTGCGTCCCCATCCCAGCGTTCTGCCGCCCAGACGGCGGCCTGTTGGGGGTGACCTCCTGAGGCCCCACAGCCTTGAAATTTGCAGGAGCAAAACCTATCTTAGGTGAAGTTGGGAATCAGAGCAACTATCAGCCCTGTTCTGCACTTTACTGATTTCCCTTTCTCCCTTCCTGCACACCAGGTGCCCAGGGGGCTCGGCACGCAGGAACATTTCGGTTTAGAAATCATTTCTAGTCCATTATTACTGTCCTTGCGTGGCCCCCCTAAGGCCCTATTAGGAGCTCTTTTTCATGACCTGACAATTAGTTCAGGCCAAGGTGTCAAGGGCTGATAATACATTTTACCCACCCACGACCCCCACCCCTTATTAAATAGTGTGGTAACCCGCAGTCTTTACCCAAAGGACGTCCTGTGGAAATAGGTGTCAGCCACTTGGACAGTGGAGGTGCCTGAATTGCAGAGGGAGAGGCAGGCACTTTGACTGGCTAAGAGTCCCCCTTGGCGCATTTCTTAGAATAGCTAAACTAGAACCAGATTGAAATATTCTGTGCATTGTCCCCTTCTAGACTTACTTATACTAGTTGGGCCTCGTATCCCAGTTTTGGAATTAGAAAAATATGCTTTCCTCTCCAGTAAGGACCTGCAGAGACTGGATGGAGGACTGGATGAGGACCAGGTGGCACATTTTTGGCAAAGAGACACTCAGAGCGGAGAGTCAGAAGTGGCCAAGCTTCCAAGGCTGGTGCTGGCCATTTGAAACCAATGGCTGGGACTTTTGACAACTCCAAACCTCCTGGCATTTCTTCTTATACCTGCTGGTATAAGCTGTTCATTCACAAATGTTTTTAGCTACCAACTCTCAAACAACGCATAGGGAATATGATAATAATAATGTTTATTAAGTCCTTACTATATGCCGCTCTCTAGGCTAAGTGTTTGAAAGGCACTCTGCCACTTAAGCCTCAAAACAACTCCACTTTGAAGCTATGAAATTAAAGTGTAAGAAGCTTAAGCCATTTACCCCAAGTCTACACCGTCGGTCAGTGGCAGAGCCGTGATTGGAACTGGGCCTGTTTACTCCAAGGTAAACGCTGTTGGGTCTTAAATATTACTCTCAGAAAAGATCCTCCAAGACTTAAAATCTCAAGGCCATTGTTTCTACCCTGGCCCCCAGCCTCACAAACACACAGCAGTCACTAAGTCAAAGGTGGGTGCTGGGCAGCAGCAGAAGGTGAGCTTGGGAGCCAGGTGGGCCTTCGTTCCATCCTCAGGAAATATTCTGGGCTAGCTGAGATGATAAAAGATGGTATACATGAAAGAACACCCTCAGACCACTGTCCCCTTGTGCTCCTTTGGGAAAAGAATTTGCCTGCTCTCTCTCCTGTCTGGCTCCGGCCCTGCAACCTCCCCTGTAGCTTCCATTGCCCCTCTAGGTTTACATCTGCTGCTTGGTTTGATGAGTGGGGATGCAATAGCAGGAGTAACAAGCCTGAAAGACCATGACCGAATCTGCCACTTCAGGTGTCCCATAGTAGCCACTATACCGTCTTGCCTGCTGGGATTTGTGATGAGTTCATAGCAGTCAGATGCAGGAGTGGTCTGTAACTCTCAGTTTTGCTCTCTCCCCTTTTCCCCAGTTCTTCTGCTGGACTGACTCTCTGTTGAGGAAGCATCCTCAATCCTGCCCATTCCTAGAGTTTACTGTCCTCTCTGTCTTTTAAGTCAGAGCTCTGGCCATACACGTTTCCCTTTCTAACAACACGTGGGCCAAACCAATAAGGATTTTCTTGGTGGTAAATCAGAAGGAAGAGTGGAAGAGGAACAGAGAGACTCCATATGGGCATACAGGAAAGGAAATATCAAATTTGGAGAGATATAGAGTGCCCCCGAAGTCTTGCAAGGCACTTTAATTTCTGTGATAGTCTCTAGCAAGATGAACAGAGCTCTGCAAAGAGAAAGGTGTGCTTATTAACATCTAGTGGACACATAGGAGGAAAACACCTGTTTCCTTACTAGAGGAAAATTGAATTCTGATTATATGGAGTGTTTTCGGAGAATTCCTGGATTATGTGCCATTTTCACTGTGGTGAAACATGCTAACGTTCCCGTGACACAAACCACATACAGTGAGTATACTTGAGCTCTCCGAGTTAGTCCGTAGGACTGTGTCTGTAGCCTGTATCCCTATACCACATAATTAAAAAGATATGAGTCTCAAGACAATGGGTTAGGGAGGGGCAGGGGGTAGGAGAAACCAGATTACAGAGAGGCAGGTACCATATTTAGTTATTGCAGGGTAGCTTTGAAGCCTGCCTCAAATTTTAATAACCCTTGACTGGGTTTTGAGACTAGCAATATGCAGGCTCTCCAAGGCTGGTGCTGAGAAGATACTGGAAGCTCTCCTTGGGTTCTAATTACAAGGAGAACTGCGATAAATGATGTCATAGACTTCATCACCACACAAATGCCAACTTCTCCCTAAATACTACTTCTTATCTAGGAGCCTCAGATCCTTTGTAGGTATTATCTGGGGTTGTGGAGAAACAAAGACCCACCGTGGTAAAGGGACTTAACTGAGGTAATCTAGTGAGTCACTAGTAACAGGAACAAAGCCCTTCCAGTGGAAGGGAGGGAGTTGGTTTCCTGCCAAGAACAGCTCCTCTTATTCCATTTTGCCTGAAAATATGGGATGCTGAAATTTAAAACTTGTCAGAAAATTCATTTCCCTTCAAACTCTGGTTGGATTTCCTGTCAACGCTTGGCTGAAACACTGGGCAAAATAATTTTATTTTACATTATGAATAAATATTCAATTCTTGGTTTCATTTGTTTCTATAGAAGCTGCTATTGACAACCAAATATGAACAATGACAGATCTGAAATGAGTGCAATTAGCAATCAAACGGTATGCAGTGTTGGGTTTAGCAGTAAACAGGCTGTTAACTGAAATAAATCAGTTTTTATTTGGAGGAGTGCGACCATTGTGAAAATTGATCTTTGATACTCCCCTTTTCTTTTCATTTATGCCTGAACTCCCTCAGCTCAGTTTGGGGTCCCCCTAATTTTTTGTCTCCTTGCCAGAGGAGAGTCTCCTCTCCCATCCCACCCCTCCACAACCACCACCACCTCCCTATCTCCATAAAAAAGGATTTTAGCTTTCACTTTGTCAGGGGCCTGTTTTCCGGAATGGGCTGATCTAGTAAGGTAAATCATTTTCATTTTCAAAAAAAGATTGCAATGTGTTATTGTGCTATATTTCTTGAGAAACATTCCTACTGAACCCGCAACTTCCTAGAGCTTTGATGATGGAAATTCCGAGCATCTTAGCAGGCTGGAGAAGCTATTATATTTCCATGTGAGAATCCATAGCTGTAAGACATCCCATAGACTTAATAATGTGGGGGAATCAACCTCATAATTTTAAAAGTACACATGTCCCTTCTTTTACTCACTGACAACGGGCTACATTCATTGATGTCATCACGTTTCTCTTTCTTCTTTGTGTGGGGAAGAAAAGACTTTTTTCCTCTTCTCTCCTACATTCGATAGCTGGGTCTATGAAATAATCTGACAGCAGGCCGATTAACAGAAGAAAATGTACACAAGTTTGTTAATTTTTAATATGTACATGGGGAAACTGTATACCTTAAACAGTGGTGAGATTTGACAGCTTATATAGGGAGAGGGAGGGATGGATGTAGGCAATTTAGGAGAGAGTAAATAGTATTTAGGGAAGATGAATGAGACTTTATAAGAACAGATAAGAGATGTGACAGTTTATGACCAAGTTTGCCTGGGTGTGGTGTCAATGTCTAGTCTCTTCTCCTGTGATCGGAATCAATCCTGTCTGGTTGATGAAGCTCCCAGGAAGGGGATTCATGACACTTGAGTTCACTTTGGAGGATCTGTCCTTAGGTAGTTAAGAGAAGTTCAGGGAAAGCCTGTTTCTGCAGTTTCTGTTTTTCAAGTACCTTTAGCTCAAAAAATTCAGTACACCAAAGTGCATATTCTGAACATCATCAACAACACCAGCAAAACTCACCCCTGTGTATTTAAATAAAATATCTTTAGAAAATATATTATGATACCATATTGAGGCTAAAAGAGAAAAACACAGAACAAAAGCACATGAAGACAAGCAAGTGCTCATCATAAGAGAGATGATTGATTGCTCATTGGTTGTTTCTGGTAAAGCAGAAACCAGTGGCCTTTTGGGACCTTGCAGGAAAGGTCCCCAAATAGAGATAAAGCTGTTTAAATGTGAAATGGAGATACAGCAGGCTTAGACAGTGACAAATTCCTTCCCAAAGTTAGAAAAGGTACCCGTCACTGAACAGAATGTCTTAAAGGACTAACAGTTTCTAGCTTACCTTCAAGAGAAGTTTTAAAGAATATTATTTCATGGTCATTGCTAAAGTTCTAAAGAGGCCAGAAGAGGAACCAGGTTACTGGAAGCAGCCTGTCTTAGTACCTTAATGCACAACCGTCAAGGGCACAACTTAGCTCCCTAAGAATCCTAAAACTCCAAGAAGCCTGAGATCCAAACATGATTGGTGACAGTTGAAGGAATTCAAGGCATGTCAATCCTAAAATACGCACTTTGTACTATTGATTATTTTGAGCTGAAGCACTTGGAAAAACAATTGCCTGGGGTTGCCTGGGTTTTTCACACTTGAAATAAATCTACTGAACCTGTCTTGAGACATGCTCAGCTTTCTAGAGGAAACAATTAGGCATTGTGTTTCATCTTCTTTACTGAAACAGGTGACCTCATGGTACCTTAGAGAAGTACTCCCCAAAACTTAACTCATTAACATCTCAGCTATGAAATAAATGCTTTAGAAGAAATGCCTTGATTCTTCAGGCTCTCATGGTGGGTTCTTGGCTTCTTGGCTGAACCGAACACTCATTCTTTGGTTGGGTCTCAATGATGTCAGACACCCAAACTTGAACAAATGAGAGATTAAACATAATTTTTTTAAATGAAAGAACTTAATTCATATGTACACTCCTGGCTTTGAACTTTAGGAAAATTACTGTACTGCTTGGGTGGTGGAAAAATTCTTGGCCCTGGGCATTTTAACAATAATCACTCAGAAATGTACAACCTGTTATGTCTTATTCCCTAACTATGGTAAAGTTTTCTGTTTTGTTTGTGTGTGTGTGTGTGTGTGTGTGTGTGTTGGGTGGAGGTTGATAACTGAACTATCCATGCAGGGCTCTGTTTTCAAAGTGACTTTCAAGAGCTAAATCAGATGATTTGAATGGAAAACTTACCATGACAAAATATAAACAATCTCCTAAGTTAATGGTCATTTACTATAAGTTTTAAAGCTTCTATTTTTCCAATGTTTTCTCAGTTAATACTTGTTTTACTTTTTTAAAATCAATGTTAGGTCTTTAAGTTGAAAATTCTGATAGAAATTGTTTTGAGAAACGTTAGGGAAATTGGTAGAACTTTCAGCTGAGCCAAGATATTATATTTTCCTCTTCAAATTGGTTTTATTTATCAAATGAAAGATTTGGAATACTCTGGTCCCTCAGAGTCATTTTATCCTTCTGTGCTTCTATCAAGAAAATTGTATATGGATTAATACTCCAGTGAGCTACATTTAATACAGAAATCTGAGTACAGACTCTAAATCACCTTGCTAGGTTCATAGCTCAGCTCTGCCACTTACTAGCTAACTGGCCTTGGACAAGTTATTTCAGTTCTCTGCTTTTAGGTCTGTGTTTGAAAAATGGTGATGATAGGGTTGCCTGGGAGGCTCTGTCGATTAAGTGTCTGCCTTCGGCTCAGGTCATGATCCCAGGGTCCAGCGATCGAGGTCTGTATCAGGGCTCCTTGCTCAGTGGGGAGTCTACTTCTCCGTCTTCCTCTGCCTGCTGCTCTGCCTACTTGTGCTATCTCTTTGTCTCTCTCTCTGTTAAATAAATAAAATCTTAAAAAAAAAAAGAATGGAGATAATAATAGGAATTAGGGTTATTAGGAGGATTAAATAAATTGATGTGCTTCAAGCAGTGATTGACACATGGTAATGCGAATTATTATTATTTGTTCATTTTAGTGATAGAACAAATCCTTTTTTTCCCCAAGGTTTGCCTGGCATTAATCATACAAGGTGTTCCATGGTTGTTTTTCATATTATTGGCTAAGAGAATTACCTTTATTTTGTAAGGGAGTTCAAGAATTCCTTTATGCATTTACTTCTTTTTAAAATAAATATAGAATTATAGAACTGTGGAATGTTACTGTGTGTGCTGGAGCTTTAGAAACTGTCAAGACCTATGATCCTTTTCTTTTTCTTCTTTTTTCTTTTTGACAATATCTTACTTCTTTAAATAAACATTTTCCCCAGCTTTATTGAAGTGTAATTGACAAATTAAAATGATATACATTTAAGATATACAATGTGGTGATTTGATATATACACATTGTGAAATGATTAACATACCAATCTAATTAACACATCCATCATCTTACATAGTTACCATATTGTCGTATGTGTGCAAGGAGAACACTTAGGATCCATTCTTAGCAAATTTCAAGTATCCAATATAGTATTATTTTTCACAAAACATTTGAATTTTTGAATGTTTTCATTTTTGAAATCCACCCTTTTAGCAAATTTCCAGTATGTGATAGAGTATTATAAAATATAGTCATCATGTTGTACATTAGATCTCTGGGTTTATTCATCTCGTATAACTGCAACTTTGAACTTTTTGACAATAATCTCATTTTCTTTACCTCCCGGGCCCAGTAGGTCACCATGCTAATCATTAGATCCCCAGAACTTATTAACCTTATAACTGAAAGCTAATGCCCTTGACTGAGATCTCCCTCTACCCAAGGATCCCTAAGTTCCTTGAAAATGATATGAAGGTCACCCTTAAGGACATGCAGAATGGGTGCAGAAGGGTGGGCCTCCGTGATCTCTCATCTAATTCTACCAGAATGGCTTTGCTTCCAACTACTTTATGTAGTTGCAATTCCTGGTAAGAATTTTCTGATTTAATACAATTTCTTCATTTTACTGATGAAGAAACCGAGCCTCAGTGAAGTGCATTACTGTGTATGCCCAGGGACACATGGCAGGTGAATAGCAGACCAGAAATCAAAACCAGATTTCTAACTGCCCAATCGACCACATTCTACACCATGTTACCGTGGAAACTTTCAAATAGATTAAAGTAAAAACAAACAAACTCACAAACAGCAACAACCAAAAAAACCCAGAACATCTCTTGGAAACACCAAAGTATTTTTGCCAAGTGGGGTTTATTCTACTTGATGAAAGCAGTGAAGACTAAACCCAGGAAACTAGAATTTAGAAGTTGAATAAGATGCCAGAGATTGGGCCTCTAGATTGTTTTGTAAGGTCTTCAGCACCTAAATTTGATTTTTTATAGAGAAATGAATAATTGCTTTTTTAAATGAAGCAACCCAAGGACAAACAACTCATATATGTCAAGCACTGTAGGATTCAGGGATGAAAAAGCCCCTACAGCTGCTAGGCAAGCATTATAATTTGAAGTTTCCTGACAGTTTTTGCAAGAAAAGAAATACTAACCTTTCTTTTCTAGGCCAAATGCCAAGTTAGGTAATTACCCTTTGCCCACTTTCTTTCCCCAAGGTGTTTTAATTAGATAAGAACTCTGCCTTCACTTCCTCTTGTGGACTGAATTGTGATGTTGGCACATGTCTTTCAATAACTGTTAATGCCCTAGTTTGCTGAATGCTTTTCCCTTCAAAATGAAAAAAAAGTTTTGCCACAAGCACTTGACTTTCTTTTGGGTACAAAAAGCTTCTCAAGGAGCAGAAGGCTTAGGGGGCAAAATTTTATGCTTCCCAGAACTAGATCTCCTAGCTTCAGTTAAAAGACAAAAATACATGTGTCTGCTCCAGACACTCAGAGGGGAATCGATAAATATCTTTCCTGCTAGTTCCAGATATGTGTGACAGATACTAAGGGGGAAAGATCTAATACATTGCTCAGGAAACAATTTACTGGATCAAAGTCTTATAATTCACCCTCCACCCCACACCCTGTCTCGTACTCCTTGAAAAACTGTCTAAAGAAACAATGGGTCCATCAAGTCACAGAAGACATGGGGTCAGCACCATGACTCTCCCACAGGAGCAGAACAGCAGCGTCCAATGCCCATTCAAGCTGGGCTTTATCCTCAGAAAGCACTGAGTTCTACCACTAACTACCCTACTTAACAGCAAGGTTATTTTAGGTAAGTTATTCAACTTCTCAAAGCCTCTTTCCGCTAGGCTGACATATTTTTTTCATGTAAAATACCTTGGAGCTGTCCCCTATCAGCACATGTGATCTACCTGATTATTTTTTTAACCACTCCACAGCATTCCACTATATAGGTGTATAGTGTATTCGACTATTGATGGACATTAGGCTGCATCCCGCCTTTTGCTCTAAGAGGCAATGCTGTCGTGTGCGTGGGTCATTGCACACATGAGAAGATGTCTCTGTGAGATAGACCCCTGGAAGTAGGATTGCTGGGTAAAAGAAAATCTTGGTATTTGGAAGTTGGTACATAGTGTCAAATGGCCCTGCACTGTGGTTATCTCTTCATATTCTCGCCAGCAGTGAGAGAATGTTCACTGGAAAGGGCATCTTGCTGTGGTTTACTGAGTGCCGCTCTTGTCCTGAGGAAGGATGAGCATCCTTTTATGCTGTAAAGAGGTATTCTTATGTTCTTTTCTGTAACTGTTCACATCTCGTGTGCAGTTCACATCTTGTGTGCAGTTTTTCCTGGGGTGTTGGCTTTTTTCTTATCGAAGTATAAGAACTGTTTACATACATGGAAGTTAGCTTTATTTGTTGTATGAATTGCAAATACACACGCACATCAACACAAAAACACAAGTGAAGTGAACTCTGTGCCGTCCTCTCTCTTGCCAATGAAGTGGTGGGAAGCTGGCCTGCAAGAAATTCTCTCCCACCTCATCCTCTGACCGGTGGGGGCACAAACCCGCTCCCCGCCTAGTCTCGTATAGGTGTTCATTTTACAAGAGAAACACTTTCAACAAAATAAAATCAGTTATCTAAAATGAAAAAAAAAGTTAGCTTTATTTGTTGTATGAATTGCAAATACATATGCACATATGTATTTTTGTCTTTTAACTTTGTTTAGTTTTTCAAGCAGAATTTTTAGGAACTGTTTTATGGCTTCTGGGTATTTATTATCTTTGGAAAGTTCTCACTCTAAAATAAAAAAAGTTAAAATCATTCAATTTTCTTCTTTTCCTTTCTGTCCTTTCCTTTCCTTTTTCTATTCTCTTCTCTTTTCTCTTCCTTCCTTCTTTTCTTTTTTCTTTTCCTTTCTTTCTTTTTCCAGATGGTCACGTAGTTGTTCCAATGGCATTTATTGAATAACACATCTCCCACTGAATTTATAATATTCTGAATTTCTGTGCATATTTTAATATATTGTTAGGCTTTCTGCACTGTTCTACTGATTTTTTAAATCTATTCTTATGCAAAGAAAACATTGTTTTAATAATTTAGGTGTTAAAGTATACTTTCATATCTAATAGATTATCTATTGCCTAATTTTTTCACGACTTTTCCTGGCTATGGGACACCTGGGTGGTTTAGTGGTTAAGCATCTGCCTTTGGCTCAGGGCATGATCCTGGAGTCCTGGGATCAAGTCCCACATGAGGCTCCCTGCATGGAGCCTGCTTCTCCCTCTGCCTCTGTCTCTGTCTCTGTCTCTCTCTGTGTGTCTCTCATGAATAAATAAATAAAATCTTAAAAAAAAAAAGGCTTTTCCTGGCTAATCTTGCTTGTTTACTTTTTCATATGAAAAATTCCCGTTTCTAGTTTCACCCTCACAAAACTTGGGGGAAGAGTGCGTAAAGTTTATAACTTTTAAAGGAAGACTATATATTTATGATGTTCAACACTTTTATTCAAGTATATGGTATGCTTCAGGGTGCCTGAGTGGCACAGTTGGTTAAGTGTCTGAATCTTGATTTTGGCTCAGGTCATGATCTCAGCTTTGGGAGACTGAGCCTCCAGTTGGGCTCCATGCTTTTTGCATGGAGCTTGCTTAAGATTCTTTCTCTCCTTTTCCCTCTGCTCCTCCCCCTATGTGTGCTCTCTTTCTTAAAGAAATCTTTTAAAAAAGAGAATATGATATGCTTCATTTTCATTTAACTATCTTTGTGTCCCTCAGTAGAGTTTGCAGATACAGATATTATAAAATGGAGATAAAGGGCACCTGGATGGCTCAGTCGGTTGAGTAACTGACTCCTAGTTTTGGCTCAGGTCAGGGCTCATGGGTTGTGACATAAGCCCTGCCTCTGGTTCTATGCTCAGTGTAAAGTCTGCTTGAAGATTCTCTCTCTCTCTCTCTCTGCCCCTCTCCTCACTCATGCATCTGTGTGGGCTTTCTCTCTCTCTTTAAAATAAATCTTGAAAAAAAAAATAAAGTAGTGATACTATGAAGAGAGATAAAAACAGTACTTATCTCAAAGAGTCATGGTAAGAATTAAATGAAGATACTGTTTAGGACCTGGCCTTTAGCCATGCTTTAGGCCATTTTTTAATGTAATGTGTATAATGTGTGACAAATGCACTTTATTGCTGTATCTTGGAGTATATGTGACTAATCCAAGAAGATAAATAAGTCTCTCAATAATCTAAAATTTCCATGATTGTGACTCATACTTGGCTCTACCCTGAAAGAGGAGGTATTTACCTATATTTGCCACATTTCCCTATGCCCTACTCATCTTTGTGGAAGGTGTAACAAGGAGACCAGATATCCCACCAGAGGCATCTATGGCATCCTTGTTGGATGTGACAGTTTAACAGATTATGGCTGCCCTGTCTAACCAAGGAGGCTGTCTGCAGTGCCCAGGAAGAGGTTAACTGAATGGACCTCACTCTTTTTTTTTTGGACCTTACTATTTACATCTCTTGAAAACCATGGAAAAATGAGGAAAATATTGCCAGATACTTTATAAATTTTAAAGCTATTTTATTTCTGTTTTGAAGGTAGAGAATCTCCCTCTACAGGACAGTGGGAGGTTTGATTAAGATTATTCAGTCAGGGGCAGCCCCGGTGGTGCAGCGGTTTAGCGCTGCCATCATCCCGGGCGTGATCCTGGAGACCCGGGATCGAGTCCCACGTCGGGCTCCCGGTGCATGGAGCCTGCTTCTCCCTCTGCCTGTGTCTCTGCCTCTCTCTCTCTCTCTCTCCCTCTGTGTCTTTCATGAATAAATAAATAAAATCTTAAAAGGAAAAAAAAGATTATTCAGTCGTTGGGGGATCCCTGGGTGGCTCAGCGGTTTAACACCTGCCTTCGGCCCAGGGCTGATCCCGGGGTCCTGGATCGAGTCCCACATGGGGTTCCCTGCATGGAGCCTGCTTCTCCCTCTGCCTGTGTCTCTGTCTCTCTGTGTGTGTGTCTTATGAATAAATAAATAGTCTTAAAAAAAAGATTATTCAGTGGTCAATCAAATGGAGATTCTGGATTATCATCTTCTGACACTCATGGCCCCATATCCATATATTTTATATACCTTATAGCACACTTGCTGTATGCTCAGTATTGAATTAAATGTTTTATTTGCTTTTTCACATGCAATCTTCACAAATAAGTATAATTATCCCATTTTATAGATAAAATAACTGAGGGTTAAGGTCACAGATCTATAAATTGACAAAATCTCTAGTGAAGATTGGGGGCAGCCCTGGTGGCACAGCGGTTTAGCGCCGCCTGAAGCCCAGGGCCGGATCCTGGAGACCTGGGATCAAGTCTCATGTCAGGCTCCCTGCGTGGAGCCTGTTTCTCCCTCTGCCTGTGTCTCTGCCCCTGTCTCTCTCTCTGTCTCTCATGAATAAATAAATAAAATCTTCAAAAAAAAAATCTAGTGAAGATTGGCTCCTCTCTGAAGTCTGTGATAGTAACCACAGTGCTTCAATTAGCAAATGTTAAACATGTTAAATAATATCAACTGTAAACAAGATAAAATACTATTTGACTGCATGTCAGAACATGCTCCTTCATCTGGAATGGTAGCATTGTTGTACTGGGTATTATTAGATAAGTATTCTTTCTGTTACTGAAATCATACCTCCACTAAGGGCTACAGTTCCTGGTCCTTCTTGAAAATCAAACAGAAAAAATCCTGGGGAAATTAACTATCTTTTTCAGATGCATTTGCTTTCAGAGAACAAGATTTACATTTTCATGTGATCTGAATATGCCATAGCAGCAATACCAGAGGAACACTCTATTCAGTTATTTGTCTTAATTTTTTAATGCCTTCATTTGACAGAAAACTTATTTGTGTCACACCACCATTTAGCCTTTCTCAGGTAACTTATCCAAACTCAGAAATATTTCAGCAAATATAGAAGGTGATCCAGTGAATTACTTACTCCCCAGAGGAAAAAGCATGTGGCCAATGAATCAGGGGAAACTGCCCAGGGAAGAAACACTCAAGGCATTTCAGTGTGAGTCACAAAACATAAGGACTATCCCATGATCAAAAAAGGTGAATGAACAAAGGCAGAGTTCCTTTTATAGTTTCCACTGATGCATTTAGCTTGGGTTTGTTTCCACAAAGGCTGGTGAGGCCTATCATGGTAAGGAATAAGAGATTGTCATTAAAGCACCCAAAGGGATGCTTTGTCACAGAGGAGGCTCTGATGAAGTGTAGAGGGACCTGGGAACCACCAGTGAGTGAGACAGGCATTTGGAAGGTCAGCATCGATGAAGTACAACAGGGCAAGCCTGGGACAGAGGTATGTGGAGGAGACCCACATAGGTACAGCATCAGAAGGAGATGCTGACAGGACTAGGTATCAGAGAATCTCACTTCCAAAAGAACCGGGGAGAGCAAGTCTGAGACTCAGTCTTGAAGGAAGTGGAGTATTTGGTATTTTAGCAAGGCAGGTACTCAGGGAAAGGACAGATTCAATGGAGTGTAAGGGGAGGTCTTGTTCTTAAGAACTATGTCTATCTTGCTCACTGCTCTATTGTCTTCAGGAAACCCTCTGCTTAGCACATAGGAGACATTCAAAGAAGTATTTGGTAAGTGAATATTTGAGGCATATGGCAGGCACCCAGTTTCTGAATGTAAGACATGTGGTACAAGTGGGTCCCTGAGTGGGGCTGACTTGATGTTGAGTCACCTGAACACTGACTAAGGTTGTGGTTACCCCAGAGCTTAGGGTGGGGCCGGGCCTGCAGGTGGCGGTCAAGGACCCAGGTGGAGGAAATTAGGAGGATGAACAGTAGGCAGGTAGTTCCATACTCCTTTTTTGGACAGCTTTATATATTATTGAGTCTTCACTTTTGATCATACACACTGTCTTAGACCATTCAGGCTGCTGTAACATAGGTATCAAAGAGAGGGTGGCCTATAAACAACAAATTTATTTCTGACAGTTCCAGAGGCTGGAAAGTCCAAGGTAAGATTGCTGGCCTATTGGGTGTTTGGTGAGCACTTGCTTCTGGTTTGCAGATGGCCATCTTTTTACCGTGTTCTCAAGTGAGGCGAGAAGGTGAGGGAGTTTCTCTGGGCTCTCCTTTATACAGGCACAAATCCCATTCACGGGAGCTCCACCTTTACAACCTCATCACATCTCAAAGGCCCCTCCTTCAAATACTGCACTTGGGGGATTAGGTTCAACACATGAATTTGGCAGGGACATTTTCAATCTATAGCACTCACAGAAATGGTCTTTGCTTTTTTTTTTTTTTTTTTTTTGGTCTTTGCTTTGCTTTTGATCAAACACATTGAAAAGTTTTCCCAGTTTCCTCAGTTTCTATGGAGCCCAAATGGTAGATTTTTTTCCTTTCTAAAGATTTTATTTATTTATTTGACAGAGAGAGAGAGAGAGAGACAGAGAGAGAGAGAACAACAAGCAGGGGGAGTAACAGGCAGAGGGATAAGCAGGGCAACTGATGTGGAACGCCACCCCAAGACCCCAGGCAGACACTAAACTAACTGAGCCACTCAGGAGCCTCTTGACTCTTTTTTCTTTTCAAGATTCATTTATTTATTTGAGACAGAGAGAGAAAGAGAATGTGAGCAGGGGGAGGGGCAGAGGGCGAGGAGAGAGATAAATCCCCAAGACAACTTCCCACTGAGCACAGGACCCACCGTGGGGCTCTAACCCAGGACCCTGAGATCATGACCTGAGTGAAAATCAAGAGTTGGATGCTTAACTAACTGAACCACCTAGGTGCCCCTCAAATGGTAGAGTTTTAATTAGGAAGATCACGTGCCCCAAATGCCCATTGTTGGCACTACCATTCAGTTTCAGTGTTTTAAATGCTTGCTATGTGGCTGTCACTGTGATAGGTCCAATACAGATAGTATCTTTATTTCAAGTAATCCTTAGAGGTAGATGTTTTTGGATGCACTTTATAGATTAGAAACCTGAGGATCAAGTTCAATGTTATATGCAAGGCTACACAGAAAGAGAGTAAAAGTTGGAGCCTACACTTATGGCACTTACCATGTGCTTGGAAATGTTCTGGTGTTTTATACACAGTGATCTCTTTCACCCTCATGAACACTTTAAAAAGTAGGCACTGTTGGGCAGGCTGGGTGGCTCAGTGGTTTAGTGCCACCTTCCGCCCAGGGCCCGATCCTGGAGTCCTGGGATGGAGTCCCATGTCGGGGGCCCTGCATGTAGCCTACTTCTCCCTCTGCCTGTGTCTCTGCCTCTCTCTCTCTCTCTCTCTCTCTCTCTCTCTGTGTGTGTCTCTCATGAATAAATAAAATAAGTAAAATCTTAAAAAAAAAAAGTAGGCACTGTTATTATCTCCATTAGACAGATAAGGAAACTGAGGGTATCTTGCCCAAGGGCCACCACTTTCCTTAAGTGGCAGCATAGTTTGGCTCCAGCCTTCTTGTTCTTAATCACCAAACTAGAATTTTCCACTTCAAGCTCTCTAGGCTCTCTGGATAAATTACCCTAGTTGGCCATGGGGACTGCAGGGTAGGGGATCTCTATGGGAACAAATGGGCCCTGGAGACCTCCAATTCTTTATGCTACTCAGTTATGACAGATAGCAAATCTGATTCAAATGGAAATGGAAATAGCTCTCTTTGTCTATGCCTTTCACATTTACTAACCACTCAAACCAGAGTTCTGCCCTAATTCATTCAGCATACAGCCACAAGCTCAGACTCTAGTCTATGTCTTGATGTAGATTCATTTTTAGAAGCAGGTGGGGGTGGCATGCGTATTTTTGTCTCTTTTCTGTGTGGGTGATGACCTTGGCCTCATGTGTGGATTATGCACAGGCAATATGAAACAGAAAGATGCCTGTTATGGATCAGAAGGAAATGTCACTTGAACCAGGTCTCCCGAAATTAGTGCCTCTGATTATTTGGACCCTATGAGTCTATAGAAAACTTTGGGTGATTCCCCACATCTGACTATTGTTTTCCCATCAGCCATATTCTAACAATGGAGCAAATAATTTTAAATTAAATTTGGAAAAGGAATTTTTAATAAGGGTATTCCCAACTCAAGATACCTCAGAGAATGTGCACGGGATTGTACCCATATTGAATAGTTTCTTCATTAGTGAGATCAGATTTCCTGGATATTCCAGAGTTGCCTCTACCACTTTTTTTTTTTTAATTTATGAGAGGAACACTGAATCTAAAAATGGATATTGAAGGATAAACAATGACACATGAACTCTATATATTATGGTTATAAAAAACTGTATTAATAAGCTTTGAGCAATATCTAGTGTCAGCTTTCAGAGGCAGGCAAAACAATCTCAAATTCCCTAAATTCTTTAACAAATCCTTCCAAATGATTAGCCATTGTGTGCCTTTGCATTGTTTCCAATAGAGTAATAGATATGACATGGATTCTAGACCTATACTTAATTAATATTTTATTAATAGAACATAATAGATAATGATAATATTTTTATGAATATAATGATAGGCATTAATATAAGGACTTCACACAGACACATAACTCACTGGCATTTGTAATGTAAACTTATTTTTAGTTTTCTTTTTTATTGATTTAACACTTAAAGTTTTTGAGTGAAATATATTTGAGTTTTTTAAGAAATATGCCTTCAGTGGCTAAAGGAGCCACTAAAGCTTGCCTAATTTCTATGAGATTAACAGCCAAGGAAATAAATGGAAAGAGTTGTTTAGTTAAATGAGAGTCATAGAGAAAGTCCTGAATTGCTGTAAACATGCTTTGTAGCAATTTCTTAATATGTCTGAGAGCCACTGGAATCAATTAGAAAACTACATGGAATACCAGGAATTCCTACCCCTACCCCAGTCTCACTCATAAAAACAGCATGACCTTCAGTAAGCAACTAGAGACAGATCCTTATGGCAGTAAAATGTTGATTTTCTGTTTTATAAAGAGATTGTTCATAATTCAACCCAAAAATGCCCCATTAAACTACTATTTGCTCACATGAGACTAGAGAGGAAAACAGAAAAAGGGTTGTTAAAATAAATTTTCTAAAACATTTTAAATATGAAAATAAGTTTTTGAGGCAGTCAATAGATAACCTGACCAGTAACATAGCCTAGGGGAATGCAAAGGTAATTTAGGTTATTTTAAGCTTCAGTTCCCTTTGGTTAGATGAGGAATTTATTATCTATTAGGAGATATTGAGATATGTGTAACTCCCTAGAACCTATACTGAAATCCGGGACAGTAGACAATTCAGTTCTATTTTATGGTTCCAATGGTCAAATGCTGTCAGAATTTATATATCAACAAGGTGAGATATGGCCAGAGCCTGAAGGTCCATGGAGGAACCAAGAGTGGAGATAGGTCTTAAATGACAGGAACAGTGTCAGATGGGTTCTGGAGAAAGGCAAGGGCCTTCCAGGAGAGGGAAGTTATGTGGACTGAGTCATTGAGGTGGGAAATGAGGCCAGCAAGTTAGTGGGAGAGTGAAAAAACTTGCTTGCCTTGAGTAAAAGAAGACTGGGCCTGGAAGCATTGCAGGGGCCATTGCAAGTCACCAAAGGACTTTAGCTTTGCTTGGGAAGGGAAAAGGGAAGACCCCGAAAACTTTCAGCAGGGAAATGCTGGAATAAAAATGCAGCTTAAAGAAGACTGGTGTGGGGGCGGGGGGTGGGGTGGGGCGCAGTACTCTGAGAGAGAGACTGAGAGGTAGTCAGCCCTTTGGGTGGAAGCTTCTTATATTTTTACATGCTGTAGTGTCGCAGTTTGGGGGATCATCTATTTTGCCAACCAATGAACAGTCTACCTTCACATTTGTTTAAGCATTTTATTGAATATTTTAATCTTACATAATGTAGTATTGCTTCAATATTTTGTAGAGAAATAATCCTTACAATTGCACTGTCCCATGTCCAGTCCTTTGGACCGGGGTAAGTTAAAAACACATAAATGGATACTCTCTTAGGGACAGAATTGTCTCAGGAGACAAAGCAGATAGTGTTTGCTCTCTGAAAGCTTATCCATTGAGAGAGATTGACTGTAAGAAAATCCTTCCAAAAAGAGTTAGTTCCAAGAATATGTGCTAAGAAATTATAGGTTCTAATACAGGCTTAAAGCCTAAGGATTTGGGGGAAAGTCTCTCTGGGGAAGTGACATTCACAGTGAAATTTGGTCAGAGTAGAGGAAGGGAGAGTTGAAGCTGAAGGGTTAGAAATTCTAAGAAGAGGAAATCATATTTGTGAGGGCCCTGAGGTGAAACAGAGTCCAGAGCATTCAAGGAACTGAAAGAAGGCCAGCTGCGCTGGAGTGATGGGGCCAGAGTCTGAGCAGTATGAGGGGGATCTGGGGGGGAGACAGATGGGCTTGGGCCATGTAAGCTACAGTAAGAGCTTACATGATACTTCTTCACTTTCCGGAGTGTGGCCTCCCTCTTCCCCTGCCAAGAGTCACAGTGACTTCAACATCCACACACTTAACCTCAATCCTCACACGAACCGCATCACATCTTGCAGACAGCCTGCAGCTGAGCATGGCCTTAGACTTTAGAGTCAACCGAAGACACTCCATCTGTATTACCCCAAATGCTGAAATTTTCCATGTGACCACAGCCGCTCATCCCTTCATCTCCCCTTGAACTGCTCTTTGACCTTCTGTTCTCTTCCCCATTCCCGACCTCCTAGCTCACTCTATAAGCTCCTCTCTGACTTGGACTCTGCATCTGAAAGCCTAGTATAGAGCTCAAGCTCAACCACTTTCAGCTGAGCCCTTGTCAAAGGCCCTGAGTGCTCTCTTTCTGCTTGATCTTCTGCCTTCCTCATATTCCCACTCTTCCCACCAGAGTATGGATGCACCTGTTTTCCCTGCTCCTCTCTTAATCTTTGCTGGGAAACTCAGCTTTGTTTTACTACAGATTTTGCTATCGATTCATGCTACTAGCTTCCACCAGACAGACCCTCATGCCACTTGATAACTATTTTTGGTTGATTGCTTATTTCATTCCTCCTAACCAGAGGACAACCTTTCTGTCTTGGCAAATGATCTTATGGCCTCCTTCCCGAGATGAACTTCTCACATAGGATCCTTCAATCTCCTTCTCTCTTTTTCTAGGGAAATTCTTTATGCCCCCTCTTTTTCCTCAATCCTATTTTGGAGAAGTCTCCCCAATCCTTTCCAAGGTTCACCTCCATCCTAGTGCCTTGGATGGAATACAATCCCATTTCTCCTGTACTTTGCTCTATAAATGATTCCTCCTCCATCTTCTACTTTTCATACTTTGCCTTTTCCTACTAGCCTACAAATGGGCTATCTCTCCTACTCAGACAAAACAAACCCTCTTTCCTCAACTCCAGCACCAATCACCCTGTGTATGGGCATTTTTCCCTTTACATTCACCCCTGAACTCACTCTCTGATGCTTAATTATTTTCTTAATTGCACTTATTACAATAGTAGTATTTTATTTTTCTAACTCTTTTGTTGTTGTTTTGTTTTCACTAGAATGAGGGCTGGTGTCTATTCCAAATGTCTAGCACAGTGCCTTATGCACAGGCCCAATTTATTTATCTGTTGGATACATTAATGCATGAGTGAATAAGTGAATGAATAAATGAATCAATGAAATGGATGTCTTTACTGCCAAACTACTTTGAGTTCTGCACTTCCTATGGTCTTTCCAATCCATCTGGTTTCTAGTCCATTGCTCTACTGAAATTGTTCTTTTCAAAGTTTGTCAATGACCTCTTCATTACCAAACCCCATGGCCTTGGCATTTCTGTGGCATTTGATAAACTTGTCTTGAAATCTCTTTATTATTGGTTTCTGGGAGAATATACTTGCCTGATTTTTCTACTAGACCTCTGGTCATTCCTTCTTTGACTTTTTCTCTGGCTCTTCTTCCTTTACTCAATTTTTTGTTTACTGAGAAGTGGTCTTTTCAAATGCTACATGATTCATCCCAGACATTTCAACTGTGATCTCCAGGTGAATGAGCTGGAAAACTCATTTCATTTTCACCCTCAGCATCTTCTGGAACTCTAGGTTGTTGGCCAGCAGACCAAATGAGGGTTTTATTGGTAACCCCAAATTTACCACAATTCAAAAACAAATCTATAAACTTCTCTCTTTATGGGTTCTTTTTTAATTAATTAATTAAAATTTTAAAAATTTTATTTACTTATTCATGAGAGACACAGAGAGACATAGACAGAGGGAAAAACAGGCTCCCTGCAGGGAGCCCAATGTGAGACTTGACCCCAGGACCCTGGGATCATGGCCTGAGTCAACAGCTGATACTCACCGACTGAGCCACCCAGGTGTCCCTATGGGTTCTTCATTTCAGCCAATAAGAGCATGGTCCTTTGTTAACATAGACTTCCATCCTGGGAATCAACTCTGTTTATGCTCCCTGGCACCTCTCAGATCTCTGTGTTTAATCTCTGTTCTTCCTTTTCCTCTGGAATCCAGGCTTCACATTGCCCCTAAAGCACCTCAAGCCTCTGCTCAAAAAAACTGTGTATAGGAAAGTTTCTTAATGATTAATAAAAAAGCATACTTTTTGAATCTTATACTATGACCATGACCTAGTATGATTCTATAAAGGTCTAATTTGAAATTCCTTTTATCACCTATAAAATCAGCTTACAAACTTCTCTACTAAACCTTCATGTCTATCCAGAATATAATCCCAACCTAACTTTCCACCTTAATTCTTCATGTACTCTATGTGCTAGTCAAATGGATTATTTGTTGTTATATATAGAACATATATATAAATATATATATAAATATATGTTCTATATATATCTGTTGTTGTTGTTTTATTTTTTTATGGGAGTTCAATTTGCCAACATATAGCATATCACCCAGTGCTCATCCCGTCAAGTGCCCCCCTCAGTGCCCCCCTCAGTGCCCGTTACCCAGTCACCCTAACCCCCCCCCGCCCACCTCCCTTTCCACTACCCCTTGTTCATTTCCCAGAGTTAGGTGTCTCTCATGTTCTGTCATCCTCACTGATATTTTCACTTCCCCTCGCCGCTGTCCAATAACCAGTGAGCGCCTTTGGGGAAGACGGTGAGGGTGACGACCTGGATCTGTGGACCGTGCGCTGCTAAGGGCAGCACTGGGAGCGGGAGGCCACTGTGTGCTTCCAGCACATGGGCACCTCTGTGTTCCTGCCAGTCACTGAGGAGCAGTATGGAAGCCCCATCCGTGGGCAGCACGAAGTGCTTGACATGCCCAGTGCCAATACACACAATACGTGGAAGGCCATGGAAGGCATCTTCATCAAGCCCAGTGTGGATCCCTCTGCAGGTCATGATGAACTCTTGAGTGCCACAGATGGGTGGACAGAGGGCAGCAGGGTAGGGCATCTGCAGGACCACTCTTGGTGGAGACTTTGGGTTTAGGGGTTCTCAAGTGCCTTTGTGATTAAAGAATGTTAGTCTGTGAAAAAAAAATATATGATTGTGCTGATTGCTTCATAGTTGTGCTGGGATAGTAGGAGATTTTTGGAATAAAGAGATGCCTTTTAGTTTAATTACCTTAAAGCTTTGATTTTCAATGAAGTTTATTTGCACGTATATAACTCAGAAAAATAAACCCAAAGTACATAGCTATAGGTATCTCCTGTATTGGAAATATCACATTTACAACTGTTTCATAGCACAATTGAAGTTCCTTAAGATATACTTAAGTCTGAGATAGGAAGAATTAGTGTCCCCTCTGGCCATGTACACCAGTCTTCACATACCTGAGAGCCACCACAAAAATGACAGTTAGATCCAGAGTCCAGAATCCAGACTATGCGGGAGGCCATACGTTTAGTCATTCTACTTCTTCCTTCTATACCTCTCCAGTCTCAGGGAGGCAGAGCAAATGGCTTCTTGTGCCAACAAAGCATCTGCAATGGGGGCCCAATCCCTTGCTTCCCTTTTCCTCTCCCCACTTTGTGATACACATGCCTTATCTTTTTCAGGGTGCAAGTTTTCCCAAGTAGCCGTTGGCTGACCTCTGTCCATATTTGCTAGGCTTTGCCCCTATCACAGAGTATACATTTCCAAATTAGAAAAGCAAACCATGCTCCTGCTCTCTTCTGCTAGCTCTAGGCTGCTGCTGCTCCTATCTCCTACCTGTAATGTTATCAAAGGGAAACAGAAATGCCCATCCCACTAGCAGCTGGTTAACATCTCTCCTTTACTTGGCTATGGGCTATTTATTAGTCCACCTCCAGGATTAGCATTTTAAATGCCTTTGAAAAATACTTAAAAATAATTGTATTTGTTTTCTTTTTTACTAGAGGAATTCATTAGAAAAACAATCTTTTTTTCTAATTAGTACACAATTACTCTATTGCTGTGTAACAGTTGTATGGCAAAAGAGTGCCATATATTAAACAGACTATCCTGGGAAAGCTAACAACCATTCATAATATTGTTTTTGTTTGTTTGTTTATTCATGAGAGACACAGAGAGAGAGAGGAGAGAGAGAGAGAGAGAGAGGCAGAGATGCAGACAGAGGGAGAAGCAGGCTCGATGCAAGGAGCCAGACGTGGGACTCGATCCCAGGTCTCCAGGATCACGCCCTGGGCCAAAGGTGGTGGTAAACCACTGAGCCACCCAGGCTGCCCCATAGTATTGTTTTTATAGAAAAACATATTTCAAGTTTCAAACAGCCAAATGTATATATAACTTTTGGTACACACAAGTATGGATGTTATGATTTTGAATTTCTAATTGTATATTCTAATATATGTATATCATATATACAAAAATATAAATGTAACTTTACTTATATATGTTATTATTCATATATATGTTATATTTAAATATATGCATACATATAACTATGCATATATATTTACACATGGATAAAGACTCAATGTGAACATAGCAAAAGAAAATTTGTTAATGTGAAAAGTGGTGGGGAGAAAAACTTCTCTTTAAAACTGTTTTATTATTTATACAATTAAAAAATAGCCTTAACAATAGATATCTGTAAAGGAAAATGATCATTTTGGGGCGTCTGGGTGGCTCAGTTGGTTAATAATCTGACTCGATTTTGGTTTAAGTCATGATCTCAGGGTGTTGGGATTGAGCCCCTCCTTGGGCTCTGCACTGGGCGTGGAGCCTGCTTAAGATTCTCTCTCTCCCTCTTCCCCTACCCCTCCTCTTCTCTCTTAAAAAAAAAAAAAGGAACATGATCATCTCCTCTCCAAAGGTGACCCCTCCCCATACCCACAATATATTTTTCTATGTCCTTATAGCATCTTACATTTATACCTTAATATAATAGTCATACTGTAACATAATTACTTGCTTGTATGTCTATTTTTCCAATGAATTGTGAGTTAAAGAAGAGGGTTATCTCTCAGCAGTCTGCACTCTAGCTCAAAGAACAGCACATAGCAAAGAGTAAGCATTTGAATTTTGTAAAGTATTGTATAGATGAGAAAATGAATAGGTGAGTTTTTTTCCCATGGCCCCACTCTAATGGGAGTGACACATTCACACAGCTAGCCAGTTATTGTCATCTCTGATATCTGAAACCTTTGATCAAAGCAGAAAGTGACCTGCTTCGAAATAGGAATGGGTAAATAAATTACAAGTGAGTCTGGAGGAAGTGTGAACAAGAGATGTGGGGCTTTGTTCCTTTGGTATATTTCCTGACTTCAGGCCTCAGACATTTTCAGTTCCTCAAGTTTAGTTTTTTTGCCTTTTTTCTCAAGTTTTTCCTGAAGTCCCTTAAATGATAAAAATTGTTTTGTCTCTCAAAGGTTCTAAAAGTTCTTAAAATGCACATGTATTACTCTGACCATTAGGATTCTAATGAAGTATTACCAATGCGAACTATTTAGGTGGGAGTGGACTAGCCAACCAGGGTAAGGCTATAGATGGCGATAGGGCTGCATGGCGGCCATTTAAGGGAGTAGGTGAAATGCCAGGAGATGAGAAGGCAGTAAAGCAAGAGTGAGGACCGAAAAAAGGACCACTGAAATGCCTGTGATAAAAAAGCAAAAACAAACGAACAAAAATCCTCAATCAAACAAATGAAATATTATAAATAGAGCGGTGTAAATCAATTCATTTGGTATTTTCTACTGGTGCTTGATAACAAGAATCCCTGGAAGCTATCACAATGGAGAATTGTGTTCTGTCAAATCAGAGTCTCCTGGACAGAGGCCTAGAAATCATTACCTTCAACGCTTGAGTCCTAGGGATTCTTACAGCAGGCAAGTTTAGAAAATATTGAATTGGCGTTCATTGTCCTTTTGGGACGTGGAATTTAGGAGGTCAAATCCACAAATCCTCACACCCATACACCCACAGATACATCTGTGCCTAGAGAAGCACTGATTGATACATTTGTTTGTTCTTTCATTCAAAAGGCATATTCACTAAATATGAATGTCTGTGATGGAAATGAGACTCTGCTCATCACAAACTCTACATGCCACTACTTGATATAATTTACAAATTTAAAACTTTCGTGGGTGTTTTGAGTATATTACCCAACTACATAATTGGGTTGGTCTTGTGTGTGTGTGTGTGTGTGTGTTTTGTTTATTTGCTTTTGAAACACACACTGAGTGAAGTTGGATAGTCAAGCTGAGTCATTTACTCCCTTAAGAAAGTCCCTAATTCCTCTTCCACTTGGGAATTTTAAATCTGGAAAGCTGAAGTATTTTATGTATGATATACTCTTTTTAAAAAACTATTTGCACAAACCCCTATACCCTTTCAATCTGTGCAAACAGTGTATCAACACCAAGGCACAATGGGGAAATCTTGGGCTTACATTAACTATAACTTTGGCCCTCTGGTGATTTTTCTACCACACTCTTCTAATTTTCAGACAAGCTCCTCTTTGATTCTAATGAGTCTCTTACTTTTTGGGAGTTAAGTTTCTGGGTTCTGAAAGTAAGCGCATTGTGTTTTCTGGGATGCACACAAGGTACTTGTAGTATTATTGATAAATGAGTATGTCTCTACTAAAATGGATTAAGGGAAAAAAGTATAAAACCACAAATGGAATTCAACTGAACTTACATTGCATGAGGCCCTCAGAAGTCCCTGGATCCTCTCATTCATTCATACCAAGGACAGAGCAAAAACAGTTAGCAGGTAGTGGTGCCTAATCACTCTGATAATAAGTATTAAAAAGTTTGTGGTATAGTATGAAAACCCCCACTGGACAGTGAGCTCCACCGGAGGGGAGGGAAAGACCTTGCATAACTAACTCCCTACTGCCTGTTAACACAGTGTGGCACAAAGTAGGCGTTTGCAAATGTTGACCAGACTTGAATTTGATGAAGGCAGGCCAAGTAATGATTGTTGTCTCTGTCTGACCTGAGAAAGTGGGGTGATCAGTCCTTCTGTAGATATCTAACCCTCTTTCTTCCTCTCTAATATATTTAACTGGTGAAAAACAACAACAATAATCTTTGGTTAATAAGCTTTTCATAAAATTAATCTAGTCTATTTATGAAGCTTTGGTCTGTCTCCCATGCATCTTTTCCTAATATGGTAAATAGTGGCTTTCAGAGAGAGTTTCCTTGACTTGGTTTTACTATTAGTTAGTACTTCTAAAATGTCCCATTTTCACTATCAGAAGTTGCTCATTTCATGTTGGGAGCCAAGGTTTTTGAGGAAGGGGAGTTCCTGGAAGGCTAGCAGCACTTTGGAATCCCCAGGGATGGTCCATGACAAAAGAGATTAGAATTCTGAAGTGATCCCCTTCAAACCACAACTAGTGAGTCTATCATCTGAGTCATAGTCGTCAACCAGGTCAGACAGAACACAAAAGGGGAAAAGAAAAAAAAGGAACAAAATCCTCATAAAAGTACAGTCTACCTAGTAGAAAACTATTCAGTCACACTTTAGAATTTTGAGATCTAACCCATTAAAATATTTCCAAATTGAAAATTCCAAAGAGACCGCCACATCAAGTATCTGCCATGAACTTTCTTACCCTATATTACATATTGTTATTTTTATATATTTTGTTGAACACATAGTCCTTAAATTTGTTCATGATATACTCCTTGGTGTTGGGACAGCTGGGTGGCTCAGCGGGCGAGCATCTGCCTTTGGCTCAAGGCGTGATCCCGGGATCCAGGATTGGGTCCCACGTAGGGCTCCCCTCATGGAGCCTGCTTCTCCCTCTGCCTGTGTCTGCCTCTCTCTCTGTGTTTCTCATGAATAAATAAATAAAATCTTAAAAAAAAGTATATATATATATATATATATATATATATATATATATATATTCCTTGGTATTTCTCTTTGAAGGATATTTTTCCTAATATCCTAAGCTTCAAATTAACTACGGTATGTCTACATGCCCAATGTAATAGAAAGAATTGAATAGAAAGAATTGAATTTATTTGAAAAACATAAGCCATCATTTGTGAGAGGCTGTCCTGGTATGTTATAGGTCTTAATGGACACACAGATTACTGCCATGCACCTTAGTCACTGACGAGTTTCTACAAGAGAATTCCATGTTGTCATAGGGAGCAAAGAAAATCAAAGGATAATCACATTAAATAATTTTCTTTTAAAATTAACTTAGGAATTAATGTTTATGAACATAGCTGAGTATTTCTGGCCATTACCTAGGAGGGCCTTCTCCTCTGCATTCTGCACCACAGCCCAGTATTAGCGTCACCACGTCACCTAACCATGGTTGTGTCCATTTTTAGGTACTATCACTGCCACCTGGTCTAAAGTTAGCTTTCACTTTTTTGTATTATTTTTTGCTCTCACAAGCAAAAGTCCTTAACATGTAAGGAATATAGACTAATGCATAGAATTCAGGTTTTATGAGCCTGGATTTCTATGCCAACTCTGTAGCTTCTTGGCAATGGGATTTGGGCAAGTTACTTCACAGTCTCCCTCTTTTTCCAACCCCTCCTTATGAGGTCATCTTCATCTGCAAAATGCAGGTTGTGAGACTTACCTTCCAAAGCTGTAAAGGGTAGGTTAGATAACATATGGCTAAGTTCCCACCATAATATTGGCACATCATATACTAATAAATGTTAATGTCCCAGGAGAAAAAGCAAGGGAGGGGAATCCCATGATCCATCCTGAAATCCTGACTCCAGTGTTTGCTAACTGCCACCTTGGGAATTCTCCTATTTGTAAAATGGGCAGAATATTCTTTAACTTTTCTTGTTAAGTGGTTTAAAGGAAACAATTTTTATAAAATTACCTTACAAAAACTGTGACATATGGACATTGTATTAATACGATTATTAATATTGCTAGTAATAGTAATATGATTATAAAGTTTTGGGGAATTAACTTTATTCCTATTAGGAAAAGTGTATTTTTCAACTGAAGCTCAGTGGTTCTTTTCTGCTGAAGGTTGCAGCATATTTTTTTCGTGAATAACTCATGGCACTTGCTATGAGCGATCTTGTAGTTTTTTATCTTTCTTGTTCCTCTTCTCCTTCTTCCTCCCCCTTTTATTCTTCTTCTCTTCTTTTTCTTCTTCCGCTCTCTCCTCTCCTTCTTCACCTTCTTCTTTCCTGTCATCTCAACTCTGTTCTAATTTTTTCAAGAGCAAGGACTCAATTTTAAACCTGGGGGCTGCAGTGCTCAGAGTTTACAGCAGAGATGGAGGAGGAATCCTCTCTAGGACATCATAGGAGGATGTGAAGGGCCCAGGAGTAGAGCAGACATGGTCTTCTGTGACATGATGACAGAAAAATAAGGACCTTAATGATATGGAGAAATTCTGAGTTAAAAAGGAACACCGAAGCGCTTCCATTGACTTGCCCTGATCTTAATAAGGAAGGAAGGGCCATAAGATGAGGGAAAACAATAGGGAGGGAAGGAGCTGGATCTTTAGAGGGTAGGTGTCAAAGTGCTGTATCAATTCTAAATCATTCCGTATCTTTTTCTCCCCGTGTGATGAACAAAGACTATATCTTATTAATTTTTTATAATCCCAGTGCCAATTATAATGCATATAATTGGCACTTAAAAACGTGCCGATTATATGGCACATTTGTCACATTTGTGACTCTGACATGCATAGAAAATAACACAATTATTATGTTGTTATTTTATTATATTGTTACATAATGACAGCATATAAAATATACAACATCCACATAAGATCATAATCATAACAGCATTTATTAGGTACATATGATATCATGTATTTATAATCTGTGTTCACTATTTTATTTAATACTCAGAACAACCTGTTCAGGTAGATGCTATGATTATCTGCATTTTAGAGAGGAGACAACTGATGCTCTGGAAGAAGTTTCTGAGACACTGTTGTGGAGTACAGGGCACCAAGTTAAGAAAGAAAACATCAAATAGTTAAAGGGGGAATAGAGGCTCCAACTGAAGGTGGGCTATGTGAGTTCGAGTTGAAACTCAGCATGATTACTGTGTTTACCTCAGCAATGCTCTGCAGCCTGGAAGAGCTGGTGGAGTTTACCTCATCTTAGAATCCATGCAGACATTATCCTTTTGTGTTCCCTTGGACCTAATGCTTGTGAGTAAGCTGATAAAGAGGGGACAAGTTAATGAAAGAAGATGGAAACAACGAGAATGTGTTCTTGAGCCTGGTGGAGACAAGTAAGTGTCGCTGGCTCTTGAGTAGTTGAGATACTTCAAAGCTTCATCCAGGTGTCTTCCACCCCACCCTCTTCAGCAAAACTAGTTGGCTTCTGGCCTATATGATCTTAACTTCATTCAGGAAATACTGGTTAAGAAGATTCAGGAGAAGCCACTGGGAGGCTGGTGAACTTGGCAACCTAGGCAGCCTGTGTTTTGGGCAGCTCAATTATTTGCTGACTAATAGGTCTATGTAGGGGGTAGAGGAGGAGAGAGAAATCCTCAGGAAACAAAGGACTGGGCCATTTGGGTGGAGTTTCTTGGGTCATTCATCAAAACCCATCATGTTGTCACCTCATTGAATCAGGGCAGGGCAAAGATCCTAACTGTGAAGGTAAAGGCTACTCCCTTTGACCAAACCCAAGTCTGTTTTGGGAATGATAGGAGGGTTTATATGATCTTTCCTATACAGGGGAAGGGGAAACAAGTGGGTAGGTATTTAAATGGTTGAGGTATGAAATAATAGATCTCTTTTATTTTAATTACCTTGGGTAAAGAGAAATGTGATGTTACACCAACTCCACTTACAATTTTTCATCCAGTCTGCAAAAACATCTTGTTCAAATTGTGCTGTTATGACTCGTGTTGGGATCTGGACGATGGAGCATTCTGAAAAGAAATCAGAGCAGGTGGTGAGAACGTTTAATACAGTGTTACCTAAGGAGAAGGTGGAAGAAGTCTCACATTTGCCTGGGCAAAGGCGGCTCTGGCTTGCTCTCAGCTTGCTCTCCGCACACTGACTCTGCCTACGACACTTTAAAAAGTCCTTCTCCCTCGTCACACCCAAAGAGATACTGAGTTATTGATTTGGAAGGCAATTGGGACATCAGAAGTTTGAAAAGCTCTGCAGGTGATACTGATCCTATTTAGGGGCAGCAGGTCTGAGCATGAAATGAGAAGAGGTCTTGAAGGAAGAAAGGTTGTTGGTGTCCTCTCTAGTATTAGAGACCCAGTACCAGTAGTAGGAAGGGATAAGGAGACAGACTTGGGCTCAATGGAAAGAAGAATAAAGGCTTTGAGTTGTGCTGAAAAATGGCTTGGCGATAAGGAAGCTTTGATGACTAGAGGTGATAAGGAGAAGTCCAACCACGGACTGGGAATGGTGACCACGGCGAGGGATGAGCCAGCCATATGTAGGCAACCAGCAGCACGTCAAGCCCCTCACCTTTCATTCAGAGTAGCTCTGCTTGCTTTCTTTTTCTATATTGGGCTTCCCCATAAGATTTCCTTTGAAGGAGATCTGCTCACAAGAAAGAAAAAAGGTTTTAAAACCACTTAACTAGTTGACCTTTATGGCTATTACGACTCTGAAATTCTGTAGTATTAAGCACTGTTTGATGTTTTCTAAGAAACCAGGCTACTGATTGATGCATTCTTCCGAAGTCTGGGGAGGAAGAAAGGGGAGCATGAGAAGCATGGAAAGTGTGAGTAGAAGAAGGAGGGCTTCTCTTAGTTGGAGGCCAGATGCAGGAACCCTCAACCCTGTCCAGGATGAGAATTACCTGGGAGCTTTTTAATAAACCCCCCCCTCCCAAACCAATTAGGTCAGAGTCTTTGGGGATGATGTCTGGTGATAGGTATTTATATAACGTAGTAGGGTTGACAGCCACTAGTTAAAAGGTGACCAGTGAGAAATGTCCTGTACACATGTGTACATGTTAGACAAGCTCTGACACCAGGGTCTTAAACTTCAGGTGCATCAGAACCACCTGGGAGACTTGTTCAAACGCAGATTGCTGAGCCCCACCCCCCAGAGCTTCTGATTCAGTGGGACTGTGACCACCAGGCCCCAAATTTGCATTTTTGACAAGTTCCAGGTAATGCTAATAATGCTGACCTGGTACCACACTTTGAGAATCATCGCCCTAACAAAAGGTATTTACTTTTTAAAAATTTATTATTATTTTTAAACAAAAGGTATTTTCTTTAGACCTTAAAAAGAACCTGCTGAAGCGGCAAGTCAATTCACAGTAAGGCACCCTCAATTCAAAATGACAGTGGCACTTTTTCCCTCTGTGGTCCTCCTTGCAAAAGTACATTAACTTAGCCTGACCAAGAGAGAAACATCAGACAAATACCAGTTGAGGGACGTTCTACAACATATCTGGCCAGTAATCCTCCGAACTGTCAAGGTCATCCAGACCAAGGAAAGTCTGAGAAACTGTCACAGCCCAGAGAAGCCTTAGTAAACATGGCTACTAAATGTAATGTGGTATCTTGGATGGGATTTTGGGTCGGAAAGAAGACTTTGGGGAACAACTGAGAAAAGAATGTATCAATATCAGTTCATTAGTTGTGACAAATGTACCATACTTACATCATATGGTAACAATTGGGGAAACCAGGTGTGGCGTAGATGGTAATTCTCTATAATATTGCCTGAGGCTAATTACAATAGTTCTGTAAATCTAAAACTGCTCTAAGATAAACAGAGTTTAGTAAAGCAGGGCAGGGAGGGGAGGGGCTTCCTGGCTGTTATATTACAAACCATTCCTCATGGCAGGTGTAGAGTTAAAGATGCTCTTTGAAGAGCATCAAGGAAAAATAATCAAATAATTGTATTTTCAGTTTGAATGAATCCTTGCTCTGGATAAATTATATAAAATATCTTTAATTCATTTTATTTATAGATGCGTGACTTTAAAACGATTCTTAGAGCTGTACTTTAAATATATATGTATATACATATATAATATATAAACACACACGTTTATCTCAGCACATTTATAGCTAAAGGACTAGGTAGCTGGCTTGTCTTTATTACACTGCAGCCATGCAGTGGGAACGCAAGCCTACATAAGAAAGGCATCTGTTGCAATGATCTAAAATTCTTGTTAGAAATTTTTAATCTTTAGGATATACTTAACTGGAAACGATTTCAATGGTTCTCTCTTCCTCTTTTTGGCTGTTCTAAGAGGATCTGCTCAAGGTGGTCTGGGTGAAGCAGAATCCCACAGGCAATATTTTGCTGCTGCTTTGTAGCTACGAATCACCCCGGATCATTGGCTTCAAGAGTGAAATTTATCCAAAATTTAAGTTTTAATGTGTCCTTCGAACACTGTGGGCTCACAGTGTGTGTGTGTGTGTGTGTGTGTGTGTGTGTGTGTTTCTCAGGAACCCAACTACTCTCTGGTTATGTTTGTATATTAATTATCCAATATTGATGTTATTTCCCCAACTTGGCTTTAGGTCCTCTCAGCCTATATTATTGGTTGTTCATAGTCCCTGCCATAGTACCTGGCAAGGTTTGAAATAGTAAGCAGCAATCACATCTGGAAAGGAGATAATACTTTAAGGCCAAACTTAACGCCTCATGTGCAGCTACAGTGGATTGGACCTAGCAGACACCGTTCATCTTTTGATGCCAGGTTGGAACCATTTGTCTTTCCTTTCTTTTTTTTTTAAATTTTTATTTATTTATTTTAGAGAGGAAGTGTGTGCATGCAAGTGATGAGAGGCTAGGAGCAAGAGGATCTCAAGCAGACTCCTTGTGATCTCACAGTCCTGAGACCATGATCTGAGCCAAAACCGAGAGCTGGATGCTCAACCAATGGGCCACCCAGGCACCCCAACACTCCCATTTATTTTTTCTTATCAAGTGGCTTAATTGTACATTTGTAGAAGTTAAATGAGGAAATCAGATTGGCAGTGGTCTAAATAATAGCTTTAAGGTGAAAGGTCAGATAACTGATTCATTTTCCAATCAAGAAGGGCCCCCAGGGGATAAGAATGCAAAGTTAAATGCAAAACTCAAAATTTAAGGCAAAAGCTTCTCATCATCTGGACTTTCCTCTTCCCAAATTGAGTAGCAATTCTGGAAATAGCATGGCCAAACTTTAGAGAGCTTTTCTGGGGATACTAAGCACCATTCTAATGAGCTCATTTCATCTTCACAGAGGCACAGAGACGGTAAGCAAGTTGCCAACATTCACACAGGTTGGAGTGAAGTCAGGATCCTAATCTGGGTTATCTGGCTTCAAAGCCCATGCTCTAAACAATTGGCTTTCCTGCCTCCCTTGGCAGAAGAAGGATACCAGAAGTCCTAATCTTGACTAGCCTGGCTAATGGTCTCCTCCAGGATCTGGACTGGAACTTTCCAGGGACCTCCACAACTGCCTAAGGCCTAGAAAGAGAATTTCCTATCACTTAGCTGTACTTCTATCCATTCTGCTTCTTACATGACTACCACCACCATCACCACTAGCAACTGATAAATATTGGTTAAGTTTCCGTTCTATGCTAGGTACTGTGGATACAAAAATGAAAAGGGAACTATGGAGGAGATAGACACCCAGGCAAACAAACTGACAAAAATCCCTAACAGCCTCTGGTAAAGGCCAAAAGAAAGAGCTGTGGGAGCCCAGATGGGCCGGGACTCATTTTGCCTTGATTCACAGTGCCACGACTCCCTTCCTCTCTCACTTAGGTTCCCTCTGTTACTTCCTTGATTTTTTCTACTTACAACTCACAAGCCTAAATGGCAGAGATCTGAAGTTCTCTCCATAAGGCGTTGTGTTGTTCAGAAGGAAGACGTTCTGTCCATCTGATAAATAACATAGATGAATAGAGGCTCCAACTCAGAATATGCTTATCTACTTTCTTCCCCCCAGAGGACATTTATATCTAAGTTCCTCCTATCCGGGGTTTGCTTTCCAGGGTTTCCGTTACCCACAGTCAACCATGGTCTGGAAGCAGATGATCCTCCTGGTGTATGAGAACCTAACACCACGTTACAATTCCTACATCATTCACCTCATTTCACCTCGTCATGTAGGCATTTTATCATCTCACATGGTTATGTGAAGAAGAAAGGTGAGGACAGTACAATATTTTAAGAGACAGAGAGACAACATTCACATAACTTTTATTACAGTATATTGTTATAATTGCTCTATTTTATTGTTGGTTTTTGTGTTAATCTCTTCTTGTGCCAATTTATAAATTAAACTCTATTGTAGGTATGTGTGTAGAGGGAAAAACATAGTATATGTCGGGCTCAGTAGTCTCCATGGTTTCAGGCATCCACTGGGAGCCTTGGAACATATTCCCCACGGAGAAAGGGAATGACTGTACTCAGTTCCTTCTTCCAGGGCAGGAGTCTTCTGTTCCATATGCAAGTTATGCTGGCAGCCTTGCCCTCTCTTTGTATGTACCACAATAACAAACAGTGTTGTTGAGGAGTTGTTGCTGACGTGTTACCTTTCAAAAACACTCTCTTGTCATAGGATAAGCCTCTTCCTGATGATGGATCATTGTTATCTGGCCTGACGAGCAGCCCTGTTGCCATGGAAAGCGATGGGATCAGGTGTGTTTTTTGCCTGCATCACTCCTACTGGGTGAGACAAGGGCTGCTCTGTACGTCATGCGTGGCTGGCCTGTGGCAGCCTGCGGCCAGGCTTTTCCTGCGGGTGAAACCTAATCAACAGATCAGAAGCAGATAATATCAAGACCTCTGTTTGATACGTTAATAGTGACAGATAGGCTTCTACAATTAATAGCACAGAACCCTTTGACAACAAAGTTGTTGTGGGTGAAGAAAACACTCTAGTCACCAGATATGGGATGTGTTCACATAAACACAACCTCACGTCACTACTTGTCACCACAAACTGTTTTGTTCTAGAAAATAGTCTGCGTTCATCCTCTGATCTTGATTTTCTACATAACAACATTCTCAGTTTACATGCCCTTTGGCAAGTGCAGTGAGCACTGTTTCCTGTTTCTAAACTTGTAGACAACCATTCATATATCTCTCAGTTGTCAATTTTAACCAGATAACAGTGGCCCCTTCTTGCTGCTTTTTTATCTTTAGCTTAGGTTAAGAGGACTCTAGAAGTAAAGCTGTTGATTTATTTGATAGAATACTCTTAACTAATTTAACTAAATTTCCATGCGGCTTGTAATTTTAAAAAGGAAATGAGGAGAGATACATGCTACCATTCCTATAGCCTAAAAAAGCAAGTGATATCAAGATTAACGATTTGAAAGTGTTAAAGCAATACATGCTTTAGTTTTTCTTCTCTGTCCAGAGTGAAGGCAAGAAAGAATCATCAATGTAATTTTAACTGGCAGACGACCATCAAAACAAGAAAACTGTAAGTTCAGCAAATAGGTCACTGGTCTGAATCAGCAGGGCCTGTGTACACTTTGTAGGTCAAAAACATTTTAACACTTCTCACACTCTGTATACTCTTGCAATAAAGTTGAGTGACTTCATTCACTGATGAGTGTTACTTATGTACTGCTACTATGTGCTAGACACCAACCCAGGCTTTTTCTCTTGAGATGTTAACATTCTGAAACCATTACAACATAGAAGAAGCATTGCTAAAAGTAAAATATGCTTATCAAACAATTTGAAAAATGCATTAAATCAGAGGAAAAAATGTCACTCAAGGATAACCACCATTAATAGGGTGGAGCATGTTCTTGCTTTTTGTTGGTCGTGTTTGCGTGTTTTTTAAGCAAAGCTGCCAGTATACCATTTATACAATTTATCATTTACTTCCTCTTTTGCTTAGTTTTGGTCTCTGTATACTCTTCATAAACTTATTACTGCTTATGTAATGTTTGCCTTATTTGTAACAAATATTTTCTTTTTTTTTTCCCCATAAACATGCTGTGTAGATCACAGGTTTCTTCATTTCTAAGTCAAAAGTTTGTCTTGACCACACTAAGGTTCTTTGGAAAAGCTAACCTCCCTCGTGTTTTAGGATGGCTCTCCCATTTTCTTGGAGATATAAACACATACACACACCGCCATGCCCTGTGCTACCTTCCATGTCTTTGTGGTACATTCAGAATTGGGGGGTATCCTCCTGATGAGTGAGCTTTTCGTGTCTTTGCTGGTGAATTCAAGACATGGTACCTAATATTTAACCCCCCTTAGCTCTTTTACGGCCATTCCCCTATCTAGGAAGATGTTTTCTCCCCAGTGCAGGGTGGGAAGAGGAGTGGAGATGGAAGAGGGTGGGGACAGTGGACACTTCCTATCATCTCCCTTCTCCCAGGAAGGCAACTCCAATCTGGTGCCTCCTAGGTCCGTATCTTTCAAATAGAGGCTTAGACTCAGAGCCACTTGGAAATACAAAAACACTCTTACCTGAGTTGGGAAGGGTGAGAATTGCCCAGGTGGGGTTAGAAAGCAAAGCCTGGATCTGTAGGCTTCCATGTCCTTAAATAGAGTAAAATTACCATTTTTACTCTTTTGAGTCTCCTCAGATGATAGAAACTATTCTCCTAATAGCTTGTATTTTCATGTGATGGATGTGGCATAATTTATCAAACCATTGTCCTCAGGACAAAATCTGAACTTCTAACACGATGTACAGGACTGCCTCTATTTGTCTCTGCCTATCTCTTCTTGCAAACTTACAGGTTCTCCAGCCAATATTTACCTCCAGGTATTTTTTATTTTAATTTTTTAAAAAGATTTTTATTTTATTTTATTTTATTTTATTTATTTATTTATTTATTTATTTATTTATTTATTTATTTATGATAGACATAGAGAGAGAGAGGCAGAGACACAGGAGGAGGGAGAAGCGGGCTCCATGCCGGGAGCCCGGCATGGGACTCGATCCCGGGACTCCAGGATGGGGCCCTGGCCAAAGGCAGGTGCTAAACCACTGAGCCACCCAGAGATCCCCTACCTCCAGGTCTTTGCATGTACTGTTCCCTTTTGCTGGAACACTCTTCCCTTCTGATTACTGATGAACTTTTTCACATTTTAGTTTAAATGTGACTTCCTTTGACTAGGTCCCCTCTGCGTTGAACTTCTGTAGCAAATGTCATAATTACTTGATGACAAGTGGTTGATTAACCACTTTTCCTCTCCCTAACTATAGGTTCTGCAAGAATAAGAACTATGTTATGGTGTATCTGGCTTCTGTTATATCTCAGTGTTGGACACATTAGATACTCAATGAAATATTGAAATGATTAGTGGACATTTAGAATGCATCCTTTCTTTTTTTATGCAATGCTGAAATAAACAGCTTTTATGCAGGATTGTTTGTCCATGATTTGGAAGTTTTTTTTTTTTTTTTGATTTGGAAGTTTTAAATTACTTTTTGACGATATATTCTTGGAAGTAAGATTAGTGGATCAAAGAATATAAACATCTTTGAGGCCTCTTGAGAAACAAAAGATTGCTTTCCAGAAAGTTTTACATTCCTACCAGCAGTAAATGAGATTTCCTGTTTCATTGTACTCTTATCAGCACTTTAGGAAAATAAATTATTTTTTCTAACTTGATAGTAAGAAAGATTCCCTTCTGCTTGTTTTAATCTTGCTGTGGTTAAATAGTAAGATAGATGATTTTCATTTATTTTAAAATTTATTTATTATTTGCTCTGTTATGAATTATCTGGTATCTCCTGACCATTTTCATTCTGAATGTTCATGTTTTTCTAATCAATTTTTATAAGCTCTTTATGTTTTTTTAAGCTCTTTATGTTTTAAAGAAGTTAGATTATTATTATATTCATTGTAGATCTTTCTCTCTGTTATATTTCTAAATCATGTCCTTAAATTCAATATTTTTATCGGGTCAAGTGTCTCATCATTTCCCTAGGGATTTCTTAACATGACTCAAACCTAAGGTGCTCTTCACCATCAGTGACCAAATAAATATTCAGTTATTTTTCTCTTGGCCTGTAAACAGTTAGATTCCTTTGCCTCTCTGTGTGTGTGTGTGTGTGTATGTGTGTGTGTGTACTTGTGTGTGTGAATTTATATGCATGTGTTTTTGGATCTCAGCCACTGAGAACTTAATGGAAAGTAGGAAGGATCGTCTTTTGCCAAAAGGACTGACCAATTGTCTCAACATGATGTGTTAGATAATCTTTTCTTTTTAATGATTTAAGGTGTCTCTTTTCACTGATTCAAAAACAATTTTATTTAGGTTTAGTATATCTTCCTGGAGTGGGATCTGTTTTCATCATTCTAGGTTTTAGGGAGAGACTTTCAGTGGGTAAGGTATCTTCTTCAGCATTTGTTCTCCCTGGCTGTGTTCTTCTCTCTGGTCTGCCTACTGGGTGCAGAGTCACTGAGGCTAAATCTGAGGTATTTAGGGAAGATTGGACTCAAGATCTGAAACTGGTCAAGGCACAATGCATTTGCATGAAAACCTTCCAGGCTAATCTAGTCATATTAATGAATGTCTTTCTGGCATTTTCAGAGCCTAGCTTTAATTTGTCTGACACTAGATCTAAAAGCACACAGCTTATGAACAGATGCCCACTAAAAAGTAAGAGTTATAACAAGGACAGAATATCTGACACCATTCCTAGTATTCAAGAGACCCGAGTCTCCAGGGTGATTGTTTCTTCTTTGACAGAACATTGCACAGTTGTACAAAGGGGGGGAATGCCAGTCTTAACAAGAAAATAGTTGACAAAGTGTTTCCTTTACAGGAAGCCACTAGCCACACACTCAGAAAGATAGGTGGGAGTACCCATCTCTGTATTAAGTTAATTTGCTCTTTCTCTCTCTCTCTCTCTGTCATTCTTTCTTCCTTGCTTTTTTGCTTCTTTGTTGTCTTTTGACTCAGTTACAGAATATCCTAGTTCTTGCAAGTTGGTCCCTGAAAAATTAGTCACAGTATTTAACATCTCAAGTTGTGAAGCATTATCAATATTACTCTTCTGCATTTTCCATAAATGGAACATTGGAAGTAGAGACAAATGATTATTTTTAAGTTTCAAGAAGCAATGAGAGGGAAAGGATCCTGCTGTTTCAGGACAGTATTATAATTTTTATCAAAATGCTATAGGACTTTTAAAAATGATTTTATTTATCTATTCATGAGAGACACAGAGAGAGAGGCAGGGATATAGGCAGAGGGAGAAGCAGGCTCCCTATGGGGATCCTGATGAGGAACTCGATCCCAGGACCCCAGGATCATGCCCTGAGCCAAAGGTAGACACTCAACCACTGAACCACCCAGATGTCCCAAAATGCCATAGAATTTAAATGGAAGCATTTTTAAGAGTCTCCTCAAACTCTGCCCAAAAATGTAGATCTTTGTTTTGAAATAAATTAGTTCAATCTTTATCCTGAATTCAAATATAGCATTTTTTCTCCTCCTGAATCTTAGGCAAATCTCATTAACTTTCCTTTTCTTTGTTATTTATTTATTTATTTATTTATTTATTTATTTATTTATTTATTTAAGCCTATTATAATTTCTGCTTCTGGATGTGTTTGGATGGGGGCAGGGGTGTTACAAATATTTAAGATGTTCTAACGTGTTGTCGTTTTAATTGTAAGTAGTAGAGAGCAAGTAACAGAGACCAACTCATACCAGCTTAAACCTGTTCCCCACTTCCTACTCCCTTATCCTCTACCTCCTTATCTTGTACTTCTTTTCCTTTTCCCCATAGCATTTATCACCCTCTAACATACTATCATTTTACTGATTATGCTTATTGTCTATTGTTTGTCTCCTGCTCCATAAAGACAGGGATTTATGTCTATTCCATACATTAATGCATTCTCAGTGCCTAATACTATATCTGGCACATAAGTAGATACCCAATAAATATTCATTGAACTCAAATTTCATCAACTGACATCCCTGAAAAGTCCACCAGTTTCTGGTGAGGTAGGGTCCTTTAGCTCAATGATGGCATCCAGGACCTGGTTTTTCATTATTCTCATTGTTTACTCTGTTTTCCTTAGTATTGACTCTATCTGAAGTCAGGCTCCTCTTATGGTCCACAGATGGCTCTAGCTCCAGGGCTTCTCATTCAAATATACACGGTGGACATAGAAGGTTTATCTTGCTCTCCCAGGAAAAGTTTTGAGAGTCACTCTGAAGTAACTGTCTTAGGTCACTATCATTGTGACCAGGAGAATAGATGTGCTGATGGTTTAGCCTAGGGTCCATGTTCCCTTTTTACCACCAATTAGCCTTTCAAGAATCACATGGGTCCCAAAACAGAAATTGAGGGTCTGCAGGAAAGGGGAAAGTGGAGAATGGATGTCCACACTACTCAGAAGAAGCACATTAACCAATAAGGATTTACCATCATGAGCGACAAGAATTTGGGAAATCCCCTCTCTATTCTTCCTAGTTTATGTGACCAGAGCTGAGATTAGATTCTGTGTATGTGGTTAGATTGAGTTTTTCTCATTTTTTGGCAAATTTGAGATTTTCTAAAAGTTGAAGGAATCCTCTAATGGGATTCAGGAGAGCAAACAAAAAGCAGACTTTAAGGATTTAAAAAAGATTGTTGCTTCTTCATTCTTCTCAATGACAGAATTCATCAGAGTTTTAAGAAAAGCAGCCATTTCACCCCTTTTCAGTCTAATTCTGCATTGGCTTGCCAGATTCTGGTACTTCTTCATTTCCATCTTGGACTTTTTATCCAAGTCAAGTAGCATAGACAGAGGCTCCAAGTTTGTAGCCAGTGGCCATGAAAAGGATGTTATCCAGAGCTGCTCTTAGCCAGGCAGAACTCATTGGTGTCTAGAGGGGACCAACTCACAGTGATAATGGCTCCTTCCTTACCCTTCCTCATCCCTATATTTATTTATTTTTAAAAATTTTTAAAGATTTTTAAATTTATTTTTACAGAGAGAGAGAGTGCACATGATTGGGGGGAGTGGCAGAGGAAAAGAATCTTCCAGCAGATTCCCCACTGAGCGTGGAGCTGAAGGTAGGGCTCCATCCCACATGAGATCACAACCTGAGCAGAAACCAAGAGTCTGAGGCTTAACTGACTGAGCCACTTAGGTGTCCCGTCCCTGTATTTATTAACTGGGCATTCAAGCCCATGTACATTGCTATTTACTTTGGCTACCTGTAATTCTATAATCCAGGGCAGGTTACTACAGGTAAGTACTGGAGATGGTGCAATTTCCTAAGTTATATATCAAGGTAGCATATATGCCAGAAGGTGCAATTCAGTCTCCAGGATTTTAGTCTCCTGCCTTATTCATAAGGGAAGCACTCTCATTTTCTAATACCTCAGCTTACAGAAATAATATAAGTGATCATTATTTTCATTACTCCAGCTGGCTCCTCAGTACAATATTGTTCCTTTGGAGTAGTGTTAATCAAGTATGAATTACTCTGAGAAGGAAATATGACCACACACAGCCGTTCACAGTCTAGTCCCTGCCCGCCTCCATGACTCCATCTCATGCTGATTTCCCCTTTTGTCATTCTATTTCAAACACACTAGGCTTTAAATTACTGAAATAATCTAAAATCTTTCCTTCCTTGGGGTCTTAAGCTGTCTGGATTCAAGTTCTGCCTTCACCACTTATTATCTGAGTAACGAAGGTATTACTTATCCTGTCTGTATTTCATTTTGCTCATTTGCAAAGGGGTCCTAGCAATAGTTCTACTTCACAGACTGCGCTAGCATTAAAGGATATATGTGAAGTTCTTAGAGTGACCCTAGTTCATAGTAATTAAAAATGTTAGCTCCTTCTATTCGTTTTCCACCTCCCTCCCCCATTTCCTCCCTCTTTTTGGAAACTCCTTCCCTTCCTTTTTCCAAGTCTGGATTTTTTTTTCTTTTATATTTGAAGTATGCTTGCCAGGCAATGTTACGGTAGTTTCAGGTGTACAATGTAGTGATTTAATAAGTCTGCATGTTATGCTATGCCCACAGCAAGTACAGCTACCATCTGTTACCATATGAAATATTATAATACCATTGACTGCATTCCCTGTGCTATGCCTTTCATCTTTGTACCCAGATCTGGATTCTCAATGATTTAGTTGTTGTATAAACAATCACTACTTCAGAGGCCTTTTCTGGCCATGCTACCCTAAGTAGTTCCTTTGTTCTTTTCTCTCATACCTCTTGCTTTCCTGCACTGCACCTGTTTTGTGCAGGAAATAGATTTATGTGCAGTTATAGATTTGTTTGCTTTAATTTATAGTCCATTATCTTTCTCCATGAATAGACTGAAAATTCCATGACAGAAGGGCACTTGGCTGTTTCATTCATCACTGCATATATTACATGTGTCTGCACACAACAAGGTCAATACATATTTAGGAACAAAAACCTCAATCCTCTGAACGGTAGGGGAGCTGCAAGGGGAAACTGAAATTCTGGATCATGAGTAACTCTGTAATATACTGTGCCAGAAACCACACCGCTGGGTGGGCATCAGTTTGGGGAAAAGAGGAGTCCCTCCTATCTAAAAGAGATTGCCGTGCAACCTAAAACATTTCTGATGTCCAGAGCCTCAGCTGCAGAAGTAGAGCGAAATGCCAAGAAAGACCTCAAAGAAGCTTCATGCAGGGATTTGATTCAGTAGCATGTGGAAGATACCTTCTAGGAACCTCCACAAGTATTTAGAAGATACCTTTCAGGGAGGGTTGAAGGTCTGCGGTTCCTAGGCTATGAAAGAACCAGTGAAACTTGGGTAAGGCCAGAGGAAACTTGAATTACAGTATTAGTATTACGATGACCAATACTCATCCCCATGTGCAGGTGCAGAGAGAAATACTCCAGCAAAGATCCACTGCTTGTTCATGAGAGCGTCACAGTAAGGGAAGAAAGAGCACAGTTTTATCAACATTCTCATATAATTACCCATATGACCTTAACAGGCTGCAGAGTGTATTGGTGGGGAAAATGGATTATTTTCTGTTGTACTGAAGCTTTAAAAAAATCACATTTCCAGTATTACCCAACACAAAGCAATTGGCACATGTTTATCTTATCTGAGCAACTGGGAAAGGGGCAGCTGATAAATGTATTTAGTTAGCAGGGGAAATGTTCACACCGACACTTTTAATGGGGAGGGTGATCACCTGAGAGGAAGTCACATCTCTGCTCTTTTTACCCCTTACTGGTTCCATTTTAAATCTTGTAACAGGAGTTTATAACAGAAAATGTGAGCAGCCCTCCTCCCTTGTTCCTCAGCCAATCCTAAGCCTTAGAGGCAACCACTAATTTTTTAAAAGATTTATTTATTCAGTTAAGAAAAAGAGAAGGAGAAGGGAGGGGCAGATAGAGAATCTTCAAGCAGACTTCCCACTGAGCACAGAGTCTGACCTGGGCATGGCTCCATCTAAACAACCCATAAAATCATGATCTGAAACCAAGTGTCAGACACTTAACTAACTGAGCCACAAGGTGCCCTTTGAAGCAGCCACTAAGAAGGCAGGTTTGTGGGCATTATCTCACTCTTTCCACATATATTTTCACTCACATATACCCCATCACTTTGTATGATCAGCTTTTGATTAATAGGCATCCTCTTATTGATTCACTGTTTCCAGTATTTTCTTGACTACAAACAATGCTGCAATGTGAGGACTTGTACAAATAACTTTGTATATATTTTAGGATATCTATAATCTAAATTCTTAGATGTGTAATGGCTGGGCCAAAATCATATGGACTGACAATTTCTGGGGCCCAATTCTGATTGTATGTCTGCTTGTGAATGTTGATGTGGACACCCTAACTCCTTTGGTCTGAGTTTGGACTAGATCTTTGAAAGCCCTTCTGGCTCTTACCATGGTTTAAGCCTAAGATTCTCAGGATCCTCTAGATGATGGCTGCATTACCCTAATTTCTAGGCTATGATTTTTAGAAAGATTCTTGATTCTAGAAGAAAACCAGAGAGAGAAGGAAGATGAAAAGCAAATGAGCAAATGCAGCTGAAAATGAACACATATTTTCCATAAATATCAAAAGAGGACAGAATTGTCCCAGTGTGGGCCAAATAGCCTTAGTGATCATAATAAGATAGAGCAAAAAGTAGGGCTTTTACCATGAGTAGACAACATAGATATTTGAACTAAGAGTCTTGATATTTAAAGAGACTAGATTTCTTTGTACTGAATGCAGGATATCATACCAGGCTTGGCACCAGCCCGATCCATACCCTTTGAGCCGTAGTCCTTGTGACTGTGTCATCAGCTTGTTTCATAAGAGAACATGGCTAAACCTGCCCTATCTTTGGCTAAGGATCCTTTTAGGAAAATCCAGGGTGCTGCTGAAGTGTTGTAGGTGACTCAGGTAGTAGAATTCTGCTTTTGAGTCAGGACAGAATTCTTTCTTTTCCCTGGTGTGGGCGTTTAGTCACTGGAGCTAGGCTCTAAAGCCTTATTTAAAGATCCATAAACATTTCTTACAGTATTCGTTATCTTAAAAAGGCAGTCTCATTTTAATCAAAAGATTTGTCAACTATTTCCTAAAGATTCTACTTCAAGTGTAGTTGAAGATGTTGCTATTCATTTTCTTTCTAGGAATAATAGGCTTGACCCTGGAGAATGATCACCATGTTTCCGTCTGTAACTCAGATACAACTAAGATATGTCCACCCTATGACAGAGATTTTAGAGTGTTCCTAAATAAAAACCAATAGTTAATCTTACAGCAATTCACTCTAGATAACTGGTAAATCTTCTCCTTATTACAATTTTGAACTTTTCCCAATTTAATGTGTAGTACCATTTCCTTAATCTTTATTACTAACATTTCCTAAATTTTATGAAACAGACAATTGAGGAATGCTCAAAAATGACTAAACTTTATGGGAAGGAATACAGAAAACTGAAATAGTTTCTTAAACAAGACATGTAAACATGCATATAGGTACAGTTTGGAATTTCTCTAAAATAGCATGCCAAGAATAACTTCAATGAATGCTCTAAAGCTAAAACCCCAACCTGCACACAGGCTGTTTTCTTTGGTGCTTAAATGTGCTGACCCAATATGTTAAAAGCCACATTTATTCCTCTAACATAAATCTATATTGTTACAATCAAGAAACATTGAGATAAAGAAGTAGATATACACATGATATTAGAGCTGATAGATGGCTATGTCTTATCTCAAATTCCCAAATGATCCATAAATTATTATATTGAATATAAATTACTATTTGTTTCCACTCAATCATTCATGCCAATGTGATGACTTTACTAGCACCTTGCATGGAAGAGTGAGAGCCTGTTAAAGTGATATATCATGCTCTTTGGTTCTGTAGCTGAGACTGCAAATTATCCCCAATATCTAGCTTTTCTCCTTCCTCAGTGATGGACTTTTGGCTAGGTCCAAAGCTGTGCAGAAAAAAAGACTGCATTTCTTAGGCTCCCTAAGGTGTGTCTGAGTGATGAACTTCTGACTAATGGGATATAAGGGGGAGGTGCCACGTGAGTGGTAGCTTCCAGGAACTTTCCCTAAAAGACCAATGGCATCTGCACTCCAAGCCCTATAAGCTTCTTTCCAACTGCCTCTTGTTACTTGTCATGTAGCTCTGTAGTGGAACCACCCTCTTGGACCAGAACTTTAGAACCATAGCTTTGGGACAGCAGAAGAGAAAGCTGGATGGAACCTGGGTTCCTGAAAAATTTGGGGATCAGAGCTGTCGTATTAGACTTAAGTTCCTACCTCCAGACTTCTATATGAAGAAAAGAGATTTCCATCTCTTCTTAAACCACTGTTAATGTATAGTCAATTCCTGTTATTCATCACCTATTCCTTTGATGGACATTAGCTTGATTTTCCTTGATAAAAAAAAACCTGACACGTTTTTTCCCCCTGAAATCAGTATCAGGATAGATGATCCAATGCATGGTCCAGCAAATGAACAAGAATGCTTCCAACTGGGATGACATTGAAAAAAAAAATCCAGGGATGCCTGGGTGGCTAAGTGGTTGAGCATCTGCCTTCGGCTCAGGGCATGGTCCCAGAATCCCTGGATCAAGTCCCACGTCGGGCTCTCTGCAGGGAGGCTGCTTCTCCCTCTGCCTATGTCTCTGCCTCTTTCTCTGTATCTCTCATGAATAAATAAATAAAATCTTAAAAAAAAAAAGTCCAGAATGGAAGTTTGCCATATGTTTAAATTATCTGTATGTCAATAATTGGCATGGTGGTGTTTTGGTTAGAATGGTTATAGGTAATTTAATCCATAGAGGTATTGAAATATGTAGAATGCTGATGGAACATTCTAATGGGAGTGGCTCATAGATTTTCCCTAACCTTTGCTATGTCAGGGCCAGTGAGCCTCCCTACTTGAGATCTCAAAGGGCTTTGACTGTCCAATTCCTCCCCATCCTGTACCAGACATACATCTTGTTGGGAACTGTGAGAACATATATTTACTCTTTTACCCTCATCTCTAATTTACCTGCTTTCCTTTTATTTTCCAAATAATTTCATGCCAGCAATCCATAGAAGAAAGAAAAAAATGAGGCAATATCCTGGCACTGCTAATGAGCCATATATCTGGAGAAATCAGAGGTGATGACAATGTAACTGGATTATTGTTTTACTGGTCTCATTAGGAAAAGTGCATGTTTAATTTATTTACATTTTAACTTACTTTAGTTATTACATATTAATTTATTATTACATTATTACACCACAATAATATTTTGTTGGCTTTTTCCTGAAGCATCAGATGAGGTTAGGTTAGTGTCACTGCTCTCTTATCCTGTTTTAATGAAAAGGGTTTTATTTATTTATTTTTTATTTTTAAAGAGAAAGACTTTAAACCCAACTAGCTAAATAATATGTAAGCTATTTGCAAAAGGCAGAGTGGTCTCCAAATTCCTCTTTCTATAGATTATTCTTATACTTGGGCCCCCAGCTTCTCCATGATTTTGCTCCAAAGGCTTCCTCAATCCTGGAAGTTTCCTTGTTTGTATTTCATGTTCCCCCTATCTCCCCTCATAGCTACTTTCCTGTAATTTTGAAATTCCTTTTAAATTCTACTTGCATCATTTCAAATCCCAGAAGTAGTGCTTTTGTCATTGTCATTTACCTCACTGAAGACGTCCCCGAAATGTGTCTCAAAGGAAGGACCCCCTTGGAGAAAGGGGTTGCCCGAAAATGATTCATTCGCTGCAGAGGTGGATTTTTTTAATGTCATTTTCATTCTGGAAAGTAGGAAACTGGTTTTCCTGTCTTTTGAGGCATCACCACAGAACCAGAAGCTGAAGAGCAGAACTGATCACGGTGGAAGTTTTAAATGAACATGGGAAAAGGGGATCCCAGAGGTTTGAGATCTGAGGAGGAGGTCCCATGGCTCACGCCTATCCTTCTCTTTCCCAACTAGCTGGAGAATTGAAGCGGCCTCTCTAACTAACGTGCAGCCGTGGAGTGACTCACAGTCAGCTGACGGAGCAGGAAGTCACCTCCAGCTGCAGTGACAGACGGGAAAGTCCAGAGTAGATTTAATGTACTTTTTAAGAAAAGGAAATAAGGCACTTTTTAGCTGATGGGTTGTGTCACAAGGGTAGAAAGCCCGATTACATTTGATATTGCTGTGCAAGGCATAGCCTAGGAATGCATTGATCTGGATATAAAGTCATTATTACAATATTTGCAAGTCACACATGTATGTTTTAGTCATTAAATACAGAACAGAGCTCTTGTTGGAAGAATGAAATCACCCAATCTTTACTGGGCTGGATTAAATAATAAATTAATTGCTGGAGTTCACAAAGGTAGTTGGTCGTAAGCAAAATCATGAAGCTAGACATCGTCTCTCTCAGCGTGGTGGCCTGAGTTTTGAGTTCTTCTCTTGTCCCAGGGGTTCAGAAATCTGAGGGGGCCCTTTTTCTTTTGAATGATAGGAAACAAGCTGTTTCGTCAATCAACAAATCTGGAAATGCGCAGATTTGTGGTGTGCCGAGTACTCTGCAAGGGAGTATGGAAAGGCCAGATAGGAAACGATCTTTCAGGAGCTCTGTCTAGTTGGGGCCATGACCTGTAAACACACTGATAGATGAGTAGCAGCATAAGAAGTGTCTCAAGGAAGAATATGATGAATTACCAAATAGCGATGTCAAGAGGACAGACGTCCTGTGGGCGATAAGAGGAAGGCAAGGTCTATGTGGATAAGGTTGGGCAGGAAAGTCTTTGTGCTAATAGTGGATGTGGAACTATATTACACTTTAAAGCTATGAGTAAGTGGCAAAGATCAAATTAGTTATCCCAAGAATGACAAAAGCCATGGTAGATATTTGAATACAATGGTGGTACAGGTATGAGAATCTGAAGATCTGGGTTTGTTCTGGTTCAGAAAGACTATTGAACAGAGAAGCCTCTGTTTCCTCATCTATAGAATAGGTGTAATAAATGCCCCTGCTGCTGTCCAGATTAAGTGAAATAATTTGAATCATGGTGTAAACTCTAACTCAAATAATAAACAAATTATTGCAAATGATGATGATATATTATAATTTTAGGAACATAATTTTGCATATAGAGATACTGCTTATCTTTAAGGGCTCATGTGGCAGTTTAAATATCTATACATAGGTTATAAAGAAGAATTGGAGGTGTGGGAAGTTAACTGTGGATATGAAATTACAATGTGCAGATGACTAATGAGCACATGCATAACCTTGGTTTGAGGTCTTATTAAAAGCAGGGTGAAGGTATTTTAAAAATATTATAATTAATATTGGTACTATCTTTCTAGCACTATTTCCATTTTCCCCAAACAGTGAAGAGAATTTGCTCACAATGTCCAAAATAAACATTATAATTTTAATTTGAATGTGCAGAGCTTGCCCACTGCATGCTACTTAGTAAGAACACAGTGTATATTGAATGAAGGAGCTGTGTGTGAGCCTCCTGGGACCTGCGGTGGCCCCAAGCCAACCCATTCCTTCAGGTCAAGATTGTTGGCAGTTTGTAAGAACTGGCTATATTCCAAACCCATACTGTGTTCCCAGTTTCCCCCCAAATCTCTCTAATTGTCCCTATGTTCAGGTCTGGCGCAGCCCTTCTTCTGTCCCCCTTACCTCGCTCCTTTTTGCAGTCCAGGAAAATTGCCATGACGTTTAGTGAATTAGTCCCTTCTTGGAGCTAAAAACCTCATGTGTTTCCCTTCTGCCCCAGAATCAGTCCTCCAACCTCCAGCCCATCAGACCGCACACGTTTCCTTTTTAACCTTTTTTTCTCAGCAAGGCTTGGCTTTTGCAAAACAGGAGTGGTTGTTTGCAGATCCTTGCCTAACCGTAATCCTTTAAGATCTATTTTTATACAAAGTGCAGGGTACCTCATTCTCATCGAATTCTGTCCAAGGATCCAATGGGTAGTGAATTCTGGGACATTTAGGGGAAAGGAATCACAAGAAACAAAAAGATAATGACTTAACATCTCAAAAATGTTATTCTTTTACAGATATTTAATGTACTTTGGTGGTTGTGACACTACTACGAAGTGGGTGATGGCGACATCAGTCCCCTGGTTGGAACGGGCTTGGTCATTCATTCTGTAACTTAAATGTCCCTGGGTTATGAGTCATTCACAAAATATTTGTTCAACAGCTACTTCATTCTAGGAGAAGTAGACCATGTTTTTACAATTGGCTGTTAAACAAGCCATAGGTAAACCACCCAACATGAAGACTAATGGGATAGAAATAAAGGAAGAATCATAGAGGCTCCAAACAGTGAAAAACTCTGGAAAAGGAGTGAAGTAGGGCCTAGTCAGAGCAGTGCAGTCTGAAGCCAAAGGTGAATACTCTGGGAACCAGAGAAAAGTGCCTTTCACCTTCAGGGACTGGAACAAACCTAAAAGGCTCCAGGGCAGTTTGCCATAGACAATGAAGGAGCAGGTCCCAGGAGATCCAGCCCTGGAGGGAAGGGGGGAAAGCCAGGCAAGGGAGGACCTTACCTATTTTGAACCAAAAGAGTAGTAACCAGGCCAATTCAGACAAGTGTATTTTTCTGCTGATTATTGAATCCTTCCTGTTTTGGATTTTTCCCACCTTACTTTTAGTTTTAATGACTTTTGCTTACTGAAACCTTGAAGCCACTGGTGAATGTTCAAGGAGAAATGGGGGGTCTCTAGGCCTTCAGTTATTTCTGGCTGCAGCTGCCACTACCATTCAGGATTCCAAGGGGATGTGGATACAGATATGGCAAAGCTGAGCAGGTTAGGGTTCAGATTGGCTATTCGTGGACATCGTTATCCTTCCTGCTTGGATGACTCAGTGCAAGTAATTTTAACAAAAATCATGCATGTGCTGTATAAAGTCCAAATGTTTTCTTCCTTGGAAACAGCAGAGCTCTACCAACCTATCAGGACCTGCTTCCTGACACTCTACTAGGTAGACGTGATGAATAATGTCCTCTTGGCAAAGTGGATCCAATGCTAAGCTACAGTTATTTCACCCACTCTAGACTCACGGGCGGAAGATACATTTAGTTAAAAGTTTGGGGTATGGAAGTCTTTGGTATTTAATTGCAAGGAATTAATCTGTAGACCTGCCCTGTTCAATATAGTAGTTACTGCCACATGGGGCTCTTTAAATTTAAACTAACTATAATTAAATTGAACTAAAAGTTCAGTCATCTTTAGCCACAGTTTTAAGTGCTCAATAGCCACAAGTGATCAGTGGCACATTGTTATATTTGGCATTGCAAGTACAGATTTGTATCGTCACAGAAAATTCTACTGAGCAAGGCTAATACAGACCATAATACCCTAATGTGGCCTGAAGGGAACAGTGGTTCAGGACATTTGCTGTGGGTGTTGCTTTCTTTTTTTTATAGGATTTATCGACTGATAGATGGATGAATTGATTTAAAGAGCACAAATGGAGGAAGGGGCAGAAGGAGAGAGAAGGGAAGCAACCTCTTCACTGAGCTCATACAGGGCTTGATCCCATGATCCTGAGATCATGACCTGATCCAAAACCAAGAGTCAGAAGCTTAACTGACTGAGCCACCCAAGCACTCATGTTGCTTTTTAATAACATGATTAGGGAGTGGAACTGGAGGTGAAAAGAAGAGAAAAACATCATTATCTTTCCCAGAAATGACACCCAATCATTCCCTTCACCCCAACTAAAGAATGTAGGATGACATTGTGAATTTAAAAACTGAAAAGGAAACTAGTAGAAATCAGCTGTTTAAACACTAGCATCCATGAGTCAGCCTTTTTGATGCTTAGCTTAACAAATGCTTATAGTAGGTGGGATGGTCTGTAGCACCAGCTCTGTCCTATGGTCAGTCCTACTGGGTTACAGCCCAGTTGCTCGGTTCACTGGCTTTGGTATTGTGGACAAACTTGCATTTGATATCTCTGATCTTGAACTGTATGTCTTATAAAGAAAAAATAATTATGCCCATCTAAAACATTTCAGGTAGAGTGGATGAAAACATATACAAAATATTTGGCACATAGTAGGGAGTCAATAAGAGTCTCCAATCAAGAAATTTTCTTTAAGTAGAGAATACATGTAAACATACAGATTTTTAATCTCACTCAAACCCTTAGCTATAAAAAGATCAGACCATAAACACTTTAGAAAATGTATGTAAATATTTACCGGATCTTTGTATGTGAAAGGACTTTTCAAGTTTAAAGGTAGTGAGAAGCAGAGAAAACTGATAAATTTGATAACATATCTTTTTTAAACTTCTGTGCCACAAACCAACTACATACACCAAATTAAAAGGCAAACAGGAAAATATATTTTCAACTAACACGACAAGGTGTTTTTATATTTGATTTTTCAAAATAAATGGTGATAAAAATCTGGAAAAAATATGAGAAAAAAGGATGCAACATTGCATAGAACTAGAAATAAAAATTGTTAACAAATGAAAAATATTTCAATGTTATAAATTTAAAATATGCAAATTAAAATAACTGAAGATTCTTTTTCTTCTGTTTTTTTTTTCTACAAATGTGGTGATTAAAAAAATAAACAATGAACACACATCAGGAGAGACATGTGAAATAGGCACTCATGCTATACTCAAAATTATTTATTTTTTTAAAAAGATTTTATTTATTTATTCATGAGAGACAGAGAGAGGGGGGCAGAGACACAGGCAGAGGGAGAAGCAGGCTCCACGCTGGGAACCCATCGTGGGACTCGATCCTGGGTCTCCAGGATCAGGGCCCGGGCTGAGGCGGGGCTAAACTGCTGAGCCACCTGGGCTGCCCTATACTCAGAATAATAATTGTGAGATAAGAATCTAAATTTTTAGGGATCCCTGGGTGGCGCAGCGGTTTAGGGCCTGCCTTTGGCCCAGGGCGCGATCCCGGAGACCCAGGATCGAGTCCCACGTCGGGCTCCCTGCATGGAGCCTGCTTCTCCCTCTGCCTCTCTCTCTCTGTGTGTGTGACTATCACAAATAAAATAAATAAATAAAGGAATCTAAATTTTTAGAAAGTCCAACCATGTATTTTTGTTTGAGATATTTACTAATTGCTAGTTGTCTCCTGGTCCTGTGTCAAGAACTGAGGCTTGAGAGCTCAAGCCATACAGTTCCTTTAACAGCATAGAGGAGATTTCCTTTTGTCTTATTATAGTTAGACCAAACAGTTCTACTGCCTCAAGAGAGAAGTTCCGGCCAGCGAAAGGAGATGCCAAGTCAACTCCTTCCTGCCTAGGGGATTGTGGGAAGGAAGAAGGAATAGGAAGAGTGCTGAAGTCTATTGTCAGAGTTCTTATTCTCTTAAACTTTGTCCATTTTTGAAGCAGGATTGTTAAGACAGCAGTGAGGTGATACGGTAGAAACTTCAGAAAGGAATAGAGGAGCTGGAGAACAGGATGCCAGTGGTGAGTATGGTGCCATGACCACTGGGTCACAAGTATTAGTGTTGCACTGGTAGATGGAATTGTCTAGGCTTGATGGTCAAGGTGGTGACCCTGTTGGTTGACAGCTTGGTAAAGATATAGACGAATGTTTTAAGAGATAGTGCACCAGAGGCCTGAGGCTGGGGCTTAGGGGCCAGAAGCAAATGACCAGGACTTCAGGGTTAGGTTGGAGGACACTACTCAGGGACTAGGCTGGATAAGAATAGTATTTAACACAGTGTTTGACACACAGGGGATGTTAATTATCATAATAACAAGAATAAGGTCAACTTCCACGTGATGTTAAAATGTTTATAAATAACTTTTTATCATATGAGGAAACGCTTATGTTATTACACATCTAAAGAAAGGATACAGAGTGTGTATCTTTAATATTATATGTGCACAAAAAGTACCATAGAGAAACATGACATAGTTTTTATGGTTGTATCCGTAAGAGGTGAAGTTTATAAATACTTCAGAAATCTACCAGGTTTTTTTTTTTTTTTTTTTTTTTTTAAATCTACCAGTTTCTATCCATTTTACTGCTGATGGACATTGAGGGTGTTTTCAGTTTGGGGCTGTTATGAATAATGCTACTACAAACTTTCATGCCCATGTCTTTTCATTTATAAGTGCACATATTTCTATTGTGTTTGAACCTAGAAGCAGAATATCTGAATCCTCAAGTTGTATATATTTAGCTGCTTTAGCAGTAATGCCAAATAATTTTCCAAAGTGGTTGTATGCACCTCCATACCCACCAGCAGCTTAGGAGAGTTCCCATTGCTGCACATTTTAATGAACACTAGGTATTATCAGTGATTTTAATCTTAGCCCTTTGGGTGGGTGTGCAGTGGTATCTCAGGATGCTTAATTGCATTTCCCTCTTCACTAATGAGGCTGAGCCCCATTTTATGTGTTGACTGGCCTTTTGTGAGTGCCTGTTTGAGTCTCTCACCCATTTTCTTATGTGATCCTTGTATAACCATAAAACCACTATTTCAACAAACAAAAGGAATTAAATCACATTTTGCTCTGCTCTTCATCTCATTTACACAAGCAATCTGACTGAGGGATACTATCTTAACTGGCTCTCCAAAAATAAGCCCCCAAATTCAAATAGACATTGCTCTATTTGTTCCTTTCTGAAAGTGCTTATCATTTTATCCATTGTTTATTGTTATTTATGCACCTTATGTCTTCTACTAGACCATTAATTCTCAAACAATAGCAACTTTTCTGATTCCCCTTTGTACAATATATACAACAATCTACACTGCACACAACAAAAGCTTTTTGAATGAACAAGAATGCATGACTTTCAATAGTGTTTTACAGGATCCAAGCCTTGGAATGCAAAATTCTAATAATCTAGTCTACCCTTTCCTTTCAAAGGTGACCAAATTGAGGTCCAAAAACCTGAGTCTGAGAGCAAATGAGCAATGGGGGAGGGCAAGTACCTTGATCCCTGGTCCATCCCGCTTGCCATTATACTACCCTATGTTCAAAGAGATAAGGAGGAGATAAACAATGAATTAGAGGTGTAACTGCCTCCAAATGTACAGCACATTTCAACTAAATAATTTATAAACTTAGACTAAAACTACTCTAGAGAAGACATGTTCAAATGTATCTGCACCAAAAGATGGCATCAATGGTCATGTGTAGTCAGTTTGCCATTATGTTTTTCTTTATTGGATGGGGTTTGGTTGCCGAAATGTTTCAGGATCACTATCTTACATGAAGTGTGTCACTGTGGCAAACACATAAGCACAGATGATACATTGAAAATGGAAAACATTGAAGGAAATTGGAAGAATTTGTGGACAGTGGGAAATATCCTAAAAGGCAGAGAGTGAATCATTCAATCTCTGAAAATGATATATCTGTATTTGCCTCAATAATCAGCAGTAGAGGGGATCCCTAGGTGGCTCAGCGGTTTAACGCCTGCCTTTGGCCCAGGGCATGATCCTGGAGTCCCGGGATCAAGTTCCACATCAGGGTCCCTGCATGGGGCCTGCTTCTCCCTCTGCCTGTGTCTCTGCCTCTTTCTCTCTCTCTCTCTCTCTCTCTGTGTCTCTCATGAATAAATAAAATCTTTAAAAAAATCAGCAGTAAAACAAATAAGGGACTTATGAAATGGAAATATACATGGTGGCTTGGGCCAAGTATAGCAAAAGTGAGGGCCAGGCATATCTTGAGTTCATGCCTAAGATTCAAGTCCATTTCCCCCACCAAAATATAACAAATGAAGCAAGAATCCATATCCAGAGGACATCTCAGAGGCTATTCTAATCACCATTCAAACTCTTGCTAGGCTTGTTTCCTGCTTGGAGAGGAAATGGAAGATACAGCAAGGGATTTCTGGAGCCCACTGGAGCAGACCAGAACATGCCACCCCCAAATATGCTGCTTTGGCATATTGATTATTTTGAACTGAAGGCAATTATGAAATAGCAGATGCAAGAAGCTCTTCTGCCCTCCTCCTCTCTGCCCATACATACATTTCCCACAAATAAGGTACTCTCTTGGTACCAAACAGAAGAGAATATTCTTATCACTAGAGACAAGAGTTGATGCTGAGATGAGTCTGCACACATCACTTCTCCGCCTTTTGGCTAAGATCAAGTAAGATGAGTCTGCACAAACAAACCTTATTAAAATAACCCTATCTTCCATTAGTTTCCCCTATATGTTTCCTAGTCACTCTCCTAGAAGCCCAAACCTCTTTCCTTTATGTACTCCCTTTACAATTTAGTGCTCTTTGCTTAAATGGTATATAAGCCCTTGAGTCTTCTTTAGGGGTTTTCATTTCTTTCCTATGAAATCTTCTCTCATCACAATAAAATAGTAACATCAAATATATTTGTATGTGTTTCTTCTGTGAATCTGTCATTTGTCATGTAGGGGAGGAAAAGTCCTCTAGTCTCTTTGGATGTCTTAGGCTGTGACGAAAAATTAAGTTGACATAAAAACAGATTAACACATTTCACAAGAGAATGCAGGCCTGACTAGAGCAGGAGGCTAATATACCTTTTAGATAAAGAAATAATCAACTTGTGAAGAATTGAAAAGGTAGAGAGGGTAAGCGTTGGTACTAAGTCATGGTAAAGTAACCAGTAATATAAGGGTTAGTTCAACAAGGTTTGTTAGTACAGACCTCTTAGCCCTGAATTTCCTGTCTCTGGCAATATGCATGACTTCCTTCCTCCTGGTATGGGGAGGACATCTTTCACATGGGAGTTTTATCTATCATTTCCAGGAAGAAAAAGGAGGATCAGAGTGTCCTTTTTGTACCTCCTGTTTCTTAAGTGCCTAGAATTCAAAATAATCAATATGCCAAAGTGCATATTTTGCGATGACATACTCTGGTTTCCTTTGGTCGGTTTAATTCACAGCTTCCAGGAAGCAACCATAGGAGTAGGGGAAAAGTTATTCCTTCCCTACATTGTACAATGCCCTTTAGGAACATGGGCTTCAAGAGGTAGAGAAGTCAGGTCCACCTACCCTTGTATTAATGTCTGTGACACCATGGTCAGTTTAGCTTGGATTTTTCCAAGGTTAGAAGGTTCCTGATTGGCGTCTTACAGCCTCCAGCAGCAGCCTTTTCCCTTGGCAGTCACATAGTGTAAATGGAGGGATCGGTGTCAAGGCTCAGCATAGGCTGTGGTGGTAGAAATAAAATAAGATCCACTAGGCTACCCAGCTAAGGCATGGAGTTTAGATATACAGGAACCTAAGGGTCAAGTTAGGTAAAGTCTAGACTGCAGACTTCATAACCTCAAACTTAAGCATCGTAAAAACATGACTGAGGTTTTCATATGTTTAACACCTGTTAGCATTTGCAAAATGTTTTTGCTAAGGGGTTTCATAGAACACTGGGAAGATCATCAAGTGAGACATCATTTTCCTCAATAGATCGCTATTTCAGTTGAAGCTACTTTCTTTCAGACAAAAGATGCCTAATGAAACTGTAATGGATCCAAGTGTAGAGGAAGAGACTATGTCCAATTCTGAAACATGAAAGAAATCATTCCCACTTCTATTTGGTGAAAATATGTGAAGGAGCACGACAATAGTAATGGTCTCTTTTTACTTATGACAAAAAAAGAAGTGAAGAATCCAAATCTAATCTGTTTGTGATTAAAACTTGCAAATGCTTTCCTACCTTAGATACAAAACCGGTTTCTCATAGCAGTGACCTAATTTGAGAGTGGAGATACTGGACCTTATGATTCTTTGTCCTTCCTATAGTAACAGCGAGATAACAAATCTTTGATATATACTTATTATTTGCTGACTGAGGGAAAGGAATAATTCTTTACGCAGTTTGGGAGGAAATGACCATAGAACAAAGACAGCATTTGTTCTGAAATACACTTGAAGTACAGAATGTTCAGACAAAGGGTTGAAGTGCAATAGGTTGATTTTTTGTTCATAAATTCTCTTGCCCTGAAATATCTATATCTATATCTATATATATATAGATAGATGATAGATAGATAGATAGATAGATAGATAGATAGATAGATAGATAGATGATAGATACAGATATATAGATACAGATATAGATACATGTTTCTTGTTAGTGCAGGAAAGACACAAAGTTTTGGATGAAGCAGGAACTAACCCTTTTTTTAAAAAAAATGTTTTTTTTCAGGCTTTCAGCTGAGAATTTTCCAAGATGAAGTCACTTTTGCACTATGATCTGCAGCCTTATGAAGTCTGAAGAGCAGTCTTTGACCAAATTCATTAATTTTTTTCTCCAAAGTTCCTTTAGAGGATTTAATGAGACTTCAGATTTCACTGTAGAGAAATACAGAACAAACTAGAGCTGCAAAAGTCTTTGGTGAAGAGAACAGTTTTAACTGTGATTTGCTCTTCTCAGGCATTTCTTCAACCAAACCAGAAAAAAGAATAGGATGAAGAAATAGTGAGGCCACTGCCGGCTAACCCTGGTCTCTTCTTTCTTGTTCCTTAAAGAACACGATTTACAAGGCTGCAGCCCCAACTAGCAGACTTTTGGTCCTCAGCCATTCTGTGAAAGTCAAAGTCTTTTTCACATCTGGTTCTTCTTCTCTCCCTTCCCCACTCCCAGCCAAGCAAATGTGTGTGTGTGTGTGTGTGTGTGTGTGTGTGTGTGTGTGTTTTCCTCCCTTCTTCCACTAAAGGAGAGGTTCTCAACCTGAGTGATTTTGCCCCTATTCCCCCCAAATATTTGGCAATTTCTGGAGACTGTCACAACTGGGTATGCTACTGGCATCTAGTGGGTAGATGCCAGGTATACTGCTAAACATCTACAATGCACAGGACAGCTTCTACAACAGCAAGAGGGCCTTAGAAACTACAAGTTATTGTAACAGGGACGTGGGGAGATACATGGGCTACTGGAACTCACAACCCATAATCTGCCAGTCAGCAATAAGGTGTCGTTGACACTTTTCTGAATCTCTTCCCAACCCTGAAAACATCACTACAAAGGTAGAAGAGAAATAAAACAATTGTAAGTAAACATTAGACCAGAATCAGTGATCAGTGAAAGATTGCAAAGACAGAAAGAAATCTCAATCAGGTAATAAGGGGATCCAACCCATTTCATTAGGTGGGTTTTGCAACTTGGAATCAGGGGACCAGTGAGAGATTAGGTGTTCTCTTCCTTGATGATTACATTTCAAAGGGATGGCTCCCAGTCCTTGAGGAAACATTCTCCAGTTGCTAGAGACTGGCTGTACATTTACATAGCTATTTAAAAGATTTGCATATGTTTTAAAAAGACAAAGAATGAAATTCTAAAAGGAAAGGGAGAGGAAGGAGTCTCTTCCCTTACTTTCAAAGGAGGGAATTAAACCTCTTATTTTTAATTTTCACTTGCTCTTATGTCTAAAAGACATTTCATGTCTATAAAAAGAGGATGGCAATAATAATATTTCTTTGAGCTCTTGTAAGCGTTCTATTAATTAGAACATGCATAGAGTTGTTAATTAAATCGGAGGTTATTAGGCCATGTGGCTCTAATACCATGGCAGCCTGCATAAACAACCCAAACTCTAAACCTGTAAATGCCTCAGGGTTACAAAATGGAAATGCCAAAGACAAGCAACCACAATCAGCCAACTAGGCTTTAAGCTACAGTCAATCAAATAATGTCCTGTTTTGGGTTTCCTACCTTCTTTAAATAAGTCTTTCTCCTTGCTCTAGTCAGGAGCATGCTCCTAGACACTTCTGGTTTGGTGCTGCCCAGTTGAAATTAGTGTTTGCTTAAATATACTCTTAATAATTTTGAATTTATACCCAGTTCATCTTTTAACAGGGTTTAGACCAACGTTCAACACTCAATGAATGTTTTCTGCCTTAAGGCCTTGTGATAGGCAGATTTTTTTTTTTGATAGGCAGAATTTTAAGATAGCCTCAAGATTCCCACCCCTAGTATAATGCTTCTTGTATAATTCCCTCTCCTTCAGTGTAGGCAGAACCTCTAAACATGAGGGCACATGTGGTGAGGTTACTGATCATTTGACTTTGAGTTAACTAAAAAGGAGACTAGCCAGCGGTCCTGACTAAATCACACAGGCCCATTACAACTGGATCTGGGAGTCAGAGACCAAAAGAAAAAAACAAATCAGAACAATTTAAGGTGACAGAGGACTATGGAGGAGGCTACATGGGAAAGAACTGCAGGTAGCCTTTAGGAACCAAGAACAGCCCTGTTGGACAGCAAGCCAGGGAACAGAGGCCTCAGTCCTACAACCACAAGAACTGAATTCTGCAAACAATCATATCAACTTGGAAAAAGGACCCTAAGCTGCAGAAGGAAATACAACCATGGGGGGCATTGGATGGCTCAGTCTGTTAAGTGTCTGGCTCTTGGTTTCAGCTCAGGTCATGGTCTCATGGTCATGAACTAGGGGTTGTGGGATCCAGCCCCCTCACCCCCCACCACTGTTGAGCTTCATGCTCAGCAGGGAGTCTGCTTGAGATTTTCTCTCTCTCCCTTTTCCTCTGCCCCTCCACCCCCTCTTAAATAAATAAATAAATAAATAAATAAATAAATAAATAAATCTTAAAAGAAAGAAAGTAAAGAGAGAAGGAAGGAAGGAAGGAAGGAAGGAAGGAAGGAAGGAAGAAAGGAAGGAAGGAAGGAAGGAAGGAAGGAAGGAAGGAAGGAAGGAAGGAAGGAGAAGAAATGCAGCCAGGCCAACCCTTTATTTCAGTTTTGTAAAACCCTGAGCAAAGGACCTAGCTCAACTGGGCCTGGACTTCTGACCTACAGAAACTATGGAGGTATGTAATTGTTGTTTTAAGCCAATAAATTTGTGTAATTTGTTATGAGCAATAGGAAACTAATACATGCCTCAAAGAAGAGGTAACATATCAACCTTATGTCACCAACTTAAATGTCAGAGGAAGGCCCTGACCCAGAGAGTCAAGTCTGTTACAACTAGTCTGCTTACAACAAGTCTGTAAGCAACACCTAAATTCCACGTTGGAGGAAGAGAACCTAGGGAAAAAAAAGCACTAAACAAACCAACTGGGTGTGAGACTTTGGGCAAGCCCCTTCAGCTGGGTTTCCCTTCTATAAAGTCAGTAAGTTGAACCAGATGGTAACTAGGCTACTCTGTTTACTATTGTTCTGAATTCTCTCAGGATCCTAAACAGTGAGTGCAGTAGGAACAAGGGTGACTTTGTAATAGAGACCATTGTGTAGCTTTAGCAACCTAGACTGAACATTTCAGCTCGCCTTTAACAGGTGCACTTTGGGTATCCCTGAGAGTATAGACAGGGATTCATCTTAGGCAAGCCTGCAAACATGTAGTGGGTTTGGCTCAAAAATTTCTTATTTATAGATACCTGTTTCTCTTAGAAGTTTAAATCACTTGAAATACATATAATTAATCTTTGATTCATCCTTAAAGAATAAAATGGGGCTTTACCTGAGGGTTCTGGAAGGCTATGACAGGCCCAAGAACACACTCAGGTGCTAGCCAACTCCAAGCATAGGTGAAACTCTTACAAAGGCCTTTGGAAAAAAAAAAGAAAAAAAAAAAAAAAAAGGCCTTTGGTTTCAATGGGGCTCCGAACCTCCTCAAGTGTGGGTTAGGATGAGGATAGCCTGATCTCCACTAGTCTCTCCCAGACATTCTGATTGGGAAGGTGGTGGGATGGGCCCCAGGAATTTGTATTTTTAGCAAGCACCTATAATGATTCTGAAAGCAGGTGGTCTGTGGGCTGAACTATGAACCACTCAAGGAGTTTACTTGGAGCATTCAGAAAACAGAATCCAATGCCTGTAGCTGAATTAAAAAAAAAAAAATCTGTGAAGAACTTATGGAGGAATGGGAAGCCTTAAGGGAAATAATGGGGTTGTTAAAGCACTTAGAGACCTGCAACAGTGGGAAACCATCACCACCTACAGGGATTGAAGGAGCAAGGGGAGTGCCATGGTGTCACCAAATCCCATTGAGCAATGAGGGGTGATGAGGAGGGCCCCCAGCAGAGCAGAGGCTGTGGTCAAGGAGGAATGCAGCAAATGTTAGAGGCTCTGCGGGGAAGCAGGGAGGGTGCAGGGAGGTAAGAGGTAGAACCCGACTGGAAGCCAGCAGCAAAAATCCTGAGTGCATTCCTCCAAGGGTTTCAAGGGCACAAGATAGGGCAGAGCAGCAGTAAATAGATGGGGGTGGCAGGAGGGATCCCTGGGTGGCACAGCGGTTTGGCGCCTGCCTTTGGCCCAGGGCGCGATCCTGGAGACCGGGGATCGAATCCCACATCGGGCTCCCGGTGCATGGAGCCTGCTTCTCCCTCTGCCTATGTCTCTGCCTCTCTCTCTCTCTCTCTCTCTCTCTCTCTCTCTCTCTCTCTCTCTATGACTATCACAAATAAATAAAAAAAAAAAAAAGAAAAGAAAAATAATCAGCATGCTCTAAGTCTCAAGAACAAGATCAGAGACATGAAGAATGGCTGTGCAATTCCAGGAGTGATTAGACCAAAATGAAGCAATCACTACCACTAAGAAAATCAGTTACAGTAGATGGCCCAGGTCAAGTGTCTGGGACTCAGGAGGGGATGTGGAGTAAGAGTGTGAGGGGAGGAGAGAAGATGCTATGGCTGGGCTCTGCTGCTTGTGCACCTGACAGATTAATCTGTCGCAATCAGGACTGGAAGGGGTGAGAATTACATTCAAATGTTATTTAGCAGCCTTCCAGGGACATTCAGACTGAGTAACACCAGCCTCCAGAGTACCATCCAATGTCTTCCTTTGTTAACAGCATTGCCGAAGCTCACTGCTGCCCTCTGGATAAAGCAAGTCACTCTAACTAACACTTAGAGCACTCATAAAACTGTCTTGTCATTGTGATTAATGATGGAGCGTCTATTCCCTCACTAGATTATGACCACTATTTAACAAATTAAAAAATTGTGTGTGTGTATGAGTGTATGAAACTGGGCTATATATTTCAACTCATAATATACCTGAGATACACTGAGAAAAAGGAATTTCTTTTTATTTATTTATTTATTTAGTTATTTAGTTAGTTAGTTAGTTATTTTACAATCCTGGGGTATTTTATTTTCTTTACATTTATCATGCCATGAATTCATAGGGAATGGGTTCCAGCAGTTTAGGCTCCTTTCCATTGGTTCTCACAGTGTGCTTCTCTGGGCGGGGCAGGATGGTACTTCAGTTGGACCCAAGTCCATTTCTCTTCGGCTTCCTTCTTTTTCTGATCATATTCCTGCATAAACTTCAGGAAGCTATCTCAGCTCTTTGAGTGTTTAATATGCTCAATGCGTACATTAATTCTCTTGGCAAGAATCTTGTCCTTAACTTGTTTGTTTACAACAATGCCAACAACATGCTGAGTAACACTGTAGACTCTTCCACTTTTGTCATGGTAACATTTGTGGGGCATTCCTTTTGGAACAGTGCCCATTCCCTTGATGTCCACAATATCACTTTTCTTATAGATTCACATGTATGTGGCCAAAGAAACAACTCCATGTTTTCTAAAAGACCTAGAGAACATATAGCGGGTACCTCTCCTCTTTCCTTTTGTGTTGGTCATCTTGGTGAATTAACGGTCAGAACTCGAGTCTGTGGGACACAGGGCACCAGAAGCCATGCGCAGGCCCTGCCTTGAGTTTCTTTGTCTTTTAAATAAATTGGCTCTCCTTCCAAGTCCCCACCTATTGGTAAGTGGGACAAAAGCTAACTGTTCAATCTGATTTAAAGCCCCAGTAATTTAAAGAGTCCCTTAGGCTATCTGAAATCACTTCTGGGTAGAGCTGCCCAGGGCTCAGTTGGCCTGGCTTTCCCCACTGCATTACAACCTAGTTGAAATGATGGAGTCTAGGTGTAAGCTGCGAAGAGAGCATGACTTACCGGGTCCCCATTGTGTTGGTGGGGTATGAACAGGCCCCTGGCCTCATGAAGGTCATGAGTTGCACTGACAGGAATCTGCATATCTCTAGTATGTAGCCACCACCCAGGTAGCCTCTTGCCCGTAAGGGCTGAAATCTACAGCTGGAAAACTCCGGTTCTAGCAAAGTCTTTTTAAGAACATTTCCTACTCACTGATTCTGCTTCTCTTCAACTCTGAAGGACTACAAGACCCTAGCTAGGTTTCTGCTGTCCTTGAGCTTCTTGTCCTGGTTCTCTACTTGTAACCTTTGCTGGAGAATCACTTTGCTTTGTCACAGCAGGTCCTCTGGCTCTCAACTCATCATCATGTAAGGAAAGAGAAACAAGGGAGATTCCAGATGGCTGGCTAGAACTTTCCTGTCTGCTCATGTTTTTCTACCCTCTTAAGTACCTAGATGACCATGGCATGTTGGCATAGTGTAAACTTCTCCCTAAGATCCAAATGAGCATGTTGGGCAGCTCCTTCCTTTGAATAATTCCTTCAATTTATCTAAAATGTATACAGTCAATCCTTACTATTTGCTGCTTTTATATTTGTGGATTTGTCTAATTACTAAAATTTGTCTTAATTCCCAAATCAGCACACTTATGCTTTTATGGCTGTTTGCAGAGGAATGAAAAATTTGACTTCCCTATTTTGAATATACCCAGCTGAGGTAAAAAAAGGTGACACTCTACCTTCTTATTTCACTTATTTGTTTACAGTGTGAGTGTAAACAAATATTCTTTTAAAAAAAAAGATTTTATTTATTTATTTATTTATTTATTTATTTATTTATTTATTTATTTATTTATTTATGAGACAGAGAGAGCAGGGGCAGAGGAAGAGGGAGAGAGAATCTCAAGTAGACTCCCCACTGAGCATAAATCTGGATGCAGGGCTCTATCTCACAACACTGAGACCATGACCTGAGTCAAAATCAAGAGTGGATACTCAACCAACTTAGTCACCCAGGCGCCCCTAAACCAGTATTCCTTACATGATTTATTTAGTGTCCAATATTTTTAGTGCCCAATATTTCATATTTTCATGCTTCCTGCTGGTGATTTTGATTTTTAAATGGCCTCTGAGGGTAATGCTGCAGTGCTATGTAGCTATACTAAGAGGCAGGAGGTTGCAAAGTGCCTTATAAAGAAAAGACATATGAGATGGGCTGAATGTTTGTCTTTCAACATAAATTATATGTTGAAACCCTCACTCCAGTATAACTGTATTTGAGGATGGAACATCTAAGAAAATAAGGTCAAATGAGGTGTTCTGGGTAGGCCTGACTAATGTTATAAGAAGGGATGAGAACTGTCTCTAATTGCATCTGGGAGAAAGGTTAGGTGAGGGCAAAGTGGCCATCTAAAAGCCAGGAAGAGGGCAGGCCAGGTGGCTCAAGGGTTTAGCACTGCCTTCAGCGCAGGGCATGATCCTGGAGTCCTGGGATTGAGTCCCACGTCAGGCTCCCTGCATGGAGCCTGCTTCTCCCTCTGCCTGTGTCTCTGCCTCTCTCTCTCTCTCTCTCTCTCTCTCTGTCTCTCTCATGAATAAATAAATAAAATCTTTAAAAAAAAATAGAAAAATAAAAGCCAGGAAGAAAGCTCTCACCAGAAATCTACCATAACCTTGGGCTTAGACTTTACAGACCCTAGAATTGTGGGAAATTAAATTTCTGTTGTTTTAGCTACTCAGTCTGTGGTATTTTATTATAGCAGCCTGAACAGAGACAGTATGTGTTAGGTTAGCTTACTTCAGGCATGTTTTATGGAACGATTGTCTGTGAGTTCAATGTTAATGAGTCAACGGTAACTATTAAAGTGTTTTTAAACAGATAGATACACACCTAAAACAGGGTTATATATCAATTGTTTAATGAATTAGAAACTTTTGCTTTGTGAAAGATGCTGTCAAGAGAATGAGAAGATAAGTCACAAAGTGGGAGAAATTTTGCAAAAGACACATGTGATAAAGGACCATTATCTAAAATAAACAAAACAAAATTTAAACTCAACAATAAGAAAATGAACAACCTGATTTAAAACTGGACAAAAGATCTAGACACCTCAGCAAAGAAGTTATATAGACACAAATCAGCATATGAAAAGATACTCCACATCATATGTCATTAAGGAAATACAAACTAAAGCAACAATGAGGTACTAACACATGCCTATTAGAATGGCCCAAATATAGAACAGTGACACCACCAAATGCTGGTGAGGATGTGGAGCAATCGAAGCTGCCATTCACTGCTGGGGGAAATGCCAAATGGTGCAGTCACTGTGGAAGATAGCTTGGCAGTTTCTTATAAAGCTAAACATATTCTTACCATGTGATCTAGGGGTTACACTCCTTAGTATTTATTCAAATGAGTTGAAAACTTACAGCCACACAAAAATCTGCACAATGGATGTTTATAGCAGCTTTATTCATAATTACCAAAACTTGGAAGCAACCTAGATGTCCTTCAGATGGTGAAGAGATAAATAAGCTGTGTAATAGTCAGCTCCAGCTGCTAATAACAAAATACCACGGACCCGGATGGTTTACACAATAGAATTGGTATTTTTCACAGATCCAAAGAGTGGAAGTTCAAGCTCAAACTGCTGAAAAATTTGCTTATTGGTGAGAGATTTCTTCCTGGCATACAGATGGCCATCTTCTCGTTTTGTCTTCACATGGCCCTTCTTCTGTGTGAACATGTCTCTCCTTCTTATAAGGGCATCAGTCCTATCAATTACAGCTCCACCTTTATGACCTCATGAACTTGTTTAGCCTTAATTACCTTTGTAAAGGCCTTGTCTCCAAATACAGTCACACTGGGTGTTAGAGGTTTAGCATATGAATATGGGACATAATTTAGTCCATCACACTGAGGTATACCCAGACAATGGAATATTATTCAGCATTAAAAAGAAATGTGCTATCAAGCCATGAAAAAATATGGTGGATGGGGAACTGAAATGTATATTACCAAGTGAAAGAAGCCAATCTGAAAAGGCTACCGACTGTATGATTCCAACTCTGTGACTTTCTGGAAAAGGCAAAACTATGAAGGCAGTGAAAGATTATTGGTTGCCAGGGGATGAGGGAGGGGAGGGATGATACATGGAGCACAGGAGATTTTTAAGCAATGAAACTATTCTGTATGATATTATAATGGTGGATATGTGTCATTGCTTGTCAAAACCCATAGAATATAGGATACCAGGGGTGGACTCTAATATAAGCTCTGGGCTTTGGATGATTCTGATGTGTCAGTATAGGTTCCTCAACTGTAACAAGTATACTAGTCCAGGAGACTAGTATGAGTATGTAGGGGCAGGAGGAATATGGGAGCATTCTATACTTTCTGCTCAATTTTGCTATGCACCTAAAACTGCTCTAAAAAACAAAACAAACAAAAAACTATTTTAAAGGAAAAAGGATGTGATCAGAGGCTCACAGAAACTTAACCATGAATGTCCCCAAGGAACAGTGATCGAGTATTTGCTAATTCAGTTCGTGGTATTTTATAGAACAGAACTAAAATGAGTAAGGAGAACTGACTACACACAGTCCCACTCAAGGCCAGAAGACAGGAGGGGTGAAAGGGACACTCATCTGGCTATCAGACTCCCACACCTTCCTTCCTTCTTTTCTTCTTCCCACTTCTCTGGGGTCAGAGACAGACCCCCTTCCCCACCACACAAACTGGCCTTCACTAACCAACTTCCTGTTTTTGAATTACCTTATGTAAAATTCTGGGATCTAGTTGACCAGGCAAGCTCATTGCTAGGTGACAGGGTAAAGACATTGTGACTATCTTTTCTCAAAATGTTAGGCAAGTTTGTAAAGCTAATGTTACACTGCAGACTCCTATTATGGAATGCTGGAAGGTGATTATTATCTTAGCTCTCTTTGCATTCTTTCCCTACCAATCTCCCTAATCTCCTGCCCTTCCCCACCTCGGGATATTCCATGCTGATGAGGAAAAAAAACTGACCTACTGGCAGGGCAAAAAGAGCAAAGTTCATTAATCATTTGTGACAAGCCATCCCTCTTTTCTCTGAAAGTATCATAGCACAGAGTTCTGTACCTTGAATATGATAGGTGTTCAGTAAGAGACAGCACCTGAGTCAGAAGCTGTCAAGTAAGAACTACCATGTGGTTGCCACACCTTCCAATGGCAGGTGTTGATTAATATCTTTTCCCCTTCCTTCTTCCTCCTTTGATTGTCACATCTTAGTGATCCCATAACCAATATCCCCTTAAGGATAAAAAAAAAAAAAAAAAACCCAGTGCACAGTCATCCTGATAACACTTTTCTGTCTTATTCTTGGGCATTGCCTCCTTCCATGAGCTAACCAGTTCTCAGGGAACCAGGGGTTTTAAGGTTTTCATCAAATGTCTTCATATACTTCCTTTCATAATAGAAGTGGCACTTCAGTAAGCACCGCTAACGACTTGAAACAGGACTGCCCTCTATGAGTTAAATTAAGAAATCAGCACACCCGACCAACATAGCCGTAGAAAGTAACTCTATTGAATGCCTATTGATAAACCTAAGGGAAAGTAGTCACATTAAATAAAAAAAGAAATGTCAATCAGAAGAGGCATTAATGAGCATGGACACAGAGAAAAACACTCACAAAGGCATGTATCCCAGAAGAAGGTACTCTATCAGTGGCTATGTATAGGGTCTGACTGGCAAGTCTATTTATCTCTGATATGGAGGTGAATAAAACAGGCCACAGAACCCAGAACAATTGTGCTCCCATTACCTTGGTTCTTGCCCATGCTCACCAATTTGGTGGTAATATAGCTTGTCAAAGTAGAGAGGGGGGGCTACTCAGGCCAACATGAACATAAAATTCTAAATTAGCCTTCTAGCTTTGTAGGTCATATCCTTCAGGCTTTGTTTAAATGAGTCAGCAGCTCAACTCTAGCCAACCTGGGACACTTACAAGATCATTTCTACACTGACAAGATTATGAACCAGATTTGCAGAAGTGGTGAATTCTCTAAGGTAAATGCTGATTTGCAGGGTCTGTCTGGGGGCAGACAGTCTCTACATCACTCTCCTAAGCTTCTCTACCCTACTAAAGCCTGTTGGGACGAAACAACAATTCTTGAGTAATGCACAAGAATGATATTTCCTTTGCTCGATGATTATGTTGCCTTTCCCTGCTGGCTGGAAATACCCTGGGGGCCTTGGTATCCCACAATGCTGGACACTTCTGCTTCTGGTGAGACAAAGCTCTTAAGAGTAGTGTTTGTAAAACATTGAGTAAATTCAATAAAAATTTACCAATACTTTTACAACTTCAGGCAAAACTTTTCTGGGAAGTTTGGGTTTAAGAGGAACTTCTACCCCATTTCCACCCCTCCCACCCAGTTTCCCTGTCTAGATCACACTAGGGGTTGCAGGCACACTGGTAATACGGGGTTTCTTTTCTAAGTTTTGTTTTTATTGCCTTGTACCAAACAGAGGTGGCATTAGTCAAAGGAGTGGGTTGAAGGTGTTTTACTTTGCGAGTTGGCTGAAGCTACCATTTCTACCATCATATTATACCTACTATAAGTTTACAAGATGCCCAAGATCTTGTTTGTCTGTCATGGCTGTTTTCTAGCAACTTCTCTTCATTTCTGGACAGGTACTGGGGCCCTGCCTGGGTTTTTTCGCTCTGGCACCATGAGAGCACTTATAGAGAAAGGAGCTTGACTGTTTTCATTCCTGAAGAACAGTGCATAATGGCACAATAACAGCAAAAGTTAACCACATGTATATTAAATAGGATTTGGTCTGGAATGTATGATCCTGGCCCTATAACAAGCTATCAATCCTATAGGTTCTTCATTTATTATATGACTCCAGTCAGCCTTATTCTTAATAACATGACTCTAACTTGATGGGATGAGCACTGGGTGTTATTCTATATGTTGGCAAATTGAACACCAATAAAAAATAAATAAAAAAAATAAAAAATAACATGGCTCTAATTGTGACATTTCACCATCTCCCTAGAGATTTTAGCTGCTCTCTTTCATTTTTTATACTAGAAGTCAGGACTCTATTACTTGGATTTTCTTCTATTATCTAGATGATAAGCCAATCCCATGAAAATTGTGAAAATCATTGGGAAAAGTTCTATGGTATATACCTATCAACTGGCTGTCAGCTCTTATACCTTTATAAACAAAAAGTAGCATTTTCAACAACATTATATGACAATTCCTAGGTAGGAAATTTGACATGGTCAAAAACCATTTTAGTAATGAATGTACGATGTACTCAAATGCATATTTATATGGGTCAATGTTAGTGTCTGACTAATCAAGAAGTTTTGCCTTATCAATCTCTTTGTTACCTAAGTGAGAAGTTGGCATATGGAGCAATTTCTTTTAGTTCTGGGCTGGTTCTCTGTTGTTTTTGTTCTTACTGCTAGTTTCCCTATTTCAAATTTTAAGGGATCTGAAAGATCTACTAGTTATCAGTGCTTCCAAAGATGGGGATTAGAGTGAGGTCTCCACCCATTCCTAATTCCCATCAGTTACCCCAGCACTAAATCAGATCTCATGAGAAGGATAATGTTTGAGGCCTCTTATTTGAAAGTAGTGGTGATATTGATGCATATCTTATGTTTAAGAACATTTTTAACAGCCCTGAGGAGAAAGTGGCTGACAATAACCCTATTATATTAAATTAACAGTTGCTGTCACCTGCAATGCCATTAATATTTAATCTGATAATTTTCCAAGGCAAGGAAACTCTTCTGTAAGGTACCTAATGTACTATGCAGAGGGGAAACTTTTCCTGCTTTATGAAGTGAACATATTTACTTAGTCTTATTTCACTTAGTTATAAAAATTAAATTATTTCTCCAGTTTTCATGGAGAGGGTACATATTTAATTAGCTTATAAAATAATACTAATTTTATCATTTTAAATCTAAGGCTTCGTATCAGATGCCTCCTCATGATTAATTTTATGACTGATTTATTTTAAAAAATAAGGCTTTATTTTAGGGACACCTAGGTGACTCAGTCAGTTAAGTGTCCGCCTTTAGCTCAGTCATGATCCCGGGGTCCTGAGATGGAGCCCCACATCGGGCTCTCAGTTCAGCAGGGAGTCAGTCTGCTTCTCCCTCTCCCTGTGCCCCTCACTGCTGCTTGTCCTCTCTATCTCTCAAATAAATAAATATAATCTTTTAAAAAAATATTTTAGGCAAGATAAGGAATTTTTAGAAGATGTAAATATTTTCAGAATATGCAAGATTTTCATCCAATATATGGTTCTGACAAATGAAACAACTTAAATGTTTTCTGAGCTGAAGACTTACCCAGAAATATAAGTAAGCAAAACTGTACAAGGTACTTTGACAGTAGATTTCAAAATTTACTTCTGACTTTTGGTTCAGTTCAGAACTTGATGATTATCTTCTGGCCAGCATTTCAAGGAGCAAGCAAACTAAATTCTGTTGCGATGAAAGAAAATGAACTTGAGTTACAGACTAAACTTTATATTTTGAGTTTTTAGATGGAATGTGTAGATCTAAGAATGAACAGTTCACTTTTACGCCTCTCTATGTCGTGTCTGAAGAAGAACGTGTGGGAGAGAATTGGAAATGATTAAAACAGACTGGGTTTTGATTGGTAAGTCAGAGGTCTCAGAAGTCAAGTTCAGATACCCAGTTGAAAGCCACACACTGGCTTTAGGCATAGACAGAAGCCTCTCAGTCCAGATCTCTGTACAGTTCATCTGGTTGTGTGATGGGCACATTGCCCACCCTTGATTCAGCCTCAGGCAGGGAGACTAGTGTTTCTCATATGATACAATGCTACCCCAAATCTGAAACTTGGAAAAAAAAATCAATTTATGTCAGCTTATTTGGTTTGGGGAACCAATAGTGAATATTTAGTATTAGGCATGATATGATATTTGAATGATAAAATTGTATGGATCAAAGGAGTAGATATAGTCTACCTTCATCTAGTACTTAATTGCTACGTAAGTGTCAGTTTAAGAAGACAAGATGTTCTGTGATTGCTGCCAAGCTCAGTGGTTTGTAACATCCAGCAAGAAGTAGTCCATGTGAATCCAACTTTGGAATATCTCATAGAACCACTTAAAAGAAGTGACTTGTGAAAAAGGTGTTTAAGAAATACAAGTAGGTCGTTTCTGGATTTTACAAATAGTTCTACATGGAAGAATGAACAGAAGCAAAACAGAAAGGACTGGTTTCCACTGCCTGCACATGCCTACAGCAGCAGAGAATACGAACTGACTCTCGTCGGAGAAGCCCAGCACTGGCCACTGCCTTTGGCAGGGACACTACTGGGCAGATTCTCCTTGGCATTGGTTTGCTGAGCAAGAGGCTTGGGCTCAGGAGAGGTGACTAGTGAAATGCAGCAAAGTCTGTTATCCTTTGCCATGGGGGCAATACGCAGAGAAAACAGCACCATTTTTCAAAGTAGGAAACTGGGCACCATCTGGGACAGTTTTTGAGGTCCTGCTGCTCTTCATTCTGGCTTCTGGTTGCTGGTGGCAACTCTATGTCTTCTCAGGCAGCAGCTGTGGAGGAACGGCCAGATGCATAACTGGTTCAGACTGGGTCTGAATTCCCCCAGGAAGTATAGCCCTGAGTGTGTGTGTGTGTGTGTGTGTGTGCATTAGGGGAGGGGTGGGGAGAAGGCAGTTGTCACTTATCAATATGGCTGAAAGACCTAGTTTCTGAAAAAAAACAAACAGTAAAACAAAAAAAAACAAACAAACCAGGAATAAGGTGGCTTATTGTTTTGGAACTTAAAGAAATTCTCACTTTGTAATAAAGCATTAGGCTGTAAATTATGTGTGGGTGAAAAATGTGCTTTCTGCAGCCCTTTATTGATAGAGGCATTTAAGGCAGAGGAGAACACAGAAGATTGGATTTTTCTTATTGTTGACTGAATGTCTGTGCTGTAAATATGTATATAATGCTGGAAAATAAGCATTAGAAGAGTAAGTGAAAGTGAAGGAGAGGGTGCTTCCTTTGGGGCAGAATGGCGGGAGGCAGGAAAATGAACCATCCACCTTCTACCACTATCACTACATCATTACCACACACACACACACACACACACACATAAAGTATCAACACAAATATGCATCATAGCCAAAGTGTTCACCTCCCCTATACCACCATCAATACTCTTGTTTCACAAGAATCCAAAGTACATGAACATGTCCTTCAGAGTTACTGTTTACTATTCCTCATGATCATTCACTTTATTTGCCATAAAATTCACACATGTTAAATTTGACGAGTTTTGACAAATATAGAGTCCCAAGTAACCACCATATGAAGATATAGATCATTTATATCACACTAAGAGATTTTCTATTCTCTTTTGTAGTCGATCTCTCGACTTCACTTGAAATACTAGGCAACCATAGATCTACTTTCTGTTCATATAAATCAGATTTGCCTATTCTAGATTTTCATATTAATGGAATTATAGCATGGTGCTTTCAAAATGTTAAGATCCATGTTGCTATATAAATGAGTAGTTCCTTCCTTTTAATTGCAAAGTAATACTCCATTGAATGGGTATACCAATATTTATTTATGCATTCACCTTTTTTTAAAAATAAATTTATTTTTTATTGGTGTTCAATTTACCAACATACAGAATAACACCCAGTGCTCATTCCGTCAAGTGCCCCCCTCAGTGCCCGTCACCCATGCACCTGAGTGTGTGACTCACCCTCCTCCCCTTCCACCCCCCACCCTCCTCCCCTTCCACCACCCCTAGTTCGTTTCCCAGAGTTAGGAGTCTTTATGTTCTGTCTCCCTTTCTGATATTTCCCACACATTTCTTCTCCCTTCCCTTATATTCCCTTTCACTATTATTTATATTCCCCAAATGATGCATTCACCTTTTTTTTTTTTGCATTCACCTTTTTAAAAAAAGATTATTTATTTATTTATTTATTTATTTATTTATTTATTTATTTATTCATGAGAGACATACGCAGAGAGAAAGAGAAGCAGAGACACAGGCAGAGGGAGAAGCAGGCTCCATGCAGGAAGCCCAATGAGGGATCTGGCCCCAGGACTCCAGGATTATGCTCTGAGCCAAAAGCAGATGCTCAACCGCTGAGCCACCCAGGCGTCCCTATACGTTCAACTTTTGATGAACATTTGTGTTGCTTTCAGTTTGGGGATATTGTGAATGAAGCTTATATGAATATTAATGTGCCAGTGTTGTGTGGATATACATTTTCATTTCTTTTAGATAAATACATAATAAAGATATTCCTGGGTTGTTTGATTTCATTGATTTTCTATGTTGTTTAAGCATTTTCTATTGAATAAATTTCTACTCTTTAAAATTTCCTTCCTTCTAATTACTCTGGGTTCAATTCACTCTTCATTTTCTAGCTTATTAGGTAAAAATTTAGAGAATTGAACTTGAGAATTTTCTTATTTTCTATACTCCCAGCTTTATTGAGATATTATTGATCTGTAACATTGAATGTTTAAGGTGAACAATGTGATGCATCTATTGCAAGATTTTCTTATTTTCTAATGTAAGTCTAAAACTACAACTTTCCCTTTGGGGACCACGTTGACTTTACCCCACAAATTTTAATACACCAGCTGTCTTTACAGTAGTGAAGGACTATAACACTGGCCATACAAACTTAAATCCTGCAAAGTGATCTTAATAATCCATGGGAAAACTACAATTGTTCTGTGATCCTTAAGATTTTTTGTTATAACATTAAATGTATAGGAAAATGAAAAAAATGGTGAAATTAATATTTATTTAGTACACTGTAATTTAAAACATTAGAAGCACTAAAGTGTTTATGATGAAACACTTTGAGCATTAAAATGTTTTCCTCCCTTACAAAAACCTTACGAAATGGATACAGAGTTTCAATTTGGGAAATGACAAAGTTCTGGAGATGGTTGATGGTGAAGGTTGCACAACAATATGAATGTACCTAATGCCACTGAACTGTGCACTTCAAAATGTTAAATGACAAATTTTATATTATGTATACATTACCACAATTGAAAAAAAAAATCCAAAGATTTGAACAGTGCTTACTGCCTCCTCATTGTATAATTTATGATGAGGAGTGATCACTGTTTCTATGCCTCTGTGAATTGTCATACTCAGAACTTCCTAAGTTTGAATCAGCTTTCAACATTTTATCTTTTACACATATGAAATAAATATTCAAGGATCCTTCAATGTTTTTTGCCAGTGTCACTTTCTCTGGGACATCTTTATCCTTTTCATTTTAAGCACTTTCCTTATTTATGTCATTTTCACTGCATTTCTCTGAGTATAAATCTAGAATCTCTCAAAAAGTAGAAATATTAAGATTCCCACATTGGCTATTTCTTCTTTATTTTCATTTGCATTTGATTCAAATTGTGCTTCCAACATGATCACGTTTTGCTTGTTTGATGTACTTTCATCTCTGTTGGCCAGTTCCTTCTTTGGGTCACCCATTTTTGTAAAATGTCATGTGGTTTATCAGTGGGAGACAAGCAGGAAACAGCTTTACCATATGTATGTGAACTAAATAATAGAGGAACAGTAGCAAATCACCAAAGAATTTTAGAAGAAATGATGTGATTGGCTACTAATCATGATGACTATTCGTTATTTGCATAGTGATTCATGGACTGATAAGTTAACAATGAAGTCTGTAGAATTGCTTACAGTAATATATTGTGATAACTGAAATGTGGTAATTTGAAAATTGAACAATATTGATGGGAGACTCAAAGCTGTGCATATTAGAACCTGTGCAAAGCAAGGATTGCCTGTATTGTGTTCTTTGTTATTTCTTTTTGACCCATGAGTTATTTAAAAGTGTGTTTAACTTCCAAATATTTGGAGTTCCCAGACATCATTTTATAGTGATTTTTATTTTAATTCCATTTTGAGCAGAAGTCAGAGTCAGTATAAAAGGACTTATCCTTCTAAATGTATTGAGATTTGTTTTATTGCCTAGCATATGGTCTATAGTAGCTAATGTTCTCTGTGCACTTGAAAAAAAAAGTGAATTCTGCTGTTACTAAGTGTAATATTTTATGAGGTCAAGTTGGATTTTGGCATTGTTAAGGTTTCTAGAATTTTGTGTTCTTTTGACTTTTTCTATCATGTACTGAGAGAAAAGTATTGAAATCTTCAACTAGAATTGTAGATTTGAATATTTCTCTTCTTGGTCCATCAGTTTTTTTTTTCATGTATTTTAAAGATCTATTATTAAGAGCTTGATGATTGGCCCTTTTGTTGTTATAAATGACCTTCTTCATCCCTAATAATATTTCTTTTCCTGAAGTCTATTTGTCTGATGTTTTTATTTTATTTTATTTTTTTAGTTTTTTTAAATATTCATTTATTTATTATTTATGATAGACATAGAGAGAGAGATAGGCAGAGACACAGGAGGAGGGAGAAGCAGGCTCCATGCCAGGAGCCTGATGCAGGACTCGATCCCGGGACTCCAGGATCATGCCCTGGGCCAAAGGCAGGTGCTAAACCACTGAGCCACCCAGGGATCCCCTATTTGTCTGATGTTAATATCATTATTCTAAATTTATCGTGATTAGCATTGACATCATATTATTTTTTTCATCCTCTTACTTTTAATCTATCCTTGTCTTTATATTTAAGGATATTTCCTGTAGTAGCTTGTAGTGGGTCTTGCTTTTCATTTAGTCTGGCAATCTCTGCCTTTTAATTGGAGTGTATAAAATGTAAAATCCAAATGCAAAATAGAGACTCTTTATATTTGGTATAATTATTGAAACCCTTATTGCATTTATATTTTCCTTTAAATATGTGAACATATTTGAATAGTTGTTTTAAAATCCTTTTTTTAAAGATTTTATTTACTAGAGAGAGAGAGAGAGAGAGAGACAGGCAGAGGGAGCCCTATGCAGGGAGCCCAATGCAAGACTCAATTCCGGGACCCCAGGATCACACCCGGGGTGGAAGGCAGGTGCTAAACCTCTGAGCCACCCAGGGATCCCCATGTTTTAAAATTATTCTATGCTAGTTTCATTATCTGTGCTGGCTCTATTTTTGTTGACTGATTTTCTTCTTGGATATAGGTTTTGTTGCTTTATTTTGCATATCTAATGACTTTTCATTGAATGCCACATGTTATGAATGTTGTGCTGCTGAGTGTTTAGACTTTGTTGACTTCCTTTTAAAAATGTTGAATATTATTTAGCTGACAAGTAAGTTACTTGTCATCAACTTGATTTTGGAGACTTGTCTTTGAGCTTTGTTAGGAAGGATCTAGAATAGTCTTTATCTTAGAGCTAATTCAGCCTTCCTCCTAAGACATGACCCCTCTGTGGTCTCTACTGAATGTATTTGGTATTCAATGAGGCCTCTTCACTCTAGCTGGTAGGAACTCAACTTTCTCCCAGATCTGTATTAGCTCAGAAAATTGTTCAGCTTATAGTAATTGAGGCAGCTGTTCTAATGGCAATCCAACCCACCAGGCACAGGATAGTATTCAGACAAGTGGTGTTAATATTCAGGTCTAAGGGCATTCTTGAAGCTTTTGTTTAACTTCTTCCTCTCTGGAACTCTGCCCTATAAATGACAGATACCTCAGTCTTCCCAATCTCCTATATCTATGTCCTCTATTCAGGGAGACTACCCTGAAATTCTCCCTTCCTATAGTTTGGAAATGCAAAAATCTGGAATGATCAGAGGGTTACCTTGTTTGTTTCCATGCTCTCAATGACATCTAATATTTACAGGATTAAGTTCCAGCTCCTTGATGTAGTAGCATCTGTTCTATATAAATAAATGTTTTTGTGATTTGTCCCACATAACTGACCACATGGACCAGCATATACTCAGACAGGCTAAAGAATGTTGTTTGTGAGACTCCTACTGTGTGAACAACCTTGGGAGCCTAATTGTTTAAAATATATTATCTGACCTCCAGGTCAAGGCTGGCCCTTGTGTTCTGGACTCCCAGAGCTACAAATCTTGTCTCATGTCCCCTTCTGCTCCAAGCTGGGCTGGGCCCCTGAAATGAAATCCAAAAGGGGAGGCAGACACACATAGCCCAGGCTCCTCATAAATATAGAAACATGATAACATAGAAATGCAGCTTGTTCCAATCTGTACATAGGCGAACAGATGTTCAATTTCAAACCCTATTATTTGCCTTATAAATATGGCCTTGATGGGGATGGCCAGTTGGAAGACTCACCCAAGGAGAGGATATACTCTGTCCAGGCCTCTTAAGTTCCCACAGGGCTTCCCCAACTGATGAGGTTGGATGTTGTAAATACCCGATTTAATGTAACTTTGCCTTGTTCTCATTTATTGCCTACTATTACCTTCATCTATGGGTAGATTCCTTTTCTTTTCTGTTTATATTAGGTTTTATAATAATAATAATAAGATTTTCTTTCCTTTTTGAAACTGAAACACAGCTGTTGTAAATCTTTTGTACAGAACAGCATCTTAAGTAGATTTATTTTTCCTTCTTAGTATTTCAGACTTTTTCCTCAGTAGCCTTTATATTATGAAGACCTAGCCCCAGGGAATAAGAGAACATAAACAATTGGAATAAAAAAAACTTTGCTCAGCATTGAGCTTAGATGCTAAACTTGATTAGAAGACAATTGTCTTAGAAATCAGGTTTTTAAGAGACAGTTTTCTGAGAAATCCCACAATTTGCTTTCTACTTGTCAAGAAAATAAACAGAGGGTTAACTACAAAGTAGATCACAGATCTGGGAAAAATGTGGGATAAGAGGAAGTTCCCTCCTCATAGTAGAAGAAAGGCCCTAATGGGGTTGAGTAGGGGAATAATGGGGAGAAGGCCAGAAAAAAGGGGAGAACCCTTTTGCTTCTGCATCAGGGTCAGAATCTGAGGTGGAAGAGGGGGTAGGGAAATGCAAAGAGTTGTGAGAGAACATGAGAATCTTCTAGAACCCCATTTTCCTAGGCATAGCTAAAGGGACTGCAGACCTTCCAGGGAAGCAGGTAGTGGGACTGGTTCTAACCTGCATGACTGAGGGAAGGGCTGAGAAAAGTGGACCTCCTAACAGCCTCATGGAGCTCTGCACATTTGGGTAAGGTCAGAGCACAGTACCTACCTTCCAAGGCAGAAGAATGCGAGGTCACTGACAGGCTAAGCTGTTAGAGTCTGATAATACTTAGGAGATCAGGCCCCATTACCTTCATAGGTCCCGGCACCCTGTGACCAGGCAGGTCACACTGCACAGCAGCAGAAGCTACCAGTGGAGAGGTCTACATCTGGAGAGGATGCAGGTCAGTCAGCGGTGAGTGGGGGACAGAGAGCCACCTTCCCTAATATAGGACAACACATGATCTTTTCTCCCTCGCCCCCAAATTTAGAAAAGAGCAAATGAAGAGGGATGTGGAAGAGTCTCAAAGTAAGAGGATTACGTTTGAGCTGCACAATGACTCAGATAAAATATGTGAATTTTGATGAAAAAAATCTCGTGTGGAACTGAGTATTGTAGGAAGGAAAAGACTTCTCCCTCTCTTAGGTTTGTATCTCATCCTGCAAATTAAACTGACAAAAGATACTACCAGAAGAAAAGTGAGCAAATTCTACTTGATGCTATGCTAACATTTTTATGTGGCAAAGGAAACTTCACAGAAGAAAAACAAAGACTCAAAGAAATCATCAGGCCCAAGAGGTTACATACCATTTTAACAAAGAGCAATAAAGTGTGGGGAGTGACAATGCAAAGGACAAAGGTTTGGGCCTCTAGAGGTCACAAATTGTGGGAAAGTGACTAGGAAGTGTCTGAGGGAAACTAATGGAAAATAAAGTAAAATATTTTAGTAAGGTTTATTTGTGCAGCCTCATCTTGGCACTGACTCCTTAGCTGCAGTCACAAGAATGTTCTCCTCTTCCTGGTAGAGCAAGGGTAACTTTTTTGTGGGAAATTTATACTTGGTTTTTAGCCAGACAGGGAAGGTCAGAGAGATCTTCCTGTATCTGCTAGCTCTAAGTTCAAATAATCACTATGCCAAATAATCAAAATAATCACTATGCCAAAGTGGGATATTTTGGGGTGGCATATCCTGATCCAACTCAGGTACATTGAATAGTCTGGAACAAAGTCTCTGTGCCAAGTAGAGTGTGAGATTTATAGCAACATTGAGTCAATTTTAGAAATAAAATCAGTTCTATTTCTGCACATATTTGTCTTGTAACTGCTCAATTTTTACCATCATGACTCCGATTCATGTCTGCAAACCCCAGTAGCAGGCAGTGCTTTAAAGGCTGGGAACCAATCTCATTCACCTTTGCATTCCCAGAACCTAGCACAATGTGTGTCTCAGTAAACATTACATGGATGTATGGATTAAAACCATCCCAACACTCATGGCCTACCTACCTAACCACAGTGAGAAAAAGCGAGCAATTGCTACATGATTGAAAAGGCCTAAATACTTTCCTCTGCAAGTTTGTCCTAGGACCTGAGATTCTTCTCTAGGGACTCTGCATTGAGTTACAATGCATACTCCTTACTACTTATTATTCCATTGTTATGCTTCAGCACCTTATCACAAATAAATTCAACTCAATGGGGGTGGAGAGCAGGGTTTTAGAGGAAGGAAATAAAAGAAAAGGACTCTATGGGGTAGTAGAGAAGGCAGTTCCCCTGGAGCAACCAGGGTGAGGTTTCTTCTGGAGGCTTAAGGCAGTGTAAGGAAACTGAAGCTGCTGGTGAGAAATAGGCAGCAGAGATGGCTTTGTGGACATGTGACCAATACCTTTGCACAGGCCCCCACACTTAAGAAGGCCCATCTTGGTTTAATGCTTGGGTGTTGCCATTTTAAAGCACTTAATAATTTTTGAACAAAGGACACTACATTTTCATTTTGCACCGAACCCCCTAAATTATGTATCTGGTCTTGGTGGAGGGATGACAAATGGAAGGGTTCAAAACGAGAAGACAAGAAGAGGCACAAAAATAGTTACTTCATCTTCATGGTTGTTCATAAGGTCAAGCTACAAGCCATGATGGCCAGGAGGACTGAAGCACCAGAGAAACCAGAGGGGCCACCAGCTAGTGTTTCATGTGTCTCATATTTAGAGGTGGGCTTCTCAGCCATCAGAGCCCATGGGAGTCTTTCACCTGCTTCATTTACTCCTGGGTTTACAGCCTCCTTTTCTGTAGTGGCACTTGAGTTACACCTCCTGGGTTATGTCACTGATGGTCCAGGCTTCCTTCCTTTGAAAGACACCCAAGAGTTGGATTTCCTCTGCTAATGTCATATCAGTGACCTTGGTGATACTCCAGGAGGTAGCCAGACACAAATATCATCAAGGCTGTACTGTACATGAAGAAATAGTGGCAGGAGAGTTGCTGGAGATCATATAATAAATTAATCATTAAGTTGAACATCTTCATCTTTTTTTTTTACTTTTCTTTTCTTTTCTTTTTTTTTTTTTTTGGTAATAATCAGTGGTTACAGCCTGTTACAAAAACAGTCATAATCATTAATGTATCTGAAGACCCTCCTGGTTGACACACTATGGTTAGGAGTGCCCCCCAATTCCTTTTGCATGATTTGAAACAAAAGATGACAATCTGCTTTATCTAATGCATTTCCTCAGTGAATTCATCATTAGCATTGTCATCTTCCTTTCCAGATAAGAGTTCTTCACGTACAACTAGTCAAACATTTATGTCTTTACATGTATTCTTTTTCTTCAGTACAAACTGAACTGAAAACTGACAGAACACTTTGTTCTTCATCTATAGCTAGAAGAAGACTGAAAAATGACAAGCACTGAACAAAAGAAAGTCCCCTCTTTGTCATTTTTATGAACATCTTTATAAGCATTTAATATCTTTGGCTCTGTGATAGACTTAAAGCAAATCTGAAGATAATCCTTGTCCTCAGGGAAGTAATATTATATCTAGAACACATTGGGAGAACACACACAAATACCTCCTCACTGCTGAAGGGGGGCTGTCAACTCTATAAAATACGCAGTAATGGTGTTAACAGAAATATATTGTGCTACAAACATAATACACTAAAGATCAAATGAGCTTTTTTAAAATTTAAATTCAATTTGCCAACATATAATACATCATTAGTTTCCGATGTAGTTTTTTTTTTTAATTTTTTTTTAAATTTATTTATGATAGGCACACAGTGAGAGAGAGAGAGGCAGAGACACAGGCAGAGGGAGAAGCAGGCTCCACGCACCGGGAGCCCGACGTGGGATTCGATCCCGGGTCTCCAGGATCGCGCCCTGGGCCAAAGGCAGGCGCCAAACCGCTGCGCCACCCAGGGATCCCTCCGATGTAGTTTTTAATAATTCATCAGTTGCGTAAACACCCAGTGCACATCACATCACATGCCCTCCGTAATACCTTCACCCAGTTACCCCATCCCCCCATCTACCTTCCCTTCAGCAACCCTCAGTTCCTTTGTCTGTAATTTGACTTTAAAGGAACAGGACCAGACTGTGATTTTGCTAATCCTCAAATTAAATAGCAAGACTTTTTCAGAGTGACATTGAGAACCCAGCACTAGTGGCTAAAGGGAACTCTTATTCATTGTTTATGTATTGTTTTGTGCTATGTCCTTGCAAATATTCTCTCATTTAGTCTGCACTAGACACTTTGCATTGCTCGCACTAGATTGTTATTTGTTTAATGATGAAGAATATGAATTTAAATCCTGTGCTCTCAAACAGAAATGTGATTTGGGCTCTTTAAGTCCTATAGAAATCATTAAGTATGTCACCAGAATAAATGTCTTCTTTTATCAGCCTTCTCCAGTTACCATCTCCGCCTACTCACTCCTAGGGTCCCTCTCTTTAGATGGAGAGGGAGGAAGAGGCGGCTACAGGGTAAATCTCCTTACTCTGGCTGGAGTTGGTTGTTCATTGTCCCAGTAGGTAACCAGAGACATCAATATTTAGAGGCTATTTTATCTGTCCTCTCCCATCCCAATAGGATGATCTTTTACCTTTGGCTTACACAGCACCATAAATGGAAGCTCACCATTTCTTTGAATAGCCTATATAACTTCTGAAATAAACATTTTAAGAAAATTATTCCCTATGTCAAAATAAATATTTGTCTCTTTTCAACTCCTATACTCTGGCTTTCAAATTCTGGAGGGCATTCTATCTCCTTTATATCTCCAGCAGTTAGCACTAGCCTAACAAAAAACAATGTTCATGGAACAGCAGAAAGCTGGAAAGGGTCCAGGTTATGAACAAGCTGGGAAGTTGGGATGCTGTATCAGTCACAGAGATGATGTTTAGAACAAAAGATACAGATTCTGGGGGAGGTTGATAAGTTTGGGTTTAATAATATTAATAATCCTAGTTATAAATCACAAAATAGAAAAATCCAGTAGGCAATCAGGAGTTGAGAAGAAAGGATGAAGATTAAGAATTAGATTAAATCATTCATGACAAGTGTATAGAGATAGAACAGAAAAATGAGATAATTATAGTCCAACATTGTCATGTTAATTAAGTCATAAATAAATTAATAGTATTATGCCATTATATTAGCTATAATAAGATAAAAGATGGTATTATGCTAGTAAATCAATGAGAAAGAGCTCAAGTGTACAATCTGTAAGATCGAGTGATGTGGAAGTAAAATAAGAACTTCAGTGGGGGAAGAGTAGGTATTACTCTTTTTGGCCTGAACTTGAGACCTAGATGCATGATGGACATTAGCAGGTTATGAGGTGCTGAGAATTATATGAGGTGCCGAGAATTACATTCTCATATTTCACAGATGATAATAATTTGCTTGAAGAGAGCAAGTAGGTTAATAGGTTGGGGCTTATTTGCCTCTTGCAACTTACTGCTTCCCTGAGATGCTACGCTATTTCTCTGAAATAGGAGACAGAACTCCCTGGAAAGATATCAGTTCATTGGATTTAGGAAGCTTCTACTAATTTGCAATAAGCCTAGCCCAGTGCCTGGCCTGGTGTGAACACCTAGAAGACCAAATGGGTGGATGCAATGGTCTCATCAACAGGAGGCTTTTAAGATTGTCAAAGAATAAAAATACAGATCTAAATATCATTTCCTGTCACTCAAATAGCCCTTTGGACTAAGCCACAAGATCTTTAGTAGGCATCCTGGGGAGGAGAGCTCCAAATAAAATCTAAGATGATGCAAGCCTGTAGAGCATGGCTTTGTGTCTCTTCATGTAAATGAGGTTGGCACTCAAGTTGGGGAGAGGTATTTTTCTCATTTCATCAAAGCACAGACCCTGACAGAGCACTGGCTTAGAGGTCCTTGCACATAAATACTGCTGGTTCTTGGAGTCTTTGACTCGGTTTGTCACCTTCAGTTCTACAGAGCATTGATGAGAAATAAGTCAGATGGACGTTAGTGGCCTGTATGTGTGTGTAAATTCTCCTTTGAATTAGCTGTAAAATCTTACCAGTTTCTTTACAACTTGATTTAATAAAATCTTTAACATGAGAGAATCATGATTTTACCCCTCAAAAAAAAAATCTTTTAATATAAGGGAAAACTGACTTTAAGCTTGACATTTTATATTGCTATTTCTTCTGGTTTAGGCTATTTCTGGGAGCTACTCAGTCTTTTTTTTTTTTAAGATTTTATTTATTTATTCATGAGAGACAGAGAGAGAGAGAGAGAGAGGCAGAGACACAGGCAGAGGGAGAAGCAGGCTCCATGCAGGGTGCCTGATGTGGGACTTGATCCCGGGTCTCCAGGATCACACCCTGGCTGCAGGCGGCGCTACACCACTGCACCACTGGGGCTGCCCTACTCAATCTTTTTTAATTTCAAGTTCCAGCTATTGCTCCTTGCCATCTAAATAGGTGGCATCTTGATATGAGGGGGACAAGGCACATATGACTTGTGGTGGTGGAGGAGAGACAATATCTGAGGGTCACATGGTGTCTGTATGGTCATTTGGCCATGGCACCTCTTACAGGAGACTGTAGATCCAGGCATTTACTATGTCTTCATCCTTACCAAAGGTCTTGGGGTCATGCAACATGGCACATGGAAACTTCTAGTTACAATGCATGTTTGGGTAGTCCATGAGAAACCAGGAGTGCTGTCCTCCACCAGTGCTGTGCTATGGTTCCTTTTCCACACTGACATGACTATATCTCAGACCTAGAATGATCTCGGTCTTTCCTATTCTCATCTGGATATTTCTGCCATTAAAGTGTTGACTAAGTCTGGACCTTCTGCCCTTTCTGTTTCTCTCTCCTCCTTCCGTCATCCACCAAATGACCAAATGGGCAGGAATTCCACTTCCTCTTGCTGTCTGATGGACCCTTCCCCCACATGGTGCTCCCTGAAGCGTCACTCACTCTCCTCCTTTTCCTCTGGACTATCCCCTGGACTATTAAATGCAGAATGGTCATTATGTGCATGACATATGGAGAAAGGGAATGAAAAGTCCATTGATATAATGGCTTTAAAACATCATCACTCTTTTATAGGATATTGGGGTTCTCAAAAGTAAAAATCATCACTGAAGGCAGGGCCAAGGGAAGAGAGAAATTGTGGAAACCAGAAAAGAGATGAGAAGGTGGCTTGAACAAGGGACAGCTAAGGCACCCTCTGGGACACCACCTGTGAGTTTGAATAATACGGTATCTTTATAAATACACTTGCATACCAGGCAATCATTCTGAACTACCATAAAAAAAGTATCACTTTATTTTGGGACTTTATGCTTCTAAAAACTCATATTGGCCCCAAGGGATAACTGCATTTAAAAGAATCTACTTTCAAACCACATTCTTAATAATAGGTTTAGGAAATTTGCCAAGAATAAACATTCATTCACTCTTGTGTATAATACAGTTTCTACCTTCTCTTCATTTAAAAAAAAGAAGAGCACATTTTACTATTTGTTTTTTTTTTTTAAACTTTTCTTATTGTCCCTCATGCCCGAAAGAGAAAGAGAATAATTCTGGCATTATATGGACTCTCAAAGGGTAAATAATATTATCAAGAAGTATGAATCTCCATGAACTTTGGACCGCTCAAATGTTAAGTATGAATTTAAATGCAAAGTTTTGAGAAGGTTTTAAGGTTTCTGGAGGGTATCTTTTTCTTTTTCTCTCAAATGAGATTGACATTGTGACAATAGGACAGGAGTTTTTGGCTCTGGATAGTAGCTATGACAATACTTCCTTAGACAATTCTTTCCACATGTGCAGGTTAAGCAGCTCCTTATAGAATCTCACAGGGAAAAAAATGGTGGTAAAAATGGAATTGTCTAATTAAGATAGTAATTGATTAAGATAGTAAATGATTCTTCTATGTAGCATAATCAGTATTAACCTAGATATAATTTCCCATGAATTATGTGACCTTATAAAGTAAACATTTACACACACACATACACACTTAGTCATCCTGGAAATAAGTGCTTGACTCTTTCTTTATGCAGAATATGCGTGTTGCACTCATTCTCAGAGGAAGTCAGTGGCTAATGGTTCTTACGGTAGAGAGAGAGACACAAGAATACCACTAGTTCCACAGAAGCTATTAGTTCTACAGTAGTACCACTGTACCAAAAGCTCAGTCCTTGTCCTATAAAATCCATGCAAATTTATCTTTATTGACTATATCCACATACGTTCATACATATCACATATGCATATACCTCTCCATATAAAAACATTAATTCAGAAATCTTTCTTGTTTTAAACCATGAAATATTTGTCATCATCCTCTAATATTTATTAGGATACATTCTCTGCACTAAATAGCAGGCATATAAAGATAGAAAGGAGGGATTCTCTGTGATCCAGGAGAATGTATTCTAGTTGGACACTGGCTTATTCTCCGGGAACGTGGGTCATAGACGTCAAGTTCTTTGACCTCAGGCCTCTGCTTCACTGAATCAAATACAAACAATCTCAGCCTAGCCTTGCCTTGGGTGAGCTCTGTCTTCTGGAAGCTGTGGTGGGATAGCTGATGTTTTGCAGTCATCATAAATTGCTTTCCTTTTGAGCCATACTGTAGATTCTGTTGATGCATTCTCAGTCTTTATAGCTCACTGCTTTGTATGCCAGAGATGGCTGCCTCCAGTTGTCTGTTCCTCAGTTCTTTAGAACTTACTGAATTTAAGAAACACTAAATTTGAACTTGCATGAGAACTCTAAATATCACAGTCCTTATTTTTGTAAACACTAAGGTTGCTTCAAGGTCATTTTCTACACTCCATGGATCCCCCTGATCACAGTGATATTAGTGTTGGTAATGGTAGCAACTGTTATGACTGTTGGTGAGCTGTGCTCTAAGCAATAAATACCTCATGAGACCAGTGGCCACTGTGGTTAAATGCTCCTCCTTGGGCAGCCTCATGTTTAATCTACAGGAGGTATACAAGTGAACAGGTGAGATAAGTCCTGGATCTGGACACATGCTATTGACCCTTGGGACTCACACCACTTCAGGTATAGGGAGTATTTGGCTCCTGACAATAGTTCAGAACTAGAGTGGCTTTGGGCTTTGGATGACTGGTCAGCTGTAGAGGAGGGAAAAACAACAACCCTTTCTTAATCTTCCTAGTTCTCTGGCCAACACCCTACAAATTAGTCTGACAACAAGAGAAAAAGAGAGTTTATTAATGCATGTGTGGCACATACATGTGGGAGCATCAGTGATGAGTAAATCAGAGAGGTGGTTAGAACTGGGGCTTCTCTAGTGTCCTAATAAACAACAATAACTTTGTAGAGAAGAGGTAGGACAAAAGAAAAGGAGTTTAGGCTTTTAGAGTGGCAAACTGTGGTGAGGTAAATTTTTTCTTGTGTTTGCATTTTTCCTGTGCCTGCTTCTTCTCAGTTGCCTTCAGCTCAAAATAATCCTTTCATAGTGGTAGATTTGGGGTGGTGGTGGCATATTCTGATCACCTGCACCACCCAGGAAAAGGTGAGCATACTAATGACAGCTCTGTTTTGCCCCGATTTTTTGCATGAGAAGCATGAACTCCAGATTGAAGAGGAATAACAGGTGTTGCCTTGAAGAATTTTGCTGTCACGTTGGGTTCAGGAGACAGCATGACGCTGACTAGCATTTCCTGAATATTGCCATTAGTCAAGACCTGGACTTGGGACTTTTACTCATTAGATTCTATAATCCTCCTAACAACCCACTGAAGGTGATACTGTTCTAATTCTTTTTACAAATGAGACCCTGGAGCTGTAAATGGGTGAACTGGTCCAGGGACCAGAGTTAGGGCTGGGGCCAGGGTTGAAACACTGACAGGCCCTCCGTTAAAACCCAGTCAGTTTATGCTTCCAGCACAGTGCACTGCAGGTGCTACTGCAGCCTTTTGTGTCTGCCCAGCCACCAGAGTAGACAGGAGGGACTGTGACCAACCCCTGCAGGGAACACTGAAGAGCCCAGGTTTCTTGTTTTTGTTTAAGATTTTATTTGTAGAGACACAGAGAGAGAGGCAGAGACATGGGCAGGGAGAGAAGCAGGCTCTTTGCAAGGAGCTTCATGTGGGACTCGATCCCAGACCCGGGGATCATGACCTGAGTGGAAGGCAGATGCTTAGCCGCTGAGCCACCCAGGTGTCCCGAGAACCCAGGTTTGAACTCAGGTATGCCAGACTCCAGAATCCGCCTCCTTCTTGTCAGCACAGTGCTGCCCCTCCACGACTGGCCTCAGATGTCCTTCAGGACTTGGAAATGACAACCATCCTCAGTATCCCTTCCTACTCTCAGCTTAGGAAACCGATGATGCATTTGGTATGAAGGGTGCTCCTTTGCCGCCCCTCCCCCCACGCCCTCTATATAAGCTCTATACTTGCTTGTTTCCATCTTTCCATTGTTTCTATCCATCCACTGGGCTCATAACTTCACCCTTCCTGGGTCTTGTGTTCCGAGCACCTGGCAGGGCCTGGCACAGAGCATGCACTGAAGACACCACTGGTGACCGAGGAAGGAATGACAATGGATCACGCCCTGCCCTCCCAGAAACCAATAGTGCTCCTACATGCAATAACGAGAGGAAGGACTGAAGGGGATGCTTCTAGGGAAAAGCGCACCTCTGGGGCCCCTCTGATCATGCCCTGCCTCAGAGAGAAGCTCTCTGGCAGTAGGATTAAGAAGCCTCACTGTAGGGGCCTGAGGCTGGAGTGCCTATCTATGCAAACAGAAGGGATCTAAGAAGCGTTTGTGTCCTCAAAGTGCCTCTACTGCAGTAAGTCCTCAGGCAGAGCTGTTGAGGACATTCTCCTGCTCTGCTTTCCCCACCACACTAGGACCCACATCCTTTTGTGGGAAAAGCAGAGGATTGACTGCCTGTGGGATTTTAGAGGCTACTTTGTCTCCCTAAACATTGGTTTTGTCAGCTCTAAAATGGAAAGAAATTACAACATATAGCCTGACTACGCCACAGGATTTCGTAGATCAAAAACGACTGTAAGAATGAAAGTCCTTTGTAAGCCAAAGCACTCTGTTTGGCTGGGCACAGTCTCCATCCGCACACTCCATCTTCCAAGAGTGATTTATGTGCAAGGGTCCCTTAGGACACATCTCAGGAAATTGCTGGCAGTTTTGACACACGGGTGTGGTTGACTTGTCGCTGGGTTTTAAGACATGCTAGGAGCTTCTCCTTATAAAATTCTTATAAAGTTTCCTATCTGGGGCTTTCATTTTTTGGCATCTGTAAAATGAAGGTATGATGTGCCTTGAGGCCTGTAAGTAAAAACCACATCCCTCTTATCTCTGTTCTGAGAAGGAGGTCAAGTTACAGGTCCTATGAGAAGGGAACTTTTTGGTTCCTGTTCTCTCTGAGGCTGAGGCTTCAACTGCTAAAACCACCCCCAGAGGTACACGATGGGGCTAACCAAGGGGTCACCTCAGCAGAATGCCTACAAAAGCAGGTGGTTCCACTGCACTTCTGTGATTTGTGAGCAGAAAAGCAGTTCTTCATAAGATAGAGAAGGGAGAAGGGGCATGGAAGAAAGAGCCAAGGTGGCCCGAAAAGAAGCGAGAAGCAAGAGAGAGAGAGAGAGAGAAACAAAGAGGACATGGAGCCATGAGGGAATCCTCGTGGTGGCATGGGCCAGTCTGGGCTGGGGTCCTGAGAACAGTAAGTGGTTGAGAAGGAAGTGTGGCTGCCTGGATTCTGCTTTTACCCTTTTTGCTCCTAATTCCTGTTAGTAATGACTTCCTCTCACTGCTTTTTCTGCCTTCAGATGTCATGTTTTTAACCATGTAAAAATCATTGTTATTCTTTTTTTGCTAGTGAGGATGAGAGGCAAGCAAAAGCATCCTTGCTCCACCTGAAGGCTCTGTGTTCTTTCCTGGACTGCTAAGAAGGCTCAGGGTATATTCACTCTGTGTGTTACCACCTTTGGGTTCTCTGAGGAAGATGTGGTGGGAAGGGTGCTAACCTGGCCAAAAAATGCAGGCCTCACTGGCTATGTGTTTGAAAAATGCTCTGTTCTCTGCCCCAGGTTCTGGGAACCTGAGATTACCCTGTGGTTGGTTCATTATTTCTCCTTGGTCCAGTACAAAGCTCTACCCTAAGATGAGGTCTCTGACCTTGAAGGCAGTCCGATGATGTATAAGAAAGAAAAATCACTAATATTTCAATGTTATGAGGGGTTTTAGAAAGTTCTAAACCAACAACTTTTTTCCCACAAAAGGAGACTAAATTTCAGGGGAAGGACTGTCATGTAAAGTTGAGCATGTTGTTCACTACTCAGTTCTAGCGAATGCCACTTACACTGTTGTCATTAGAGACATTCTCCCCCGCCCCCCCTACTGGGAGTAGTACAGTGTCCTGAGGAATGGATGCTTTTCCCTGGTGTGCATGGGGGCACTGTGGGGATTAGCAGCTGTGTTGCTCTGGGGAAGAAATTGTCTTATTCAAGGTATAGTAAGAATATTCCTCATATATCACGCTTCTTCTTAGCTGGTTAAAATCATTCAAACTATGGTTTATTGAGAATTTTCTACACAGGTACTGTTATCATCCCTATTTCACACATGAGGAAAATGACATGCAAAGAGACTAAGCGATTTTAAAGGTTGCAGAACCTATGACTTCTGCATTATTCTAAGTTGTCCAGAAAAGAGAATAAAATAAAGTGGGAGGTATGGCTGCTTCTCTAACCTTCACTTCCTTAGTTTTTAGCTCCAAACTTCATCTGGGTTTGCATTTTTCATGTCTAGCCACAGCATCAGAGAATATAGTGCCTCTCCCATTATACTCAGTTTTCTTGTAATGATGGACATAATAGTTACATTTAAATAATTATTTATTTCACAGTGTGCCTTCACATTTATTTCTGCCTTTGAATATGATGACAACCTAGGTAAGGAAATCATTATTATTCCATTTCACAAATCAGAAACCGTAGCTCAAAAAAGTTCCAGAGATGCAGAGGTCAAGATTGTTCTCAATCCAGGTGTTCTGGCTCTTAATTCCATGTTCTTTAAACTATATTCTATAACGATATCTATATTGTTGTATATATATGTACTTAACTATGTAAGTATTTTAAATTTTATTTTGATTGAAAGCTGTGATTTTGAAAAGTACAAGTGAGGATTTCCATATTAGTTTTGTCATGATTTCTGGGGCAACATAAATCCAGTCTGTGGGGATTTATTGATGACACTGGCTTTGGGATGGCTTGACATTGCTACCATTAGGACTTGCTGGGAAATGAAATTTCCTACTCTATCTGTTCATTGATTTTATCTGCTTATATGATCATTTCCCAAAACATCAAAACTCATTATTTTATGGCCCTGGTGGGACGTTTATGAAATTTCCCCATTTTCTCTTAAGGCATTTCAAGTTAGTCACTAGCCTTTGCATTGACTTTTGTGATTTCATATACACTGTTCTCAACAGAACAAAAAGAAATTTCCACAGAGGAAGCCCTCAGTCAGATGGCAAAAGTCTGCAATGCCCAGGCATGCAAGTGACTAAGCCATCAAGGTGTGTTTAAAATACAGTCTTCAACCAGGAACTTAAACTCCCTGTGGACTTCCAAATCTATGTTAGTTCTGCATGCCCCTCCAATCTGCCCTGGTCATGTTCATTACAGAGCTGGAAGGCACAACATTAGAAAGCATACATGTGATTAGGAATGAAAAAGCAAATTTTATGACCTTCCCAGTTAGAAGTGTCTTGGCCATTAACTGATCTCCCCTCTCACCCCCCTCAGTGTTATGGGATACTCTTGCCTGTCTACTTTTTGTCTCACATCTAGTCACATATTCCCAAAGAAACAAAAATGCCATGTAATCCTTTTGTAATTTCATTTCTTCTCCAAGACTTAATTGGGTTGGGGTTCATTTGTACTCCAATGGAAGATGTCCAAAAAAACTTCCAGACTATTCAGGAAATGCTGTTTTAGTGACTAAGAAGTTACACTAATACAGCATTAAGTGTTTTTAGTTTGAAGTGATTTATACTTTATCTAGTCATCATAAAAGAGCGTATTTCTTCTCTGACAAGGATGCGTCTTTGTGACCCAGAGTCAATCACTTAAGCTATCTCCCTCTAACTTCCTCCCCTGCAAAAAAATAGTGCCAGGCATGTTGAATTGATTTCATGATAGGAAAGGTGGCTGACATATCCTGAGTATCAAGAGCCATATATGTATATAACAGAATTAGTAATACTCTGTAGCATTTGGTGTAACCTATCAAATTACTGACCATAAATTACTATGACTCATCTCCTGCTTTATATTCAATAAAGTCATTCTCAAAAATGAAAGTAACATAAAATAAAGCATTGACCCAACATTTTGACCACACAGCAAACCGAAAGAGAACTAAAGGAAAAATCTTCAGTGGTGGATGTGGCTTCAACAGACACAAATAACCAAAAGGGCAACCTGCAAGGAAGACATCCGAAGTGCCTCTGAGGCTCCCTTTCCCAGACAGCCCCACTGCCCAGCTTATTATGCAAGTTCTTTGAGGAGGACCAGCTATCTGCTCAGGCAAGCAGAGTATCTTGAGGAGGTATGGGTGGGAAATCTTTGGAGGAAAAGAAATGCCAGTGGCCAGGAAAGGAATGATTTTAGGAATTGAATATGCTGAGGGAAGGAACAGATGCATTGGGGCAAAACTGTTTTTTTTTTTTCTTCAGAACTTACTTGTCTTGATAGATAATGACGGGCAGTCCCTGAACTCACACAGTGAAACAGTGTACACTGTAAAACTGCATCCCAGCAAACATCCTTCTTCAAAAAGTAGCTTTAAAACCTAGAACACATTTAGCATGGTAAGTGAAAATAAACAAAACAAAGTGTTCTATGGCAGCCCTGTGACCCACTGGTAAAGGAACCAAAACCCACAAGCACAAGACCCGAGTCATTATGAGGCAAACAAGGGTTTGTTTGTGAGCTCAGAGTCTATTCTTGTGCAGTTGCTGTTGGACCACTGCCCACTGCTATGAATGACCCAGTGCGTTGAATGCCTGCTCTTGCTTCCCTAGCTCTTGTCATGAATGGGGTAAGCAGGTGGGTGTGTACATATGCTTGTTTTTGTATCAAGTCCAATTCCTTCCTCATCTTTTAGGGTAGAAATGAGAAATAGGCTACAAAGGGTTACTGAAGAATTGCCCCCAACTCCATGCACACACAAACACACACATAGAGTAAATCAAGACAGACAAGTAAAATTGATGTAGTCAATTTCAAGTCCAAGAGACTTTTGTGTGGAGAGAACATTCGTTACCATTTGCACTGTGTTGAAAGTCTAATTTATTAATCTTATGTATTTATGAAAAATTAACTTTTAAAAGCAAGTGGCATTCCTTTAAATATTCACATACTTCTTGTCCAAATAATAAATAAAAATATAACTCTCTAAACTGTTATACATGGATTATAAACTTAAATGTATCTAAAATCACACATCAAGTATATCAGATTTTCTTAGTAACTCTCTGTAGTAGGCTCAACTTTGACCACACAAAGATTTCAGGTCCTAATTCCTAGAACCTAAATGGTACCTTGTGAGGAAGGATTTTTGCTGATTTGATTGAGTATCTTGATATGCAGAGATTACTATGGATCTCTCTGGACCTCAATCTAATCACAATCTTATAAGTGTCCTTATAAGAGAAAGACAAACAGAAGAGGAGGAGCTTATGAGACCACAGAAGCAGAGATTGGAGTGATGTGGTCTTGATGTGGTCCTGTGTCAAGGAACGCCTACAGCCCCCAGAAGCTGGAAGAGGCAAGGGATGAATTTTCTCCTAGAGCTCCTGGGGGCAGCCAGATCTTGATTTTCGATTCTGTCCTCCTCCAGAACTATGAATGAATACATTTCTGTTGTTTGAAACTACCAATCTTGTGGCAATTTGTCATGCAGACACAGGAAATGAATATACTATTCAACACCTTGAAGAAGCAAGCAAAACAACATAAAATGTCACTGTGGTTGCAAAATCCTTTAAAAACCTCAATTATCCCTGATTAAAAAGCACAATAGATTTGATTTTTGCTTCTTAATCTTATTTTTTTAGGTTCTCCATAAGTCTACCTTCCTAGGTTTCCAGCAATTATACTGTCCCAAGAATAAAGATTTTCAGATCAGCTGAAATCTTCTTAACTTGGGTGGGTTGTTGGACGTGGTTGTACAGGCCAAGATGATTCAAACCTGAGCCACTATTCAGACTGAGGCCCTTCTGTGTTAGTGCTCTCTGATTTCATCATAGGATTTTACTCACCATCCTTCTTTCCTACTGAGTTTTGTTTCTTGGTGTTTTTTTTTGTTTGTTTGTTTGTTTTGTTTTTTAACTTGAGGTCTTTAAGTTCTTATGGCCTATAACTATAACATAGTGGCATCATCTGTAGGATAATTATATATGTCTTACTGGTAGTTCATTATACCAGTAAGGAAAATCTAACAGATTCATTTTCTTGGATGAGCAATTAGCTCTCTTTTTAATTATCTTAGAATGCCCCTGTTGAGATTGCTTCTGAACTGATTATTATACATGTCTCCTTGCTCTCAACTGTTTGTACCTAATGGTTATGTGAGACCAGGGGCAGTGAATGGCTCTTCGTGTTACTAATATAACTCCAGGACTCCCTGGATGCTGTGCTCACCCACAGTTGTATCCTCTGGGTCCTCATCACACTTCTACAAAGTCACTAAAGATGTAAACATATCCTACTACATATACATGCCAGGTGCAAGGGTAAGGACATTGGGTCTGTGACTGGAGATCTTTGTCCAGCTCTGCATTCTTAGTGTGCTCGACTCTGCTATGTCTCTTGAACTTCATGAATTATAGCTGTCTGGCTCCAGATGTGAAAGAAGAAGAGCAAAGATGGCCAACTGACCCTGTGCTACCCTTCAGTCATGAAGGCAAAAGCTTTCCCAAAACGTGCTCCCCCAACAAAGCAGACTTCCATGTGCTTCTCAATGGCCAAAAGCATGTCATATGACCTCCTGGCATCAAAGGAGATTGGACACAAGTGGTTAGAATTTCCAGTCTCTACTCGAGTGAGGCAAACAAGGAGAAAGGGTTGGGAATAGTGATTGATTAGCTAGCCTCTCACCTGCCACACAGCTTTTCTGTGCACATTTACTTTATGCTTCTCTCTATAGATAGACCTCCTTCTTCTGCTTCACCATTTATATAGTTGAAAATGTTCCCCTTAGCTCTAGAGGCACTCCCAGCCCAGAGGCCTGTTTCTCAATTTGTGATCTATGACAATTCTGCTTTAGATTCACTGAGGATACTTGTTAAAAGTCTCCTGTGCTCCAAGCCTGCTGCATCAGATAAATCCTGAAGATCAGAGATCCTGAAGATCAAATATTCTTCAACTCCTGTCCTAAAGATATGGTGGTGGAGCTTAGGGATTTCACATGATTCTTATGTACACTAAACTTTGAGAGTCAATGAACTAGAGTCCTTGTGTCCCAATTCCAGATTCTGGGGAAAGGGCTGGCCTATCTGGGTTCTGTATGCATAACCCTCAGTCCACTCCATTGATGGTGCCATTAGAAGACAGGGGGCTCAAGGCCCATGGGACTAACCTCCCATTAGTGATGTGAAGAGTAGACTCTCTAAGAAACATGGGCAGTCCAAGAAAGGTGACTCTGTTAACTCCTCTGTTACAGGGCTCACAATTCCCAGCATGAGATTTCTCATTTCACAGGAACCCTGTGAGGAGAACAGGTACCCATATCACTCAGCAGGCTTCCACCTCTGCAGCTCAGGCGCTGCCTCTGACCCAGTGTTTACCCTCCCCTGTCTGCTTGGGCCCAGCCTGCAGTGGAGGCCACTTCATTTCACCTCCCCTCCCCTCAAACCATTACCTGACCTTTCCTGGCCTCACCTGTGTTGCTAATCTTTGAAATGCTATGGAACTTTTTGTCAGTGTTCCACAACTCAGGCCATGTAGCAAGGTCAACATTTATAGCCACAAATCAAATATGAAGAAATGTAACATTTTTGAATTTTTCTGTGATTCAACTCAGCTCAGTTCTGTTTGTAAACTTCATTTTTTACTGATAACTTATAACCTAAAACTCTTAATTTTTCCATGTTTAGGTAGCTCCTTACTTCCAGTTTAAAATTTTGCCTCTTTTTGTAAGGATGCAATCATATTCAGAGTTTTCTCTTCTTTTCCCCCAGGGATGACTTCAATATATAGGGGGCTTAGGATTAATCTGGTTTTGGGTGATCCTTTGCCATTGATGGCCCCTGTGTGGTCCTGCTCTGGGCTTTGAAGAACTGTGGCTGACATCCATAAGGCATCACTCCTCCTGCCTGGTCTTTGATGTGGAGTGCTTGCAGTCCTGTTGATGACTCTGGGCTCTGACCTGGCACCGATCAACCATGATGTGCATCCTGCTGTGTCCTCCTGCTCTGCTCCTAGACTTTTCATGACTCACCAACTCCTACACTCCTTTCACACCCCTGTCTGGGTGTTCAAAACTCTTAGCTACCTGTCCTTATTATTCAGTGGTATGCAAGATTCTGTAAGACTATGCTAAGGCCTGTCTGCTTGGCTCCTTCCCTCAAGCATTGCTAATCCATGGTCCAAGAGCCAAGTTGCTCCAATGTCATTTAAAACCAGAGCTTTTCTACAAGACTCACTGTCCCCTTGGGCTTTGCCTTGGAAAATGCTATTAGAAGTCTCCTAGACACAATGAGTGTCTTTACTGCACTCCATGTAAAATTTGATCACAGGAGGGGCCAGATTTTGCCACCAGCTATCTCACTCTTGTTAAGTACCCTATCTTTTTCTCTCTGAATCTCCTCTTCTTCTCACTGGTAAATCTCTATTTCCTTTTTGGATGGAAAGGCAGATATGTCAACTGGCATTCCTCACTATTCTGTGAAGATTCGTGCAAACTCAGTGTTCCAGATGTGGTTCTCGATCACTAAAATTCAGCTCTTAGAATTCCACGGAACCCACTGACTTCTCTTAACAAATCTGGTTCTAACAAGTAAAAAGCTCTTCGGTTTTCAGATGATCATGCCTACTCTGCATTTAAGAAACCCTGTTGCAATTTTCACAGACTTGTTCGTTTTAGGCTTATTTGTTCTCCCTGATGGTAGCTCATAGAGAAATTGGCATTGGTACTTGAAAAGTCTGGGAAAGTGTGGGATAAAAGCAACTTAGAGCACACAGATCAATATAAAACACTGTTTTCCCATTCACAATTACTTACATTGCCTTACACATGTTTCATGTGTCTCTCCCCATAAATTAGAAGCTTCCTGATGGCAGCACTAGAATCTTTCCAGAGCAGAATAGAGGAATTTACCTTAAATTAGTGTATCATAATCACAGCCCGGCCAACTTGGATATCATTAGATGTGTCAAGAAAAATAAAACTCTGAAGGGGCCTCTCTCTCTCTCTTTTCCTTCTGGAAGAAAGGATTTTCACTATACCATCACAAGACATGAACCAGTGAAGCAGCCTTTTATCTAGAATCAAGGACTGTGTGCTGTAAGGGTTTTGTTGATATGGAAACCATGGTTCTGATACTGCAACTGAATCCTCATTTGCTTCTCTTAGGTTTTGCTGACCACAGAGAAATTGTAGTTTTTACTGAACCAACCTTTGCGTAAATAAAAGTTTTCAAGACTTAATTTAATGAAAAACAGTGACTATCACTTGTTATTATTATTAAACATTTTTTTTTCAATTTGGCAAAACCAAATTGGACATTTTACATAATGCAAGTTTACATTACACTTTATACAAATATTCTCTCCCAGGAGTGGACGTGATCTCCATCCAGACTGTATATCCAACTGTCTGCTTGGCATCTCCACTTACATGTCTGACAATACTGACACCAAAAATTCCAACCCTCTTCTTTACTGTTGTAGAAATGGCATTGCTATTCTGCCCATGGCTCAAATCTGTTATCTGGGCATCAGTCCTCATCTTTTTCATTCTGTCACATCTATTCTTTGGGAAGAATTCTTTGGGAAATCCTGTCAGCTCTACCTCCAAAATATATCCTTAATCCAACCATATCTCACCCTCTCTACTGCTACTAGTAGTAGTCCAAAAAGCCCCCGTGTCTTAGCTGAACTGTTCCAGCAGCTTCCTAACTGGTTTGCTTGCTTTCATACTCTCTCCACCCATAGGCCCTCCCCTTCATTTTTCAAACATCACACAGAATGCTCTTTTTAAGATTACATTTAGGGGTGCCTAGGTGGCTCAAGTGGTCAAGCATCTGCCTTTGGGTCAGGTCATGATCCCAGGGTCCTGGGATTGAGTCCCATGTTAAGCAGGCTACCTGCTCCCTGGGGAGCCTGCTTCTCTCTCTCCCTCTACCTGCCATTCCCCCTGCTTGGACACTCTCTCTTTCTCTCTCTCTCTCTGTCAAATAAAATAAATAGATAAAATCTTTAAAAAAAAAAAAAGAATCTAAATTCTGTTAGGGCCCAATGACTTCCCTGAGTTGGTCCCACCAATGTCTTGGACCTAATCTTATATCCCTTTTCCCATCACTCATTGGCATTCTCTTTGTCTATGGAAAATGCAAAATTTGTTCTGGTTTCACAGACTTTGCTTTTTGCCATTTCCTTTGGTTTGAATGCTCTCAACCTACTCTGGCTTCCTTTTTCATCACCCAAGCCTCAGAGATAATGTCACCTCTTCAGAGAATCCTTCCCTGACTACTCAGCTAGAGTAACTACCCTTTGCTGTAAGACATCCTCTACCCTATTACTGTTTTGTTTTGTTTTTTTAAATAGAAAGTATCACTCCCTGAATCTCTTCCCATCTCTTCTTTTCTCTCTCCCTCTCTTCCTGCTGTCCTTCTTTTTCTACTTGCTTGTTGGCTATTTTCTCCCGTCACAGCATAAAGGTCACTAAGATAAAGATTTCTCCCATTTCCCACTGTAATCCTCGCTCCTAGAATAGTGCCTGGCTCATTGTAAGTGCTCCCTTAATAAATACTATGTATTGAGCGGCTTCTGTGTGCCAGGCATTATATTAGTTTCATTAGATATCTATCTCTGTTTCTCAAAACAAGCTTTCAAAGATTTAAATGTGAATAAATGGAAGCCAAGAGAGGTTATATGATATAGCTCGTTGGTGTTAAACTAAGTTGAATCCATAACGTCTTGTCTGATTTCAAAATCCACGCGGTTTTTGTTTGTTTTTATTCAACATTGCTTCACTCTACCTGATTTTCAGGCTCTACATTTGTGACCAAGCATCACTGTGTTTGTTTTTCATATTTGATTTTTGCCAAATGATTGCCTTTAAACAAGCTATTGGTATCTAGTGTCATTTTTGCTAAGATTGATATTAATAAATTTACTCATCTTTTGGGCTATATTCCTTCATAGATATAAAATAATTTTTAATTAAATATAACAAAACCAATGTTAATTAGTATTGTGGATATGAGTTTTTTCTGAGACATTAGTAGATATTGGTGTTGATTTCTTTGTGTCTGGCTCTTTTACAGTCATTATATCAGTTTGCATGTTTGCTTTCCCCTTTCTCCATGTAGTTTTTAATTTTCTCTTTCAATTTATATAGAATCAACGTATAGACCTCAGATCCTTTTTTCAAAATGAGTATGGGTAGCAAGAGGAGGTGGAAATATAAACCAAAATTAACACATGCATTTGGAAGTGTCCCAGCAATTAAGTGATGTCATTCTGAACATCTTGAAGACAAACACTGAGAGTGGGAGAAGCTTGGGGTGAGTCAGGAGGATAGTGAGCACAGGACTGACTGAATTGAGGGCAGATATTCCTGACTAGGGCTTCATGTACCAGTGTATTTTTATATCTCTATATGGTAGGGCAAATCCTGACACTGGTGAGAATTACCCAAGATCTGTGGTGAAAAGTGCAGAACTCAGCCCATAGACTTCCTCCCACCCTTCTCCTTGCCTTCAAATATCCACAGACTCCCCAGAATCTTCTCAATTTACCCATCCTACCACAAGCTGGTAGATGATACCCTGGAGCACAGGTTCCTAGCTGCTCACAGGAACCTGAATTAGTTGTTGTGAGTGAGGGACAAATGGGGCTAGGCAGGGCTAGGTAGGGGGCTATGGAAGCAGGCTCACAAAAATTAAAAAATATTGAAGTGTGAGGAAACCAGAGATAAGGGAACAAGCCAGATACCCTGCCCTAGGTGTGGGTGGGGAGGGTGTCTTGTTATAACAGCTACTTGTAACCAACAAAAAAATCAGCAGACTCTAAAAAGGAAGTAAGCCATTAATGATGTTATCATTAGTCCTTACTCAATAGTGATATCAATGGATATGTTAAAAGGATTTAGGTTCCTTGATTAGGCTCTCAGTATAAGACTAACCCTACAAGCCCTCCATGGCAACCCTGTTTCCGGACCCTTCTCCCTTCTGAGAGATTCATTCTTCGCTCTCCGGTATCAGTTGTATCTCTTGGGCATAGAGGGAACTAAAGAACATAGAATGGGGAAATAGGGAAGACCTAAGACTAACTCATTAGTTTGAAAAAAATTATGAGGCCACACCATAGGCTCCCTCAGTACCCCCTATTCCAGCTTCTTTATCCTACAACTGACCCAGCCCTTTTGCCGTTCTTCTTTCTCTATGGTCAGCTTCTTGGCATCAGCTAACACACTCCTTTATCTATGCTTCCTGAGGGTCCCATGCACTACTCTTGCCCTGAGCAGGGGCACTCACTCACCCATCAACTGCCCTCTCTCAGGTTTGTGTTGCTTGGGGCCTAGTCTCTAGCATATCTGGCCTTGTCTTTTTCTGTCAGTTCATGAAAGGAGATCAGCTGGCCCCTCTGTGCTTCTTCACTGAAGTCCACCTTCCCTTTTACACCATGCCATTCTCATACTCAGCATTAGGATATAAAAACATTAAAACTAGTTCTCTACTGTCAACAGCACTCCTGTACCCCCCAATTGGCAAATGTTAGAGGTCTGCTGAAGTGAGATTTTAGTGTCTATCACCTAAGAAACTTTACTTCATGCATAGGATATCATGTAAAATAAATAAATAAATAAATAAATAAATAAATAAATAAACAAACAATAAAATAAACAAACAAACAATCAAACAGTGTGGGTGTTCCCTACCTCCTCTTTATAGTTTCAAAGCCTTAAGAAGTTAAAATTTACCCATACTTGGTTGGTACTCAGTGCACACTGAAAGAAGGTCTATATCATTCAGAATTGTTCCAAGCCGTTGAATTCTATTCAAAGATGGTTTTCTTTCTTCTTCTAGGTAGTTAGGTCAGATAATGACCTAACAAAAATATTTAACTGCTTTTGTTCCTCTTTATTAAAAATAAAAGTCAGTGTGTAATAATCTGCTCATTAATCTCCAAGTTTATGTGAATAGTTAGTTTCTATGTCGTAACTTTAGATTTTATAGTATTTTAGATCCAAAAGGAGAAAAATAAACCAAGTCGTTAAAAAGTTAGTAGAAAAGATAAACTTCACCCCAATTAAATTATTTTCAATATTTCTAGACATTTTAGGTGACAGACTTTTTTTTTTTTTTAACATTTTATTTATTTACTCATGAGAGACACACAGAGAGAGGCAGAGACACAGGCAGAGGGAGAAGCAGGCTTCATGCAGGGAGGCTGACATGGGACTCGATCCTGGGTCTCCAGGATCAGGCCCTGGGTTGAAGGCAGTGCTAAACTGCTGAGCCCCCCGGGCTGCCCTAAGTGACAGAGTTTTTTAAAAAATGTTGCGAAAGTTTATTTTTATATTTCATAAATCTCGACTATTCTTAGAGTATAACAATACTATCAATATTGCATGATTGGATGCAATGCATTTGTTATGTAAAACAAGGCTATATTTCTCAGAGTAATTTCTTTGTTGAGCATGAATATAATTTCCTCCAGTAAGTCCAAAGCACATTCTGGTAGGTTAGCCTGCTTTTCATCATACCCCTATGGGTATTTTCCTAGGACAGCAAATATGCCTTGGAAACAATTTGCGATGACTGTATACTGTTTGATTAAATGCTTTTCGGTGATTTTGTTACTCTCTCCAGAGATTCTAGTTGGTTCTTATTTTTTCATATTAAAAAAAATAGCATTACGATTTCTTGATTTCTTGAACTCAAAACTTATTTTCTCCTGACCTGGAAGAGCAATGACCAGTGTCAAGTTAAGACCAAGTTTAAATGCTACTGCTCAAGGCTTCACTCCTTCAGTATTTATCTTGTGGATGGCATGGGGAATTTCTAGGTTTTAGGTTTCCTGACAGCTTTGGCCTACCGCTTCTTTTCTTCCTGGCCAATACCTGGACCACCTGACCAGGATGGGTAGAAACAGGCCCAAGTCTGAGTGGCCAAGGCCAAGCTGGAGATGAGGTTCAGCCTGTCTTCTTGACTATTATTCTTCAGCTCTGAGCAGTTTTTCCCCGTTGGATAGCTAGCTTCCCACTTCTTCCTTAGATTAGTCCTCATCAGACACTATAGTGTGATGGCCTGGTTTCTTCTAGTTCCAGTTCTCAAATTGCTCTTCCAGTAGCTGCATAGACAACATTGATATTGTGATTTGTAACAAGATATAGATATTTGGTCTTTGATCCCAGTCCAGGCACGGAGCTCCTAAAACTCCTGGAATTTTTTTAAGTGTTGAGAGAGTTGTCTTTTGTTATGTTAATGAGGGGAATGTTTGGAAAGTACCTAAAGATAGGAGCTGGTTGCCTGGAGAAACAACCAAGTAATTAGAAGGTTAGAAGGCAGTCCTACCGCTCCAACCTTTAGGGAAGGGAGAGGGGCTGGATATTGAGCTCAATCACCAACGGCCAATGATTTAATCAATCATGCCTACATAATGAGGCCTCCATAAAAACCCAAAAGGACAAGGATCAGAGACTTCAGTGTTGGTGAACCTATGGAGATTTGGGGAAAGTGGTGCTGCTGGAAAGTTCGTGGAAGCTCCATGCTCTCCCCCCATACCTTGCCCTATGCATCTCTTCCATCTGTCTGTTCCTGAGTCATATTCTTTTCTAATAAGCCAGTAGTCTAGTAAGTATATTATTTCTGAGTTCTGTGAACTGCTCTAGCAAATTAATCGAACCCAAGGATGAGGTTGTTGGAACCTCCAATCAATAGTCAGTGGGGCACATGTGACAACCTGCTTGGCAGTTGGCATCTGAGTGGGGGTGGGCAGTCTTATAGAACTGAACCTTTATCTTGTGCAATCTGACATTATCTCCAGGTGGGCAGAATGAGACTTGAGTTGAATTGTAGGACACCTAGTTCGTGTCAGAGATTTTTCTGGTGGCTTGGAGGAAGAAATCCACACACTGAAATTAGTCAGAATCAGACTCTTAACAACCTAGACTTGTTTCAATACTACAGTCCCCATTGGGCTTTCACACTCCATCCCCAGAACTGGATCCTGACTAGCAGCTGGGTCCTGCTGTCTGCTGAGGAGCTCCTTAATACCCACAAGCCTTGTCTGCCTCCCAGACCTGGAGGACTGTTCCTTCACACACTCAATTAGATTAAGTCCTGTATGCTACGCTCACTATTCTTGGTTTTTTCTTCAAATGTCCTTTCTCTGAAAAGCAGAGCTCTCTTCTGGTGTCTGCAATGGCATCCTTTCTCTAAGTACTGTCCCATGCCAGTGACGAGGACCAGCTTCTCCTGTGAGTAATCACCCCTTCTGATCCTGGTTCCTCTTTACTTTGTTGGCCAGTGACCCTGCCTCTCTGTGTCTCTTCTGTGTCTTTGCGTAAAGATAATAATAGTACTTGCCTCATAGACTTGTGACATGTAATAAAGTAACATGTGCAAAGTGCTTAGAATGTCACCACCTAAGAGTTTAACATCTCTTAGCTTTATTATCTTAGAAAATTTCTCTCCAAGCTCTTTTAGCACCAGAAACGAAATTCAGGCTGCTCTTCCCTTGGAGTCTCATGGCAGGGATGGACACAGGCAGGCAGGGAAAAGCTCCTGGACTGCTGCTTCTCTTTCTAGGACATCGCAAATGGCCCAACAGCCCTCCTGCCAAATTCAGGGACAGCAGTCAATCAGGTTTCCCTTTTATCTTATTTGAAACAAGTTAATAAAAAGAAATATTGCCTTCTGAATTGTACACAATGGGAGTCTAATGGGTATTAGCTAAAGTGAATGTTCCACATGTACAGAGGGCTTGCTTTGAGCTTTATTTCTTTTGTCTCAGGTTCCAGGCTCAATGTGAGTCAAGAGGAGGCTGGGAAATGTATGTTGAAATTCAGTATATTATGAAACTCTCAAGAGGTGGACCACAGAAAAATAAATGCTGACAAATTCATAGAACCAGAGTAGAATAGTGTTTGCCAAGGGTCTGGGGATGGGGGTGAGGGAGGTAAATGGAGAGATGCTGGTCAAAGGGTACAAACTTTCAGTTTTAAGATGATTAAGTTCTGTGGACCAATATTTACTGTGGTGACTGTAGTGAGCAATAGCACTGTCTTATATACTTGAAAAGTTGATAAGAGAGGTCTTAAATGTTCTCACCACACAGAAAAAAAAATTGTATTATGAGGTGTTGGATGTGCTAACTAATCTTACTGTGGTCATCATCTGGCAACATATATAAGTGTATCTAGTCATAATATTGAATCCTTTGCACTTACACATTATATGTCAATTATATCTCACTAAAGCTGGGGGGAAAAGGCATGCTGAGAATCCTTCACAGGTGGGCCAGCAAGTTGTGATCAAATTTCCAAATTTAGGGCAGCCCTGGTGGCTCAGCGGTTTGGCGCCGCCTTTGGTCCAGGGTGTGATCCTGGAGACTCGGATCGAGTCCGCGCCAGGCGCCCTGCCTGGAGCATGCTTCTCCCTCTGCCTGGGTCTCTGCCTCTCTCTCTCTCTCTGTCTCTGTCTCTCTCTCTCTCTCTCTCTGTCTGTCTCTCATGAATAAATATATAAATACATAACTCTTTTTAAAAAATTCCAAATTTATTGGTGGCAAATCAATTTATTTTTGTAAAGGCTCTTAATGAGAATTCTGAACCAAGCCCAGCAGGTGATGTTAAGTGCAGCAGGTGAGTGTGTCATAAGAAGTCAGAGTCATAGCTGTAGATGATGCACTAAAAACTGTGAAGGCCTGTTTACTGGGACCCACAAAAATTTGTCCTGCGACTCTGGAAGAGGACGTCACCAGGGCAGTGTAGGGGTATCCCCACAAATCACAACTCCTTGTCGAAGGTGGACAAAAAGAACAAAGAAGAGATAGTTTAAATTGGCACAAGGAGGCACTATTACAAGTGTTGGCTGGTTCCATAGTAATCATTTCTGGTTTATTTCACTTTGTTTAGAGCCTGTTAATCCTTCATATATGTGCCTAAAATTCTTGTGCTGAATGAGAAAAAAAATAAATAAATAAGGTTGCCACTGGAAGATTCTAAAAATTGGCAGGAGATTCTTCAAGTGCATATTAAGCATGATTAAAAGTCCGACAATGCAGGTGACCAGAGATGAAAATGACAAGGAAACCTGTCAAGTGGAAAAACCACCGGTTAATTCTAATCTCCCCTATTGTGCCAGGTCTGAGGCATCACCAGAAATAGCAGCAGGTCCTGGAAGCTGTGATCGTTGTCCGAATAGGACATGAACACGGGAGGAAACGGGGATGAGGAGGCCGGTTATGCCTCATCCCTTCCAGCCCCCCTTACGCACACAGGAAGTCACAGCCAGGACGGTCATCTTTTAGGACAAAAGATGATGATGTAAAAAGAGCCTGAAACGTAAAGATCGCAAATAATCATCCTTAAGTCACATAAACTGCCTACCTGACCCTTCACCTGAATTATTTTTTGAACTTCAACATCTCATCATGTAATTTCCTTGGTTATAGATCTCCTTCTGTTCCCTGGGAGTGAGACACACTTTCTTTTTTCCCAGCTTGTCCTCAGGGACCCCGCAAGAGTTATTTTAGAATGGTTCTAAATCCGGCTTAAACACGGAAAAAGGGAAGGTCTTTGAAAAGAAGTATTTCTGTTTGATTTCCTTTTTTCCTTTCTTACAAAAATAAAACACGTGGAGGTAAGCTAAACAATGGACTTTAATGTTGCTTTGAGATCCTGTCTGTTCTGCTAATATAACAGTTGGCTCCTCTTAAGTCCTCACTTTGATACTGATGTTTGCATTTGTAACACATTTAAATTGTTGGGTTTGGTTAGTTATTCCTATGCATAATTTCATCAACCACTTTTAAAAAACTTACATTTTCCCTAACATTTGGAACATGTTTCACTAAACACTAAATGAATTAATAATAAATTTAAAGTTTCGACTCTTCATAAATGTCATTAAATTTTAAAGAATTGTTTTTTCCTATATATGCATCTTTGTAGGATTTTCAGAATATGTTTATAATGGTTGCCTTTGATAGATATAGCATTCAAAGCAGTAGCATCTAATATATTTTTAACATCTAAATTCTTGCAGAGTACTTTTCTGGATTCTATTCTTTTCATTCCTTTGAGAACTGAACGCAGGCAGCCTTTGCTTTGTAGATGTCCTGTTAACTAAAACTCATTTGCATCAGAATCATGCAAAGTGAGAGCTGTTATATGCTTGTTTGTCTGTTCTAACCTTATCAGGATTCAAACATCACTTTTGGCAGACTAGCATACCGTGGTATGCTGATAGCAGTGTCATTTTTTTAATAAATTATTTGAAATTATTCAGACTGCCTTTAACAAACATATTTCCTCCTTAGGACCAGCTTCTGGCAACTATCCCAGCACGGGACAAACACAATGTAGTTCAATGTTCCCACCAAGTGGTTCAGCTAGAATTCTGGTCCTTGGTCAAATTCTTCCCTGTGATCATGAAAAGAGCAAGGAAAGTCCCCTAAGTGACCCTTTGTGTCCCACACGGTCTTGCGGGTTCTCAGCCACTGACGTAGCTGCCAACTACTTCCAAGGCGCCTGGTGAACCTGTGTCACTGCCCCCAGACACTCCTTATCAGGAAGCTGCCTCCCATGCCGGCATGTGCCCCACTCTTTTGCCCATGCTCCACTCCCTGGTTCTTATGCCCCTGAACCTTGGCAGTTGATTCATCTGTACTGATGAAAGTGGAAGATACTATTAGTTTGTACTTCATAGGGTTGTTTCAAGGGTGCAATTAAAAGCCTGCAATGGACTTTGCAATTTGCAAACACACAGTAGATATTCAGTAAGTGTTAGCAATTATTACTGCCCCAATAGAAGATAATTCCGAGGCTTGAAGCCATATTCTTTTTTTTTTTTTTTTAAGATTTTATTTATTTATTCATGAGAATACACATATAGGAGAGAGACAGATGCGGAGACACAGGCAGAGGGAGAAGCAGGCTCCATGCAGGGAGCCTGATGTGGGACTCGATCCCGGGTCTCCAGGATCACACCCTGGGCTGCAGGCGGCGCTAAACAGCTGAGCCACCGGGACTGCCCTTGAAGCCATATTCTTTTAAGACATTAACTTTTACTTTTCGAGAGCATTTCAAACCTTTCATTCTAATCAGATCCGAGCCACTGTGTTAGTTTGCTGCAGCTGCTATAGCAAATTACCATACAGAAATCCTACAATCCAAGTGCCACTTGGGGTTGTGTTCCTCCAGGGGGCTTAAGGGGAGAATCCATTTCCTTGCCTTTTCCAGTTTCTAGTGGCTGTGGCATTCCTTGGCTGGTGGCCCCTTCCTTCAGCTTTGAAGCCAGAAGCACAGCATCTTCACATCTCTTCTCTCTGTGTGTGTGTACTGCCTCCATGATTGTTTCTCTTTCTGTGACCCTGACACTTATCTTTTCAGGAACCTCCTCATTACATTGGGCCTACCCTGATAGTCTGTGATAATCTCCCCATCTCTATCACAAGAACACAGGTTTGGGGGATTAGGATGTAGACATAATTGGGGGTCCATTATTCCATCCACTACTGCCACTTTTAAGATTTCATTTGATTTCTCATCTTTAATAGAAACCAAATTCTAGGTGACATGGAAGTTTTTAACTCAACTCTCAAAGCTATTCATTCCAAGTGTTGTTTACACATTATCAGGTATCAGAAATACCCAGACAAAACCTTTGGCAGACATTGTCAATTGGCTGATCCATCATGCATTTCTAACTCTTTCCTCCCTTTATTACCTCTATTCAAAAGTCCATTCTTCCTTGAAATGGCCATGTGGCACAGTGTTTCCTAATGCAATATAAATAAAAAATCTGTTGTAAATTTTTAGAAACTTTGCTTGCATTATTCAAAGGGTGTATATCTTCCCCTTTTTTGGATGCAGACCTGATAATTGGAGTTTCAGCAGCCATACTATAATCATGAGGAAGAGGCTAGGCCAGGGAATCACAGAGACATTTGCCCTATCATTGCTGAATTACTGAAACAACGTCAGTAACCACCCTAGCAACTTCTGTATGTAAGAATAAGCAAACTCATATTTGTTCTAGCCACTGTTATTTAGGTTCTCTGTTACTTGTAGCTGACTAAATATAATGGTAGTATAAAAAATTACCTAGCCTAGTCATAAATGCCTTATTCTGGAGAAGCCATAAAGAGGACTGTCAAAAACGAGAATAAACACTAATAATATTATAATGAATAATGAATTTACACGATTACATGACAATTTTTAGACTCATTAATGGAAAATCCCTCTTTTGAGCCAAGTCAATAACTAAACAGAACCAGAAATAAATAGTTGGCTAATATAATCTGACCAAGGAGACCTTGCCAACTATTTTTCTTTTTAAAAACATTTCCCATTTTTATACTCAGTCTTAGCTCTCGCTTGCCCTTAAATGCTATATTTCTATAATAAAAAATAATTTTCTGCCTCTGTTTACACTAGACTTGGTTTACTTGTTTTCTCATCATTGTTTTTTCTTGAGTCATTAAGTTTTGTTCCTTTCAGTTCTGAAATGTCAAGGTTCTGTATCACTGAAGAAGCAAAAACCTTTGTTTTTAAAGGCTAAAATACTTCTCTCAGAGGGGCTTTCCAAAAGAACTGAATGGCATACTCAGGAGTACAAATTATAGGGAAACTCCTTAGTTTCGCTCATCCTCCAACAGCAGCCAATTTCCATGAAGCATTGACTGTAGACTCAAAAAAGGTATGTGCACATCTTCTGACCTCGGAAGACACTTACACAGGGCCAAAAGGATGAGTGGTCAATAGCATGTATGTAGGATTATGTGGAATGTGGGATGCTTAGACCTAGAAAAAGCAGAAAAATAAGAGAGAGGTTCAGTTGTCAGCCCATCTTGGCAGAAGCCTCAATCTTTAGAGAAAATTCTATAGTCCTATCTAAACCAGGTTAGTTAAATTATGAGAACTATTTACAATGTAATTCTTATAATGCTAGAAAACTCATGGAAAATTTTGTAATTTCAGGTCTTACAGCCCCATTTATAGTATGAACACTTCAGAAATATTCATATATATATTTATATTTATATATATTTAATTTAAGATGCTGTCGATTTTATAAAGCACCATCACTTTAAATACAGATATTGTGTGTGTAAGAAAAAAGGCAAATCAATTTTTACACGGACTCATTTCAAGGAGATTTAAAGTATTCAAAGCAAGAATTTTAGTCTGTGAGAGAAAATAATTCTTTGGGCTGCTTCAGAGAGATCTACACTCAGATTCCTCATTTTGAATGTGAAGAATGTGAGCTGTGGTGATGGGGGTGGGGTGTCAAGGAACTGCTAGAGAGAAATGCCAAGAGACTTAGGTGAAAGGAAAGATCAGATCACAGCTTGGTTGATATTGACAACAAATGTAAAACTTGGTTATCTTCGGAGAACAATAGAATTTCCTGCGTAGATTTTACTTATCCTCGTCCATTTAAAGATAAACAGGGCCTGCCTGTAGCAATATTGTGAAAAGATCAAGACCTTTTATGGCTCATGGGAAAACACCCAGGAAAATCAGGAATGTGAGTTTGGATTCTAACTTTACAATTAATTTATGGTGTGATAGGAGCACATTGTTTAAGCTTCCTGGTCTACAATACTCTCTTTTGCAAAATTAGCACAGTAGACTTTTGGTCTCCCATGAAATATCTCAGCCACCTGGGAGCACAGAGATGTATTTTTGGGGGGCTATCCAGTGAATCCTGGGCTGGAGTGAGATGGGGGAGCTCTCCCCCCACCCCCTTCCGCAACATCTGTTGTAGAAGAGTGGCTTCAGGGCTTTGGCTGGTGAAATGCAACCTCTGGGTTGAGTGGACAGCAGCACTGGGAGCAGGACCTGGCACCAGACACCCAACAACAATGTTCAAGCTCCTTAATGACAGAGCCCCACCACCACTCCAGGTAAAGGGGCTGAGGAGGAGTGAGGGCAAAACCCACTGATGATCACAAAGACTAGCAGAGGCTGTCTGTGCAACAAGGACAGGTGGTGAAGCCAAGTGGTCAGTTTGTCTCTGCCTTCCAGCCTTAGCTTCCTGTTGAACCCATCTTCCTAGTCTGTTCTGAGGCCCTAGTAAGCACTATTCCCTGCCTGAATCTGCTAAGTGATAGAGCAGTACAGGAAAAAGAGTTTTAAGATTACAAGGTGACAAAAATGTGAGGTAATATAACAAATTGAAAGGAGGGGAGGAAAATCTGCAAATGCAAATGGAATGAATCTTGAAATAATGAAAGGAATTGTGGAGAACAAAGATTTATCATAAAATCTAAGCTGACCAGTGTCTTGTGCCATGCAGTCAACAGTGATCACATGCTGCTTTCTACTTCTAAATAAATAGACTTAAGAAGGATCCTTTAGAACCCAATCTAATCAGAACAACAGGAGCTTTTGTTCTCATTCTAGAATGGTGTTTTTCAAAATGTAGGTCACAACTCTACAATGTGTCATAAAATCAATTAGTGGGTCATGGGTAGCAATTTTTCTCTCTGATGGAATAAAGTAGAAAAAGAGATACCAGATAACTTCATGCAAAGTAAATTTCGGGGAAACTTGAGTGTATGTGTGTCTGTATCCATGTGTGTGCGCACATGTGCATGTTGCAGCATGATGTAAAATATATTTCTTACTATGAGAAGCTGTCAATAGAAAGTTAAAAAAAATGATCCTGGTGTGACATTAGATGAGACTTCCAGAAATTTGTGGGCAAACTTTGTGTTATGGGTTGAATTGTGTTCCTCAAAAATATATGTTGAAGTCCTAATCCCCAAGACCTGTGAATACAAGCTTATACAGATATTGTGTCTTTGGAGACCTACTATAGATTGATATAGTAGGGAACAATTTAAACATAACAGGAGTTTCACATTTGATTATGTGCAATTTATTCTGGAAGAAACACTAAGTGAATGCATAAAACTGCACTAGCAGAAGTGAACTGTGTAAGAAAACTCAAAATACATGCAGATACCTCAGACTCCAATCCAGCTACCAGTACCCTAGTATTATGAGCCACACCCATCCATGTCTGTCATTACAATTTACCTGGCTGGGGATCCCTGGGTGGCACAGCGGTTTGGCGCCTGCCTTTGGCCCAGGGCGCGATCCTGGAGACCCAGGATCGAATCCCACATCGGGCTCCTGGAGACCCAGGATCGAATCCCACGTCGGGCTCCTGGTGCATGGAGCCCGCTTCTCCCTCTGCCTCTCTCTCTCTCTCTCTCTCTCTGTGCCTATAAAAAGAAAAAACAAACAAACAAACAAACAAAAAAAAACAATTTACCTGGCTGACTTCAGAAAACTTCCCTTCCACGATTTCACATGAACTCACAAGCTGTGACCCCTTCACAAGAAAAATTCACCTTTGGCAAGGTGAGGTGCCCTATGTATTGTAGTAGTGACATATGTCTTTTCCGTTTAATAAATGTGAAACTGTGTTACCATTTTTATTAGGTTCTCTCTTGTTCTCTTGCTCTCTCTCTCTCTCTCTTTTTTTTACATGTCACTGATGACATTTTTGAGTTTTGTGCCCCAATCATATTTTTCATATAAACCCTGTGGTTATCACTGCAGGATCTTGCAAGGGCACAGTGATGTTTGGGAATGCTATGTTGTGTGATAGCAAAACAGAGTGGTATTTAAAACTGTGATACTGGTTGAGATCATCGAGTGGGTTAAGTGTAAATACAGAAGAGGCCAAGGGTTGAGTCCAGAGGCAACCTTCTGTTAACAGATAGAGAGGAGGAGTCAACAAAGGAATCACCTGGTAAATTGAAGCCAAGTGAAGCCGGGGTTTGAAGGAAGGCCTAATTAATTGTATATGGTGCCACAGAGAGATCAAGAAAGGAGAAGATCGACTGAGAAGTCAGCACAGAATTTAGTAACTACTGAATTTAGTAATTTGGTGGCATACTGGGGTAAGCCTACTTGGAGAGAATATATTTTTTGAATAATCATGAAATAAATTGTATTTGATTTTAATACAAGTCTTTCTCAAGCAAGCTCTGTCATTTACATGTACATTTATGTCTTGTATGGTATCTTACAGATCAAATTCTGCTTATAACTTATAAATACTGCTTTGGAGTCCCTCCTCTGCATCTGACAATGGGCTAGAAGCTCTGTGTTTAAAGGAGCAGATCCTAGAATTGAGACAGACTGATGTGTAAATTCTGGTTTCACCACTTACTAGTTGTCTGAAGTAAGGCTTGCTCTCCAGATTTCCAAAGGGAGGTTAACATGCTATCGTAGTCCGTGTGGTTCCTGTTGAGGTAACTAATAGCGGGCAGTATTTAGATCTCCACACTAGTTGAGCCTCTCACTCCAGCTGGTAGAACATGGGCAACTGGTGTCCTGCAGGGTATGGTTTGAGGAGTGGCTTATCCTTCACTATCCTCCAATTGGCCATTGAGAGTTCTTAAAGTGCAGACCAGAGAGTTGAACAGGAAGAGATATGCTGTGTTGTTGGGCATCACGTTAGCGGCACTGGCAGAGACAGTCTCTTCACCTACTCTCAGTGGGTAAAGATCATGATCTTGAAGGGTAAACCCATGACAAATAAGTTTTAATGGGCTGAGAGAAAATGAAGCATAAGTCTTTGTAGAGCTCTGTGGGACTTTGAAGGAGAGCCTTGATGAAGAGGTGTGCTAGTTTCTTAGGGCTGTCATAACAAATTACCACAACTAGATGACCTAAACAATAGAAATGTATTCTTCTATAGTTCTGGAGGAAGCTAGAAGTCTGAGATCAGGTGTTGGCAGGGTCAGTTCCTTCTGGGCATTCTGGGAGAGAATCTGCTCCATTCTTCTCTCCTATCTGCTGGTGGTTGCTGGCAATCCTTGATTTTCCTTGGCTTCTAGACATTTCTCTTCAATCTTTTCCCTCCATCTTCCAAAGCTGTTTTTCCTGAATCTCTGTCTCTGTGTCTCTTCCTTTCTTCTTTTAAGGACATTAGTTATATTGGATTAAAGCCTCATTATAATCCAGTATGACCTCATCTTAACTATTAATTACATCTGCAAAAATTCTATTTCCTAATAAGGTCACCATCTGAGGTTCCAGGAAGGACATAAATTTTGGGAGGATGCTTTCTAGCCCTATACTAGAGGGGATCATAAAACCATTAGGCATTATCGTCTGTGAGAGAACAGTGAGGAAAGGATAAAAGAGTCTCTGAAGGAAGGCTCGGAAGGGCACAGAAAACCAACAAAGTAGGCAGGATTATAATAGGAAGCTCATGTGCCAAATGAGGTAGTTGAGATTTTAAAGAAGGAACGATTTATAAGTGGTGGGGTTAAGTAAAAACAAAACAAACAAACAAAACAAGAGGGTGGTGAAGAACTCCAGAGCTAGCAAGAGCAGAGTGCCACTTTCACAAGCCTTCTCACCCTCTCACTTCCTCCCACTGCCATAGAGAGAAGGTCCACTTGGTCTTCTAACAACTTCTCTGCCATTGAGCTACTCTGTGATGCCTTTCCTGTCCTGTTCTGGGGCTTCTCTGATGTAGTGACATGGACTTCTGACATTCAGGCATGCACAATGTTGTGATGGGCGAGTTTCTGCCAGTGCATCACCCTCGAAAAAAGGGTGATGGAAGCCGGTTGATGCCTACTTCCCGATTTTTCTCCCTAGCTGACTATTCTGGGATGCATTCTGTAAGATTCCTCAGAAGATTCTGAGGGATGAAGTACCAGTTGACAATAGCACTGGCCAATTTAAGAACTCATCCTTGTTTTGGGGTTTACTTCCTTCTTCACTCACCCTGCCTTTCACACCTGTTCCCTGAGAAAAGCTCCCCAATAAACCACATGTACACAAGCCTTCAAGCTCTTCTTTGAGGAAAATCTAGGCTAAGCGACCACTCTCAGCCAGCAGACTCAAGGGGATTAAGGGATTTCTGGGAGAGACAGAGAGAAGGGGGGTGGAAAGGAAGGGAGAGATGGAGAGAGAAAGAGAGAGCAGGGGAGGAGGAGAGGGAAAGAGAAGGAGGGAGAAGGGAGAGAGAGAGAGAGAAAGTAAGAGAGAAAGAAAAAGAGAGAGAGCACGTTAAGCTGAAGAAAGCAAACTGCAGTCTTCCGAGGAGGACTATAGTCATTGCCAACGCTTGGGCAAGTGGACACCTCGGAGGAAAAATACACAGTTCGAGCACAATCTCCTCCCAACCACTGTCCCCTGCCAGAGTCTTATATGGCTGAGCCAGTTCCCAGAGAGTGAGGAAGGGTTAACTTTCATGCAGTTCATAGAGGCCAGCCTCCCAGGGCATACCTCAGTGACAAGGATAGAGAGCAGAACTGGAAGTAAACAGAATTGCCAGCACAACCATGTTTTACCCACATACCAGTTTTCTCTCCTGCTGACCCTGAGTTTTACAGAATCAACTGCAGCACTGACATGCTTCACAAGGCCATCTTTTTCAAGTGGGAAATGTTTCCAAGATGAGGCTGTTCTTGTAACCACACAGAAATAACTTGTTGGTGACACATAATTTTTTGTTTATCACCATTGAGCATAACCATCATAGTAAACTCAGTTATCATCTGGATTAAGCAGCCTAGGATATGAGGACAAGTGTGGACTTGCATTCAGAACATCCCCCGGTTCAAATCTCAGTGCTGCTACTAGTAAAACTTGTGCCCTAGAGCAAATTTTCTTCTCCCTCTGAGTCTCAGTTTTCTCCTCTGCGAAATAGGATTAAAATATCAACCCCATCTCACAAAATTTTTGTAATGATTCAGTGAAAGAAGACATTGTAAATGGTAGCTATTTTTTCTGGCACTGCTCTTTTAATTACTGCCCATTTCTTACTGCCTCAAATGTCTACTTATCTTCGTAGAGATGTATGTATGTTATTTTAACACATACGTATAGAATAAGATTAACAGTTTCAGAAATCTAAAAATTTCTCTAAATATTTGAAAATTTCTCTTAAAATTACAGTTGGATAAAATTTTATTATCCCATTGTCTTCTTGCTCTTAACTGTATAAAATATCCTGGAGTTAATCCTAAGTGACAGGTGAACTAGTTGTTCTCCAATTGTATTCATACTCCAATGGTCTTTCAATTGGCTTTAAATTAAAATTGACCTTGATGAAGTAATTTATGCTCAGACTCTGGCCACAATTTGCCTGATTGCTGATGGTGATGAATCACTAAGGGAAGGGCCCACATTTCTGTGCTGTTGGAAGTTTTCACTTAATCTCTGAGTCTGCTGGGCTGTGTGCAGGTTCATTGGAAAATGGTCTTTGCTTGGAAGCCTGGCACAAGGGGCTTCTTGCCACAGGGCTCATCCTCTGCTGTGTTAAAAAGGTTTTGTGAGAATCTATGCCTTATGTCTCTGGTGTAATTCCTCTTGTTTCTAAGCATGTGTGATTCTGTGAAATATATTTGGTCCTTTTTCTCTTGTCCTTTGAGGAAAATCTACCTACCCATTTCTTTTGAAGGAGTAGTGCTATATAAAAGAAATATATGTTTCTTGCCTTATAAACAATTTTCTTATGATTTTTTTCTTCTTTCCCAAATAGGATTTTTTTTTAATTTTTTTTTAGTGTGGATAAAGAAAGAAGAAAAACAATTTGATGAAAGATTAACATGGATACAAATTTATGTAATACCAGTCTTATTTTTTTAAAGGAAAATAATGAAGTTAAAGCAAATTGGATCACAAAGAAAAAAATCAGATGTATTATAAAAATAATAATGTTTAGTTTTCTCTCTGGATTATGTAGTTGTTAAGCCATATATTTAATTTGTTGAATATTTTGTGGTTATTGCTCTGTTTATAAAAATGATTGCCAATTTCAAGCCTCATTCAGGAGAATAAGCCAGAGGGCATTGTGGTAAATGTGCAGTAATCCTAAAATACTGTTTGAACATGAGAGCTGGCACTCCTTGGCAGGACTCAGGTGTTATAAGCAAGGCTTAAGCCACAACAGAATTAGAAAAATATCCTACATGAAAACATTTTTTCGGAGTGCATATATTTTGAATTTCTGTTTTCAATGATTGGGGCAAGAAGGGGTTGGGAAATTTTAAAAAATGAAATTTTCAACTGGGGGAGATGTGAAGGGGGCTCATGAAAGGTGGTAAATTAAAGGATGAATTAAATCTTCCCTTTAAAAGATAAATCAGAAAAGCTCTATTTGGGCCAGGCATTAGGAATACTGTGGCCCTTGGTACTCAGTCAACGGGAAATTGTAATCATAGATCCTTGGGAAATTGACAAGATTACTTATTGCCTCACTCTTCCCACTGATGGCAAGTATCTACCTGTTATAGAATTGCAGAAGTCCTTCTTCTTAGAATTTGGATGCCACTCTTTGGGAAGAAGTGACTTAAGAAAGCACTCTCTTGGATGGTGCCAAGTGCAGAGTGGGCACCTGGCAGTAAGCGTCTCTTTGTATTTTGCATTCTCTGTGCCTCACTGGGCTCATCCTACCTAGTCTTGGTCTGGAGAAGCACCCAACACTGCCCAAGAGGTCAGAGATTTAGGCAATACAGTGATTTGGGTGTCTCCTAGGCACATGCAGAGATGGGAGAGTGCAGTGGCTTGGATGCTGCATCAGCTCCAGTAAAGAGAAAGTGCTAGTTGCTATGCCTCAAACTCAACTCTATCAAGTGACAGTTTACTCCTCTAACCAAAATGCACCTAGAATGTCAAAATGTACCTGTGACTGATTAGTCTTCCAGAGTCAGCATAGACTGGTCTTGTCTGCCTGCTTGAGCAGCTGAGAACATGTCTTTTCAAAACTGTCTAGTTTGACTATTTCTCAAGTGGCTTACAAATGCCTGGATTGGTCTCCTAATAGGTTCTCTCTGGAGCATTCTTTCCAATTCTGTTTTCTATCCCAATACCAGGGGTCTTGAGACCTACCTCCCTATTCTGTTTGGTGATGTGACAATGACTGTGGACATTCTTCTGGTCAGAATGCCCAAATGCTGGTTCTCAGTGATGTCTTCTCCATTGTAGGGGAATGAAATTATTCCTAGAAGATTCTAGCACATAATGTCTTGACTTCTTGGATTTTGCATAGCTAGAATAAGTTTTTTCCTTATGATTCCCAGATATGGCTTCTTCTTCTTCTCTACTCCCCAGATCACCTGGCCAATATCTGTTATTGCTCTCTCTGCTCTGTATCCACAGTGCTGGCCTCCTCACCTCTTGCCCTCCTCACCAGACTATGGGTTCCATAGTTCCAGGGACAATGTCTCATTTAGCTCTGATTCTCCGCAGCAGGTAATCCAGCACCTGGAACCTGGGATATGTCCCGGAAAGAATTCTTAAATGAATCAGTGAATAAATAATTGAATTTGTTACTATGGGAAGGAATTCATCAAAATTTTTGCTTCTAATTGGACAGGAAAGTATTCTTCTTGGCTCTCGAGCTTCTCTTTGCTAGTCAAAGAACTGTGATAGGAGGGTGTCGTGGTAACTGAGGGATGGCCAGAGGGAGCATGAAAACAGATGCTGGAAAGAAACATTGTCATGAGTCAAGCTTAGACATCTGCTTAGATAATAAGGGGTAATGCCAGAGTTAGTAATGAGGTAGACTAGACAGTTTAAAAAGTACAAAATGAAGAAATAATTGTTAGTTGGGATCCTGCTGCTTTAGAGCATCGGTGAAAATGTTAGTAAATTGTATTTATGTTGGATAAGCTCCCTAGACTCTATTATTCCAAATATATTGTAAAATTTCTTATGACTCAGTATGGTGTATCCATGTGGTTGAGCCAGGAATGTCGTGATGTGATAGAAAGACTCCTCAATGTGCCCCTCTACTATTCTCTGGCTGGTTACTTTGGAATGAGGCATTTAAACTATGGATCAATGTTTGTTAGGGAAAACAAATAGAAGAGGCTAAGTGATGCCTATGATCTTTCCAATCTCTGAAATGTTATAATTTCATACTTTTCAGTGGTTTTGGAAAAGACACAATTGTTCAGAGTGCTCTTTACTGGGGGAGAAAAAAGATCCATATGTATTTCTCTCCATGAATATAACTTAAATATTTAGATGTAATTTGGTATATGTTCAATGATTCACTTGAAAATGCTAACATTTTAATAGATAACATATTAACAAAACCTCAAAATATGTGAACCACTTAATTCTTAACACAGTATCTGCATTTTTCTCAAAAAACAAAACAAAAATACTTTGTACTTGAAACCGCACCGTGATGATATCCTCATTATAGTTTGCCGAATGACATTTTGTTAGGACCTATAGGAGGGGATTAATCCTACAGTCCTGCAGCCATAGATACCTAGCGGGGAAAGTGATAAGCAAGCCAACAGGGCATAAGTTGGTAAGGAGGGAAAGGCACTGGTGGGGAAAAGTCACCCCTCATGTTTGATTTCTTCCGCTATAATCTTCTGCCACCACCTCCGTGGAGCCAGAGGAAGTATGGAGAAGATAGAGATGATTTACCTATGTATTAACACACAGATTGAAACCCAGTAGTTCTCCTGTCCTTTCTGGCCGCCATCATTTCCCCAGCACTCCCAGTTGTGAAACAGGGTGACCTTACATCGGATGCAGAAGAAGAAAGAGTTTTGGCACTGACATAAAGAAAAGCTCCTGATGAAAATAGAATTCCTTTTGCTTTTGAAAAATATATAAATTATTTACACAGAAAAATTCATTGTGGCCTGACTCAAGCATTAAATCCCATTGATGCAGAGCGTGCTATAGTCTTTGGGTCATCAAAGTACATTTAAAATGAGATTTTGCAAATTTATTTTTTTACTTTTTAAAGAGTTTATTTATTTATTTATTCATGAGAGACACACACAGAGAGAGAGAGAGAGAGAGAGGCGAAGACATAGGCAGAGAGGGAGAAGCAGGCTCGCTGAAAGGAACCTGGTGCAGGACTTGATCCCAGGACCTTGGGATCATGAACTAAGCCAAAGGCAGATGCTCAACCACTGAGCCACCCAGGTGCCCCAGATTTTGCAATTTTCTAAGTTGGTTTAATAACAAGGAAGATGGTCAGACTTGCCTTTTCTCTGTTTTAAACTAAAACAGGTTCTGATAAAGACAAACCAAATTTCCTCCCTCTGTGTTTCTCCTCTTTTATAGCTTTGGATCTTTCCAGAATACATATCATCTCAGATTAAGGTAGGATACCCTTGAGAATGCCCTATACAGAGGAAACTAACTTTAAAAAAATTAGTCACTGTGCTATATGCTTTGTATTCATGATTACCATGTGGAGAAATTTCTATGAGGTGAGACATGTTTGATTGGAATCATAATCTTATATTCTTGCCTATCTCTGATTAGCCACAATCAGCATCCAAGGAATTGTGCAACTGATCCAGGATTTTTATTTCCAAAAGAACCTGGGCTATGTATATATTCTTTGTGGACAAATTTGCCCTGAAATCCCAGAAAGTCCAGAGATGAGTCATCTGGGAATATAGTTGCTCTGGTATATGGAAACTGTGATTAAACTGGTGTTATCTGGTGTGTTATCAAAGTGCAATTGAGGGTATATAGTAGGTGGCGGATGTAGGAAGGAGGCAATTTGATAAAAGAGATCTATTAAAATGAAACAAGGAAGGAGCAGCAGTACACTGTGGTCCAATCTACTCTGCCATGTAAGGAGGGACTACTCTGTCACTATGTTGGCAGTGACAAGCTGATAGGGCCGAAGAAATGAGTTGCTTTGGAAATGTCAAGGTTGGCTAGAGTTCTTTTTAAATAATAAAATCTTTACTGCACCATCAGCAGTGATTGGAGACAGAAAGGAGATGGGGTTGAATGAGTGCCCAGGGAAAAATAGAGTCAATTTTGTATACACTTACCCAGCTAACATGGACCATCCCGACCACACAGCAACAATCCCCTCCCCTAACTCCCGCTAGAGAAAAATCATGAACACACCTCCATCTCCCAGGCTTGTATTTTCCACCAACTTCATGACAAGTTTGATTTGTTCATCTTGTCACACAATGCATGCATTTTCTCCCCTTGTTTCTCTTGCAGGATAAAATATGCAGAATTCGAAAGGAAAGGAGTGTCTTCACTTTTCCTTAGGACACAGGCTTAATGCTCCTCTTTGAAAAAGGCGAGCATCTTAACTCCATGAAAAAAAAAGTATCAAGTCTTGTGCTAGTTTTGTTTTGTCTTCTTTATGGATGTATTATAAATAATTGTGAGGTACTTCAGGAGACTTGCAAAGGTCACTGGTTTGGGCAGAAGAAAACTTGTACTTCACACTCTTCCATATACTCTGCCCTGCCCAGCTGAGGAAGGGCATACAGTCCACAGCTGTGCGAAAGAATGAAGTTGGAGGAGATATAATGCCACCCACACCTTCTTGTCAGTTCTGTGGCTCTCACTAGCTACCCCTCAGCTCGAGGCTATCTTTCAAAAACTTGCTCAAATATAGCCTTCCCAGGAAGCCTTCTTTGATACTCCCTACTGTTCCACCCCCCATGAATCATTTTCCTTGTACTACTTCTAGACTTACATAAAGTAAGTCTCAGAATACTGTATCTCAGAATACTGAAACCATCGATCTGCATTGTTTTCATGTCTCTCTCATAGGAGAACATGAACCCTAACAGAGACTAGATGGTATCTGGCCGGCAGCCCTACACCTAATAGTGAACAGCAAATGGCAGGGACCAAATAAATGTGTTTGACTGACTGGCTGCAGCCCTTTGGATGCGGCACACAGGCAGCCCAGGATCTATCACACTGATAATTTATTTTCTGGCTCAGTAAGTTTCCCTTAAAGCCAGTTCCCGTCTATTGTGAAATGTCTTTCTCTTGAGCCACTTCCCCCTCCATCCTGTTAACACATATATACACATAGTCTAGGCAGAATGTTTCTCTGTGGGTTCTAGGCAGTGATGGGGAAATGAAAATACCGTATTGCATTAATACTAAAACACAGATTTTTTTTCACCTTTTGAATTGAAATTAGGGAGTTTTTGACAATTGATGGCATCTTATAGTTATGATTGGCAGTTTTTTTTTTTTTTTTTTTTTGCTTTTTGAGTCATACCCCAAATAATGCATCTTTCAATGATGATATCTTAGATTTGTTGAAATATGGTACTTACGGAAAAAGTTGTCCCGGGTGCCACAGCAGTCCTACACCAGGTTATATGGTGAATTCTGGATGTGTTCCTAATGCTACACTAAGAACAAACCAAAACTAGACTGTTAAGGAATAAAGTGAGAGGGTCAGACTTAGGGATCAGTGAGCAAGTTTCATGGGACAGTCATTGTTGCATCTCTGTCATCTGATTGAGTACATGCCTGGAACATACACATATGTAATACACAAAGATAACTGACAACAGTTTTTGAGTATTTACTCTGTTTTAGTCCTGGATTTTAAGTGCTTTTTACATTTAAGCTCATTTGATACTCAAAATATCACTTTGTGTAGGAATGTGATCCCCATTTTTCAGATGCATAGAGTGAGGCTAAGGGTAGAAAGGTAACATGCCCCATATGTTACAGATAGTAAGTAGCAAAGCTATGGCCGGACCTCAGGTTCATTTGACTTCAAAGGCCATGTTCTTGTGTTCCATGCAATGCTTCCTCCCCAGTAAATATTGATTTTGAATAAGTGGTACCTCTACTGGTCTTGATGGCCATTTGTTTGATCAGAGCTGTCAGTTCTTAATTTTCTTTCCAAATTGTCCACATTCCTGGGCCCCCTAGACTCTACTGGTTGCCAAATGACTATCTTAGACTTAACATTTTTTTAAAGATTTTATTTTTAAAATTTATTTATTCATGAGAGACACAGAGAGAAAGAGGCAGAGACATAGGCAGAGGGAGAAGCAGGGTCCCTGTGGGAAGCCTGATGTGGGACTCGATCCCAGGACTCTGGGATCACGCCCTGAGCCGAAGGCAGGCGCTCAACCGCTGAGCCACCCAGGCGTCCCATTAGACTTAACATTTTGATGAATATTATTTAGTTTGTAATAAACAGTTCATTGGAAAAAATATTTCCTTTTCTTAATGATCATAGGCAAAATCCTATCAAAACCTAAAACCCCCTAAGAGCCATGTGTGATTATGATGGTGGTGTATTTCACAAATGCGATATTATGAAGGTAAAGCAAATTCATTTTTGTAAGTAGTAAAAACAAACAAAATCACAATCCTCTTTCTCTCTCTCTCTTTTTTAAAAAAAGACTTATTTATTCATTGAGAGAGTGAGAGCAAGAGCAAGGGGTGGGGCAGAGGGAAAAGCAAAGGGAGAGAAGCTCCAGCAGACTCTCCACTGAGTATAGAGCCCAATGCAGGGCTTGATCTCACGACCCTGAAATCTGACCTGAGCCAAAATCAAGAGTCAAATGCTTAACCGACTGAGCCACCCAGGTGCCCCAGACCTGGAGGATTGTCACCCTGGAGGTCATGGAGAAAAAATTCGATTCAATGGGCTTTGATTGACCTCTTCTTTGGGGCCTGAGAATTGTTTTCCAACACTAAGATGTCCAAACATGATATTAAGAAATTACTGAGGAAATTCACTTCAGGCATAAGATTCTATTAGACCAATCATCTATTCCCTCTTTATAGTCATTGCAGAGATCAGAAGTAGGAGTTGGTGGAAGGGAAGGCAGTGGCCATCATGTTGGGCAATGAAAGAAGTGCTGGCCTAGGACCAAGCTCCAATGTGCACCCTGAATACCTGGAGGGCTTTTTCAAACACAAATTATTGGATCCACCCCTAGGGTCTTTGATTCATCAGGCTTGTGATGGGCCCTGAGAATCTGCATTTAAAAAAATTTCCAGATGCTGCTGATGCTGGTCTAAGTGCCACACTCTGAGAACCAGTGGCCTCAATATTAGAGGAGCCTGAGTCTGGATCCCGATTCCTCACTATCCTAGCTGTGCCTTAGGGAATTTAATTATCTGTCTTGACTCCTTATGAGTGACCTGAACTGTATGCTACCTGTCCTATCCATTTTATAAGACTTGTACAAAAAGAAATGAAAATGATATATTTGCAAGTTACTTAAAAACATCACTGCTGGTATTACTGATGTTATTGTGAAAGAAGCTGTAGATTTATGTCATCTCAGAGAGGAGCTGTCAGAACTTTGAAGTTACCCAAGGCCAAAGGGGAAAAGTTCAGAGAATTCAAAGTGAATATTATACCCTGAAGTACCTTGGAAACCAGCATGGAATATAAGTGGAAAGGACACAGGTTCTGAGCTACAAAGCTGCTCACGTGTGTTCAAATCCTGTTTCCCATCTGGAAAATGAGAATAGGAAGACATACCTTACAGGCCTGCCAAGAAGGCTATTCAAAATAATGCATTTAAAGAAGTAGCAGAGTGCCTGGCACGCACACAGTAGGCACTCAGTAAGTACTAGCTAATATTTCGATTTCAGGGTGGTAATATAGCCTATTCCATCAAGCCATTCCATTGAGGTAGCCAGTTCCTGGACTCTCAAAGTTCATACTCTAACTATGCTGCTTTGAATGAGCAATTGGACTCACCGACCTCCAGAGTTACTTCCAAATGAGATTCTAATGTCAGCACAAAGCAAATGAATCTGGACAGTTGCCAGCAACCAGGACTGTTTTTCTCAGTCTTCCCTTGTAACTGACTGCTTTACTGCTTACGTCTTTGCCCTGACCTACCACATAATCGTCAAGCAGGCTTTCTGGAATTCCCTAGCAGGCGAAGCACTAACAACAGAAAAATTAAAATTACATGAAGATCCGTGTGTAGAGCTCTTCATTTTCACCCTGGATTATGTGACAATTGAATCAAGTCTAAACCAGAGAATGCATGACAGTGCAGTGAGCTCTTCACTAACAAATGTCAGATAAGCTTCAGCAATCTGCTCTGGGTGGGTGGAAGTTCCAGGCTTGCAAAACCCTGTAGTTAATAGAAGCAACAACTGGAGGACAATTGCTGACCAAGTCGTGGAACCTGATGCCATGTCATGGGGCTGGAATGCAGTTCATGGTACCCTGTTGGACAGACTTTCCTTTTATACCTCATGCTGATTAGAAGTTATTCACTCAGGCTGCGTGTTCTTTTGCACGTTACACGAACCAACACACTGCCCATTCAACTTGACATCATAAGGGATACAGATGGGTAGGGCGTCCTTGAACATGCAAGCTCGTTTCAGTGATCGCAAGGGCTTGAAGCAACAAAAATGGGAGAGAATTTGCTCAGCTTCTATCTCTTTCTTACTGGGTTTAAGTAGACTGGTTGGGTCACAGGACAGGTGAGGAAAGGTGAGGGTAAGGCATTTCGTTTCGACTGGACAGCGTTAGTTGCCTCTCCTGACATTCTTTGTCAGCAAATATGAAAAGATGTAATTTCATAATGAATGCCTTTTTTTCCCCTCTTTTTAAGTTAAGAGTAAGATGATTTTGTTTCCTTATGGAAATATTTCTTACGATCAAAAGATAACGCACTACACTTTTTTTAAGACAATCCCCCCCCCCCCCCCGATTCATGGTAAACTTCCAGCATTTCTGCCCTCTCCCTGCATCTGGGTCCCAGTTATCTCTCTAATTCTGAGGACTTTTTCTCATTTTCTTCAGTGGTCTCAGCTTCTTAGAGTACTGACTTTCTTTCCATATGATTCATTGCCAGCTTTTATGGTGACTTCCAGATCCATAATCCTCTGGCTTCTTCCACTCAGATAAACTCTATTTTCATCCTGTCTCAGCCATGCCCCAGCAAGGCCATGTCTTACACTTGATCACAACTCAGATGTGCTTCACTTTTAGGATGACAAATTCTGAAATCCTTCTCTTTTTCTAGCTCCCTCTTTCCCTCTGCTTTTCCTTTCATCGTTATCGAGACTGCCAACCCATGACCTTAACCTATGCTACTTACTCCATCACCTGGATTTGGTTTCATTGCTTCTGCAGCAGCTTAAGCTCACTGACATATCATATCAATTTGGTGCCACCTATGATTCCCTCTGTGATACCTCTCAAATCTGTCTCTCCTTCCTACTCTTGCTGGTTCTCTGTCTCTCTCTCTCTCTCTTTTTAAAGATTTTATTAATTTATTTATTTATGAGAGACACAGAGAGAGAGAGAGAGAGAGAGGCAGAGACACAGGCAGAAGTTTCTCCCTCTGCAGGGCGCCTGATGTGGGACTTGATCCAGGGTCTCCAGGATCCCGCCTTGGGCTGAAGGTGGCGCTAAACCACTGAGCCACCCGGTCTGCCCTCTCTCTCTCTCTCTCTCTCTCTCTCTCTCTCTCTCTTTCTTGCTGGTTGAGGGGACTTGCAAGGATCTCCTACTTGGTCTTGCTTTTTTTCCAATTTGCTATAATCCATATTAGCTACCCTTTTAAAAATGATCATCCCTATTTTAAAGCTCTGTGAAAGCTTGTGTAACTCTTATCCTCCAAAACCTTCTATTTTTTCTTCTACTTCTTGTTCATGGTTTTCTCTTCTCCATCTGAAAAATACTATCCGCTTTTATTAAAATCCATCTTAAATAATAATTCTGATCATCCATGTTCACTTGATTCTTTCTCGATGTTATATTTCTATGCTAGTGGTAATGGTTTGTATATTTGTTTTATCTTCTTGCAATGTGATCCAGTATAAGGCATGTGAGTGTTGGATTTAGACAGAGATCTGGATGAAGATCCCAGCTGTAGTATTCACATTGTATGATCCTGGGCAAGTCCCTCCATTTTGCTAAGACCAAGCTTCTTCCACTACAAAAAGGGGATAGCACTACCTACTTCATGGGGTTGTTATGAGGATTACATGAGATGATACAAACGCCATCTAAAGAAATATTATTTCTTTCTTTCTTCCCCATTCTTTGTGTCCTTGAGGTAGAAGACTGTGTCTTACTCATTTTGTATCCCTTGAAATGTCAACAGTGTTTGGCCATCAATAAATATTTATTGAATTCACACGTCTATATCATGTATCCTTTTTTCTTGTTGAGGTTGGAGCTCCAGACACAAAGCATTTTTTATCTGCAATCCATTTTCTACTTAATTTTGGTAAATTTAAAGCAAAAATATTCTTTATATGCTGAGGAGACACTTAATACACCAAATTACCCTGGTACAGATAATTGTATCTTCTCTAGGGACTCCTGGGTGGCTCAGCGGTTGGGTGTGTGGCTTCAGTTCAATTCATGATCCTGGGTTCCAGGATCGAGTCCCACTTCAGGCTCCCTGTGAGGAGCCTGCTTCTCCCTCTGCCTATGTCTCTGCCTCTCTCTCTCAGTCTATGTCTCTCATGAATAAATAAATAAATATTTTTAAAAATCGTATCTTCTCTATTGAGAAAGACTTGTGGCTAGGTACTTTATGTCTGGACTGGAGTAAGGAGACGTGTGTGTGTGTGTGTGTGTGTGTGTGTGTGTGTGTGAAAACTCAGTCATAATAGTGATATCTGAGAAACTTCACCTTCAGGTTGTTGACTCAGCACGATCCAATATGGTTGTGACCAATCATGACCCTCTCCCACATATGGAACTGGTATGAAATGAGCTGAGGAAACTGATTCACATCCTTATAGAGAGAGTCCTGGTTCCAAAAATCTAATCATATGACAGAATTCCTAGCAGAATAAGTGCTTCTCTGAGGAAAGGCAAGGCTTCCAGATTAATGTTTATTAATGGTATTGTGATGTAGTAGAAAGATCATTGACTTTGGAGTGGAAAGGCCTTCACTTGATCTCAGCTCTACTTACATATTATCTGTGGATCCTCATGCAAGTTACTTGGGCCCCCTTCATTTGTAAAAGATGTTTGCATATCCACATCACAAGTTATTGTGAACATTGAATGACACACACATGGTAGCACCTGGTAGAGTGTATGACATATACAGAGAGAACAATTAACAGATGTTAGTTAAAACCTCAGAGTATAGAGAAATCTTTCATTAAAAAAAAAAAAAAGACCTAGCACACTTTGTAGACATACAACAGTATCCATTGTGCTGTATTCGACCACGTACATAACTGAGGATGGTTTATGTGTCACCCTGGCTGGGCTTTAATGCCAAAATGGCAGCCCAAACACTAGCCCAGATGTTGCTGTGAAGGTATATTTTAACATTTACATCAGTAGACTTGAGGAAGTCTAAGTGGGTAGACTTATGTCTATGATGTGGGTAGGCTTGGTCCAGTCATTTGAGGTCCTAAGAGAAAAAGACTGAGGTCTCCTGAGGAAGGGGGAGTTCTACCTCTAGACTGCCTTCTGACTAGAGGGACAACCTCAGTGCTTCCCTGGTCTCCAGCCTGCCGCTCTGCTCTGCAGATTTTGGACTTGCCAGATATGCGAGCCAGTTCCTGAAAACAAATCTCTCTCTTCATGTATTTATACCTCCTATCAGTTCTATTTCCCTGGAGAAATAGGACTTTCCTTGGCTAATTCAGCCTGCTTTGCTCACTAGGTGGTAATTAAACATCAGAAACTATACCCAACTCACCTTTACATCCTCAGCACCCAGCACAGTGCCAGATACATGGGAAATATTCGTGCTTATTGAAATGAAAAAGAATAGCTCACATTCATACTGTCTTATAAAAAAAGGTGCTTGTACACACTGTCACATTAATCAGTTGTAATACTTAGTTACTCATTCAACAAACATTTTGCATATCACCATGCTTGACACTGGTGATCCAGAAAGAAAAGATCGAATGCCACTTTTCTAGCAGTTTTTTAGTGGGGGGTTGGAGTGGATGGGGCTGGTGCATAAAGGGAGGGTAAATTTGGACACTTGGGAATCAGTGTATCCAGGTGAGAGACCATGAAAGTCTGAGGTAAGGCACGGGCAAGTAGGAGAAGGAGGGAGGGATGATTTCAAGAGCAATTTAGAAGGTAGAAATAGAATAGTGAGAAACAGAAGAGCAAGATGTCTCCAAGACTCCCTGGTTTCTGTCGGGGTGTCCAGGAAGACGTGGGAGGAGCACAATTTCTTATCATCTTATCTGATCCTAACATTCCTGCATTATAAAATACAACCCCCTCATTTTAGAGATGCAGACATTGAGGCTGAGAGAGAAGAGATCAGTTGCCCAAACCAGTCAGGAACTGGCAGAGTTAGTATTAGAATTGCAAACCATGCTGCTTGGCTACAGTGCCCTCTCCAGCCGCCCTATGCTGGCTGGCAAACTCCTTGGGCAATGGGAAGTCAGGAGGGGGCCCCAGAGAGCCCCTGTGACTTCATCATGGTATAATTTCATTCTCTTGAGTGATCAGCCCATAGTACTCTCTGGATGCCCAGCTGTACTTCATAAATGGCCCAGGAGTCATTCACTTCCTTTCCAAGAAACTACAGAGAGTGAAGCAGATTTGCTGTGCTTTCAGTTGCCTGTCCCAGATGGGAAAGAGAAGAACATCTATTTGTAGTTAGAGAGGGAGAATGTTAATTGGTAAAAATGAAAGTGTGTTTTCTCCAAAAGCATGAGGTAATCCTATTTTTTCTTCAGAAGTACCCTAGTCCTGCATAGAATCATTGTTCCCTTTTGAGTAAATGACAGCACTTGACTTGTTGCCCTTTACAACCTGCCCACCCATCCCCTTCCTGCTCTTTTTGCTGCCCATGATTGTTGACCCTGGCATCATGAATCAAGAAGCTCAAACAGCCTGAGCCCTCTTTGTAACCTGGCAGGTGTCCAGCAGTTGGTAAGGAGAGTTGCTTCTTCTTTCTTGCTCTCAGATGGATCTGGAAGCTGGAACCAGGGACCCAAAGCCACCTCTGGCCTCCCACATCATTTTCCAAGTCCTTCTTTGTCCTCTTCTCAGCTCTCATTTGTCTTGACTGTCTTAATATGGCCCCTAAGTTGGGGTGACCCACAGACTGCTACCCTCTCCTCGAGGGCACCTGTTCACATATCTGGACCGTGGCTTGGGTCTCATTTTTAAAATTCTTAAAAAAAATTTTTTTTTGACAATGCTGCTATCCCTAGACCAGCTGGGCTCATGTTTAATTCATCTCAGGGCTAATTATAGCCTAGCTAGGGGAGGGGCATAGTAACCTTGGCTTCCCAACCCAGGCCTTCCTGCTGCCAAGATAACTAAGGAATGGTGGGGGGCGGGGCGCAAGGGTTTGTGTTCCCCTCCCTGCCCCTAGCTCTGGGCAGCTGTGCCAGTCCTCTAGCCCCTCCTCCCAGAAAGCATTCTCAGAGGACATGCTAATGACAGAAACACAGGCTCAAGGCCAGTGGGAAAGAGGCATGGTGGTTCTAGTTCAGGTCAACTGTGTGCAAACATAAGGATGCCCCTTTCCCTCCCCTCTCCCTCACTTACAAGGATCAGGATGGATAATAATACCTGAGATGATTGGTTATTCCACTCTCTTCCAGGTGAGCCCACTAAGTTAAGTCTGAGGTCCCACAGCAGAGATGGCCAGTGCCTTGAGTCTTTCCTCCTGCTGTTCCCTCTGTGTGGATCCTGCCACCTTCTTTCTGTCACCTTATTTTCTGAATTCTTCTCTAAGCCCTCCAAGGACATATTTTTCTAACACCTCTCCCCACTCCCAGCCTTGCAGGACTGCCCTCATGTTAACCACTTAGCACAGTGGCAGAGTGGCTCCCAGGTAATTCAAGTGGGATTTGGAGCTCTGCAAGACACAAGTGCTCAACAAATGTTAGTTCTTTCCACTCTTGCTTCGCACTCTGAGCCTTGTCCATCCTGGAGTTTATTTCATCCACCATTTGGGACATCTTTGAATTGTGGTTTGAGGCAGTCTTCGCCATCATAGAGTAAGTTGTGTGTGAGGAGCTAAATCTAAGATCATTTGGGCTCTGACCCAACACCTGACTCATTCTAGTGGGACAGTAGTTCTAAGGCCAGGCTTCAGCTCCCAGTTCCATCCCAGCCAAGTTCAGCTGTGGTTTTACAATCATGAGTTCCTGAACCTCAAGGGATGGCAATCAGATCCTTGCCAGATGGCTAGGCAGCTGGATGCTATTTTTGTATAAAGTCACTACAGAGCTTGTAACAATTAGAACTACCATTTTCATGGAGGCCAGCTCAGCCTTGCTAATTGAGTAAATTTGGACCACTTCCAATCACTCATCCAGTTGATAGAATTGGTGTTTTCCAAGCAGGCCACATCATTCTGAATCCAAATTCATAATTCAGTCTCCACTGGTGGTTTCCTGAGAGTTATTGTCCTTAAAATTGAGGGAAGGCATAGGAAATAGCAATGATCACTCCTTCATCATTGGATTATGATTTGTGAACTAACATTCCTGGCCAGAAAAAGTTTGAAGAGGCTAAAACTATCTCTTAGCCCGCATTCTTTTGCAATTTGAAATCACTGATATAATTAGACTTTCATATCCAATGACTTAATCCCTTGTTTAGATCTCACGCTTTCAGTTATTCATTTCATCCTGAGTTTTCAGTTTGGGCAACTGAGAGTTGCCATCATGCCCATGAGACTCCTGTTGTCCCTGGTGGAAGGTCATGGTGATGGCTAACAGCCTAGGCTGAATCCCACTCCACTGACTTCCAGAGCTCCGCTTGCCCTTGGGTGTTTACCATCTGCTGGGCTGTGCTCCAGAAGGCCAGAGCCTGGGGCTGCCATATCCACTGCTCTGTCCTCAACACTGACTCAGTGCCTGGCACACAGAAACTGTAGAATAAATATTTATTGAGTGAATGCCTCCAGACCAATCAATGGCTGTGTAATGGAGTTCTTGTCTTTTTGACAACAAGTGGTTCTCAGAGGTCAGGAATGAGAAGATGAAAACAGAATAAAGCAGATTAAATCAAGGCAAGACATCCCTGCCCACAGTCCATGTACACCGGTAGCCAAGGTCCTGCTCAGATACCAGGTGCTCTGAGAGCTTCTTTCCCCCCACTATTAAAAGAAAACTGGAGGGCACCTGGGGGACTCAGTTGATTACATGTCTGACTTCGGCTCAAGTCATGATCTCAGGGTTCTGGAATCCAGCCCCATGTCCAGCTCCACACTCAGCAGGGAGTCTGCTTCTCTGTCTGTGCTGCCCTCCAACTCAAATTTTAAAAAATATTTTTAAAAAAGAAAAAGAAAGAAAGAAAACTGGAGAACTTTGTGTACCAAGGTAAAATGGTGAGAAAAAAAAAAAAAGCAGTGGGGAGAGGGGAGTACAGAAAAAAATTCTAATCATTCCCTCCCCCCCAGAGAAATAATGATAATCATAAAAATAATAAGGCTAAACTGTATCAAACACTTTCTGTGTCAGACTCTACACTGTACATTTATTATTCTATTAAATCTTCACAACAAACCTATGAGGCAGATATTATTATCATGCCCATTTGTGGAAGAAAAACAGGAACTTAAATAATTTAAATAACTTTCTGAAGCTAGTAGGTAGGGAAGCTGGAATTCACCCTAGGTCTGTTTGAGCTTAGCAACCAGCCACATAATTGTGTCCTTTGCTGGTCTGAATATTTAAGAACAAGGTCCAAGTCTCACAGCAAGTCTAATGAGTTGTTTTAACTCATAGCAGCTGGGTCAAGGTCATAACATGCCATGTGAAGATAGTCAATATTTGTTGATTTGAAAGTAGAGATAGTCAAAAGGCACTGGGATAGGGTTATTTCACTTGAAAACAGAGCATGTGTAAGAGGAAATTTCAAAGCCAATGAAGGGAAGGCAGAGTGGCAAGTGGTCTTACAGCCTATAAAGGACAGAATGTATCATTAAAAGTGTTTGGAATTCATAGCATCAAGTCAAAAGAATATTTTCAAGTGCCTACCAACTATAAGAAATGATAACTCCGGGCACCTGGGTAGCTCAGTGGTTGAGCATCTCCCTTCTGCTCAAGGCATGATCTCAGAGTTCCAGGATCAAGTCCCACGTCGGGCTCCCCACAGGGAGCCTGCTTCTCCCTCTGTCTATGTCTTGGCCTCTCTCACGAATAAATGAATAAAATAGTAAAAAAAAAAAAAAAAAAAAAAAGAGAGAGAGAGAGAAATGATAACTCCTAGGAAATAGCTAAAAGAATCCTGGCCTTTGCTCTGACTTGATCTGTTTCCAATAATTACACTAAAGTGAGTCTGTGGTCTCCACAAGGAAATATAAGACACAACTACTGCAGGTTTGTGTGATGTCCCCACTCCAATTTTCAGGCCACGTCTCTGTCTTGCTTCTTGGAAACCCAGTTCCTACTGGGCAGGGCTATCAAGTTAACTCCCAGAGACATTGTCCCATGGCTCATCTCCTTCTCCAGAACTTTTGTCCGGCATACCTAGATCCTTTTCAGAATCCTACTTCATCTTCCTTTGTGTCATTTAAAACTGAAGAGAATAAAACATTAGATGAGAAAAGAAGCACTTTTAGAACAGAATGATTAAGCTCACTTCCATCACAGACTAGAGTTAGCTCTTTTTCAAATGCTTTTAAGTCCCTCATGCCTAAAGCTGTGGTTGTGATCAGTTTATATTTACTATATATTTATCACTTAAATGCATGCATAAATGAATATCCATCAAGTATTTCTGTAGAGGATACTACGTGTAACATGTTGTGGTAATAGAATCATCCTCACTGACTAGAACAGAGAACCTGAGTTAGATTATGAAGAACCTGATAATCATTCTTAAAAAATGATCAAATGGCTTTCAAGGGAAGGGTGTGACAATTAAAAAAAAAATCAATGTCGATGAATTCTTCATAAAAGGTGTTTTAGGTAGCATTTGGCCAAGGAAAGAGGAATTAATTGTCCCCCAAGTATTGTTGGATAACCTCACAGTACCTCAGAACGAATAGATACAAGCCATCATATTTGGCCAAAGAAGCTTCCTGTCTTCTTTTTCCTGTTAATGGTGGCTCCATTCCCTAATCCTTCCATTCTCTAATCCCTGGGCTGTAAGCATGGCTGTCAAAAACAGTCTTTGCTTGAATTCATTCAGTAACCAAGATGTACTGATTTTTTTTTTTTTAAATAATCTCTTTCTTGTCATTCCTTTCTATACCTCTAGCTCACTGCTGTAGGTCAGGCTGTTATATTTTCAGCCTTTAATATTTCATTGGTAGTCCAATTTGTCTCCTTCAACTTTTCTTTCCATCAGTTGTCATGGTCGGAATTGTGTTCCCCTGAAATTCATATGTTGAGGCCCTAACCCCCCATGGACTGTATTTGGAAATGGGGAGTTTAGGGAGGTAATTCAGGTTAAGTGAGATCACAAGGGTGGGATCCTAATCCAATAAGAAGAGGAAAAAATATCTCTCGTTTCCTCCTTGCTTAAGCACAAAGAAGGGCATGTGAGGACACAGCGAGAAGGTGGCCATCGACAAGTGAGAAAGAGAGATCTTAACCAGGAACCGAATTTCCCAGCACCTTGGTCTTGAACTTGCATCTTCCAGGATGGTGACAGAATAAATTTAGTTTATGTTGTTTAAGCCACCTAGTTGGTGGCACTTTGTTATGACAGCTTAAGCAGACTGAAAAACAGGCCACTTCCACAGTGTTATCAGAATTATATGCATAAAACAATAAACTGATCTCATGCTTTAAAAACTTTCATGGTCCTCCACTGACTTATAAGCCCCAAATCTTAGCTTGTAACCTAAGGCCATCCTCCATGCCACTCCCATAGCATCTGGCCCAGGCTGTAGGCCTTTACCTTGTTTTCAGCAAACATGCAGTGATTTCGCTGTCCTCAAGACACACTTGGCATTTTCTGAAGCTGTAGTGAAGCCCCATGGCTTGGGGCAACTGTCAGTAGTGCGCCATGTCTAGAAGATGAGTTGCACGTTAGGGGACAGCCAGATGTGAGGGAGAGGAGCCATGTTGCAGACATGGTTACCACCTGTCTCTCTTCCTTGTCAAAAGTCCTCACTGAGTTTGGAAGAGGTGATGGGCCCAGGTCCAGAGTGAATATCGATGTGGAAGCTAGGTGTTAGCAAACTTGTTTCATAAAGGGCCAGGTGAAAATAAACATTTTAGGCTTTATGGGCCATGTGGGTTACAGCTTGGCCTTCCTAACATGAAAGCAGTCAAAAGCCATCCATAAACAAATGAACATGGCTTTGTTCCCATAAAACTTTATTTACAAAAACAGTCAGTGGGCTAGATTTGGCCTGTGGGCCATAGTTCTCCAGCCAGTTCCTGATGTGTCAATCCCGGAACACTGACATTGCTGACCTGAGCCAAATCTGGAACTATTTCCAGATTTCTTGTTATATGAAAGAGGAGAAATCGCACTTTTTAATGTCTTGCTGTTCAAATTATAGATCTTAAACCAAGAGAATCAGTACCATGTGGGAGTTAGAAATGCAGAATCTCAGGCCCCATCTCAGACCTCCTAAATCAGAATGTTCTTTTAATAAAGAACTCCAGTGGCATCTGAGCAACTTAGTCGGTTAAGCATCTGCCTTTGGCTCAGGTCATGATCCCAGGATTCTGGGATTGGGATTTCTGCTTGGAGGGGAGCCTGCTTCCCCCACTCCTTGTTTGTGTTCCTTTTCTCTCTCTGTCAAATAAATAAATACAATCAAAAGAAAGAAAGAAAGAAAGAAAGAAAGAAAGAAAGAAAGAAAGAAAAAAGAAAGAAAGAAAGAAAGAAAGAAAGAAAGAAAGAAAGAAAGAAAGAAAGAAGGAAAGAAAAGAAAGAATGAAATTCCAGTGATTGGAAGATACATTACAGTTTGAGAAGCACTGGTTGAAGCCATTGTTGATTGAATGTTCTAGTCCTTGCAGCTGAAAGCATCCCTACCTTATACCAACAGGCAGGGACCACATCATGACTTTGTTAAAAAAAAATCTGGTTTGGTCCTGAAGGAAATTAAGGGTTTTTTTTGTTTTTGTTTTTTAAAGATTTTATTTATTTATTCATGAGAGAGAGAGAGAGAGAGAGAGGCAGAGACACAGGCAGAGGGAGAAGCAGGCTCCATGCAGGGAGCCCGACATGGGACTCAATCCCGGATCTCCAGGATCAGGCCCTGGGCTGAAGGCGGCGCTAAACCGCTGAGCCACCCGGGCTGCCCAAATTAAGGTGTTTTAAGAAGGGAGTGAAATGGTAAGTTTTTTGAATTTGTCTGGTTTCTTTTTTTTTTTTTTTTTTTTATTTGTCTGGTTTCTCTCATGAAACAATAAACTCCTCAAAATCCAAGTGTGTACCAAAGGAGTACTCCTGTTATTTATCCTACACTACAAGGCCAGCCAGGTAGACCCTTCACTACTAGGCATACTGTCTGATGGAATCCAAAAGCAGCTCCTTCTGTAAGACCTGTTCTGCCTATAACCTACTACTCCATAGCTCAGGAGGATTCTCTACTTCTGGTACATTCTTGGGACTTAAAGGTGGCTATTGGCTGTAACTCCAGTATTACAGTGTGGAACCTGAGTCTGGAAAGCTTTCATTGTAGTTACATTCAGCACTGCCTCCACCAAGTTTGGTATACTTACTTTCTGAATATGCACTCACCTCTCCTGTAGGACTATAAGTTACTTTGGTGGCAGCAATCAAGTTTTAGGATTTTTGCATTCCTTCCACAAGTTAAAAATTAGAGTCAAATGATCTAAATATCATCAACTCCTTTGCAAGAGAAGCCTTTTTACATTCTTTATGTTTAGGCTCTAACACAACCCAGGAATGCTTTTATAAAGAATTAAGTACAAACCTTTGCTTTCAGGGCTGCCCCATTTATCAAGTCACCACATCCTCCTGTGGTTTGTTTATGAAGAGCTAAAACCCAAACACACACCACCTCTAGCCCAGTTACGCAGTGTGTGTGTTTGTGCTAACGCTTAAGTAACACGTCATAGTAAGCCCTTTATAAACAGTATCTCATGTAATCCATAAAAGATCTTAAGAAGGGTTAAATTAATATCATTATATTATTGGCAAGGAAACTGAGGTAAAGTATGGATGTGCCTACCTTAAGATCACACGGCAAGAAATTTGGTGGTGGTCAGAGGCGGGTTAGAATCAAACCCAGAGTCTGGTTCCTGAGTCTGTGCTCAAAACCCTATGAACACAGCCCTGGCACATCAAAGGCCAACCTCTCGTTGCCCTATTTTCTTTCCACCTGCAGGCATCTTCAATGAGGCTTTTCATGCAACAAGTAATTTATACTAAGCCCAGGTACACTGAATATATAGTGTTAGAGCCACTTATTATATGGTCAATTTCAGTGAGTGACAATCTCTATATTTAAAACCCTTCCCCAGTAAGAGCTAATCAGTTCATCTATCATTATTAAGACTGGGGAAATACCTTTGAAATCAAATTAGGAGGGATTAGTCATTCTTTTTCTTGGCAGTCAGAGTAGAAAGGTTTTCTCTATCATTTCAGAGTCTATAGGAAAGATTATGGAAGGAGTGCCGGTAAATATGATCTTATTAATCTATCTGAATTCCAGAGGCTTTATTGCAAAGCCTATGACCACTTCCAAAAAGTTAAAGTAAAGCACAGAATAGCACTTCAGTGACACTGGGGAGCATAGACAGCCTGGTGGGATTACTGAAACCTGAAGAAGGTGTGGTTTATCTTTGGATTAGTCTGTTCATCTGCACCAACCCATATAAGAATTCAATTCTTATTTTCTCCTGGTCCTGCCATTTTCTAAATCAATAAGACCTCTGAAAAGGCACATATCATCTCTTACAAAGGCTTTTCTTCTCCAAGAGATTATAGCTGTGACTTTGTGTTGAACAAGTTGACACCAGAGGACTTGCTGAGGATATTATGTATTCCTTAAGATTTTGTAATTGTTCCTAGGGATTTTGTTTTTTTCACTTCCAACACCCTTTTTTGGCCTGTTATCCACTCTTTCTCTTGTCTCTTTTTTCTTTCTTATTTGTTCCCCTTCTGCTATCATCCAGTTGCTCAGACTAGGAAACCAGAACTACCTTCTTTTAAATGCAATAAATAAGGGTGCCTGGGTGGTGCAATCAGTTAAGCATCCAACTCTTGGTTTCACCTCAGGTTGTAATCTCAAAGTCATGGGATCAAGTCCTGGGTCAAGCCCCCACATCAAGTTCCAAGCTCAGCTCAGAATCTGCTTGAGATTCTCTCTCCCTCTGCCCCTCCTGTTTATGCTCTCTGTCTCTCTTAAGTAAATAAATCTTTAAAATAAAATAAATGCAATAAATATCAAGCCTGCAAGTAACACTTTCAAAATAGATCTCAAAGCCAATTTCCTTTTTCTTTATCACTCTCTCCCAATCTAGCCACCATCATTTCCCTATGTGAATGTCAAGCCCTGGAGACAGACACTTGGTGATACCACTTGGATGACTGTAGTGGCTTTCCAACTCAACTCCTGCCACCACTCCTGCCCAGCCATCCATTCCTCATACAAAAGTCAAAGTGGCCTATACCACTCCATTGTTTAAATCCTCCAAAGGCCTCTAAATCCGCCCGGGATCTGCCTTTTCCCCAGCCTCCACAAGACCTCTCACCGCATGCTAGCCAGACCAAGCTTCTGGCTGCCCCTCCAATAGACCAAAGTTTTCTCCATCTCACAGACTTCTCCTCTGCTTTTGACTCTGCCAAGAAATCCTCCCACCCACCTGCCTGCCCCTCACCTCCTTTAAGTCTTAGCTTAAATATTCCTCAAGAGACCTTTTCTAAACTTATACACTAGCTTCCTATGCTTCTCACCCCATTCTCCTAGAATTCTTTGCAGAATCCTTTTGTGTTTATACGTTTATTTATCTCTTGCCTCTCACAGTAAACCATAACCATCATGAGATCTTGGCCGGTAACTTTCTGGTTGATGACTTAGCATTAGGTCAGGTCTATGGTAAGCCAGTCCTTGGTTACTATTTGTTGAGTAAGTAAATCAACATAATCTGCAATACATGCACATCTCACGAAGTACAAAATGGGTATCTCTTTGGAAAACAAAAGAAAAAGCTCATGGGTTCTTAAAGATAAATGATAATTTAGTGGTGAGGTCTAGTGGGCCAACCCCCACATTAATACAAGACTTGTTTCTGTGAAACGAATAATAGAAATGGAAATATTAATACATTTGGGGGGGCTTTGTTTCAAAATTATTTTAAAAAAAGATGTCAATATGCATACCAATATCTAGTATAAACAACAAAAACTTTCTCACGATGATTTGCTCCAGCAATGTCACATATGTGTGCTTCAATGACATAATCCATTTCTTTCATGCTACTAGTTGAACATCAGCAAGTATGGGATAATGCCTCTGCCAGCCTCAGGACATGACATTTCTCTAGCCTAGGAAAATTGCTTACATATCATGGGTACACTTACAGACACAGTCATTATAACCACAACATTGGACAACTCTTACTCTGGTTACCAGTATCTAGAACAAAACAGTTTCATGTACAAAGTTAGCATTAATTTTATCTACTTGTTCACATATAGACCTGTTAGTGGTTAAAAGCAGAATATTCAAATCCTAGACCTAAATTAACCCTTTATACTACCAGTCCAAATAACATTCCCCATAGCATTCCTCGATGATGTTATTTTTCAATGCATAGCACATTTTCTAAGTACTTTCACATATCTAACATAGTCTGATCTTTGAGGCAGGTATTATTATTTCTATTTTACTGCTTGTCGTGGTTAATAAACTATTATGTCTCAGCTACAAACCAATCTATTTATACTGTTTTAGGATTCTCGGCAGGGACTCTGAAACCCTATTTTCCCTGCATCATCTCCCTGTGGGGTTCTCCCCAAAGGGACCCTGGAGAAAGGCAGGAAGGCAGGAGTGGGGAGAAGGGACCTGACCCTCTCTGTTTGGTTCTTGCGCCTGGCAGCACCAGTGGCTCTTCTCTCAGGCAGTGGCCCTTCACGCCTCCAGCTTCTTCTGTTGCCCAGAGCAGTCTCCACTCTCCCACTCACCAACCTCAGCAGCATCTGGGCAGTGCTCCCTCTTCAGGCATTTGAGATGCCATTTTATAATTCTATAAAGTGTCTTATTCACTCAAAGACAGAGTCATACCGCAGCAATTTTTCAATGGTGTTAAGATAGTCCAGTTCTTGCGAGAGGAGGGAATCAAACTTTCACACCATGTGTTTACATCTACAATGCAATGAGCATGTGCAAAGATGGAACCCACCCTGCCCGTCTGTTGTCTGCTTGTCCGCTTGCAACGTGAGGAAGGAGCTGCCTGCGCCCAACACAGGGCCTTGGAACCCAGCCCTGCCTCTCCACTGTGAGCTGGAGATGCCTACAAATCTCCCACTGCTTTTCTTCATGAAAACTCCTGAGAGATTTTGCCCATACGGCACATGAGCGTACATGGGCACTGGAATAGCATAGCAGGTGTTTACCCAGATGATCCCAGATGAACTGACAAGAGCACGGAGTTAAGGTGAAGATTTAAAAGATTTAAAAGACAATGGTGGATTTTGGAAAACATGTCCATAGACCTTGAAGGGTCTGGGAGTCTCAATTTTATTTATTAAATGCTTGTGCAGTGCTTACCCTGTTAGCCCTGTTCTGAGCACACTACAACTCTTAGCTTAGTTAATCCTCATAAGAATGACATGAGGTAGGTACACCATTTGTCCCCTTCCCCATGAGCTCCCCTTCCCTCAACTCCTCCCCATACCCCCTTTTCATGCCCTTTCCCCATGTCCCTCCCCAGACCCTCCTCCTCCAAGCCCCCTCCCCCATGCTCTCTTCCTGGTGCTCCCCCTTCCCCACGTCCCTCCTGGTACCCCCTTCCCCATGCGCCTCTTCCCCATGTGCACTCCTCTCCATACACCCCATCCTCTGTGCCCCCCTCCCTGTGGACTTGGTCTATTCCTCCCAGGGGGCTGAAGCCCAGCAAAAGCGTGAGCTTAGAAACCGTATCTAGCTTCCAGTGATTCCCGGGCATGAACAGCTCACTTCCTGCCTGAGTTTGGGGAGGTTATTTAAGTTTCAGTTCCTCCCTCAGTACAATGATTCTAATGGCAGCTCCTCAGTCCATAGCATCTGAGGAATAAAGCCTGGGGTCCATCCGTCCCTCTTTCTCCCTCCCACACCCAATCCAGGAGCAAGTCCCATTGGCTCTACTTTGTAAACATCCAGAATCTTCTCACTTCTTACGACCTCTGCCACTACCGCTTTGGTCTGAGTCACAGTCATCTTTTGCCTGGGTCACTGCAATCGTCTCCCCACTGGCCTCCACCTCCACTCCTACTCCAGTCCACCTTCCACAACCAGACTGATCCTTTTAAAATGTTAGTCCAACCACTCCTCTATCCCATGCCTTGCAATGGAAACCATTTTAGCATAAAAGCCAAAGGTGTTCCAAGACCATGCAGGACCTCTAGACCTGCCACGCGTGCTGCCTCTTACCTTGTCTTTCACAGGCCTGCTCACTCCGTTCTGGCGGTTGGCTGCTCCTCTGTTCCCAGAGCTGGCCAGCAAAGCTCCGTGCTGGGCTCTTCGGCCCTGTGGCTCCTATGTCTACAATAACCTTCCTCAGGATTTGGCCTGTCTTGCTCTCCAGACTCCTTCATATCTGTGCTCAGATGTTACCTTCTCGCTCAGAACTTTTTTCTCATCACTCTATTTGAAATACTCCTCTGCTCCTCCTTCTATACTCTATTTCTGATGCTGTAGTAAATGTCCTCCTTGGCACATGGGAAATTATTTCATTGCCAGGACAGCCTCTAAATCTACAGCCAGGCAAGCTCTCCTAGAAAGGCTCACAGGTTGAATTAAGATGATTGAATCACATGGTTTATTAAATCCATTAAAACTCACACAGAGAGAATGATGGGGGTGAGTTTACATGTTTAACACAGTCAGCAAAAGGGTAGAAAAACCACAGTACCTGACTCCACAGCTACAATGACACTCAGATGTCTGTTTTTCTCTCTCCCATACCAGCGTTCTCTGACAGTACCCGGACCAGAGCTGAACCTGATCATGGGCTCTCAGCAGACAGAGAAGATGTCTAGAGCCGGCACTCTTCCTAGTGAGGGCCTTCTCTGGCTCTTGCTTGTCAGCCAACCTGCTGAGCAGCAAGGATTTTGTGTTTTTTGAACAAAGGTCACATGGGGCCAGAATGCATTTCCCCGATATGTGGCCAAATTAAGAACTCATGAATACTGAGTGTCTCATACATATTTTAGTGTCACGAATATCAGGTATTCTGGCCCTGTCATTTCTTCCTATTTATGCACATATATCCTACTTTATCTTTCTAACACACCTCAGCTGTTACTACTTTCCTTATCTGTGCTTAAATATAAGTTTCATCCATCCCAACTGTTTTGTTCTATAGCTGAATTGAATATCCTAAACAATATGGCAGAAGCACATTACAGCCTTCGAATGTGTCACATGTTTTACTTACTTATTTTGTTGATGATCTCTCTTACCCAACTGGAACAGAAGTGCCACGAACAAAGAATTTTCATCCGTGCCCTTCGCCACTGTGTCTCAGCGCATGGACATGTGCTCGGTACAAAGTAAATACTTAAAAGAATAATGGTGGACAAATTAATGGAATTTTGAAAACCATGAAGATAAAATCAAACAGTGTATGAACTGCTCTGGAATGGGAGGGGCAATGAGCTGGAACAGGAAAGGATGGAGAAAGTGAAAGCCACATCCTGCAGCCCTGGTCCTGCCAGATGCCAATCCCTCTCCAGGCCGGTGGGTGTGGGAGTCATAGCGCTCATTCTGAAACTTGCGGAGGTCACCTCTTATGGGAATGGTCACATTTTTTTTTTCCTCTGCTCTCAAAACAGCTTTTGCTTTGTGCGTCTCTCTCACAGTAAAACCAGTTGTCATCATCTATCTTGAAATATTTGTTCAATGAACTGTCACAGTTGTACTGAGACTTCAAAGCCATGGTGAGGACGGATACTTAAAATGACCTCAGGTATGTATCCTGATAAGGTTGTGTTTCACTCAGCCTTACATGTAACTGGTGGAGGTTACAACTCAAGAACCCTGGGCATATAGGGCCTGATCCTGGAGACCCCAGATCGAGTCCCAAGTCAGGCTCCCTGCATGGAGCCTGCTTCTCCCACTGCCTGTGTCTCTGCCTCTCTCTCTGTCTCTCATTAATAAATAAATTTTAAAAAAAAGAGAGAGAACCCTGGGCATATTGAGGCCTCAGGCCTTGTATTAGAACATTCTGGCTGTTGGAACAAACCTGTATTTCTCACAGTTCAAGATCAAAGTGTTGAACTGAGAGTTCTGGGGAGGACACTCTTCCTGGTGAAGGCTTCCTCCTCACTTTGCACTCACATGGCCATTCCTCTGTGTGTGTAGGGAGCGCTCTTAATTACCCCCTGAAGACTATCTCCAAATACAGTCACATTGGGAGTTAGGGCTTTAACATAGGGATTTGGGGTGGGGGTATAAGAGTTCAGTCCATTTAAGGCCTGGTATCTGCCCAGCAAAATATCTTTTATAATGGTACTTATCAACTTGACATATTACAGGTTTCCTATGAAATCCACATTTAAACCTTTGCTACTCCTGTCCTGCTTCACCAGTTTCACTTGCCCACCTCCTATAGATATTTAAGTTTTGACCTGTGGCCTATAGGTTTAACCAGTAGCTAGATTTTTCCAAACCAAAATTTAAGACATACAGCATCATGTGTACAAATGTGCTTATGGAAGAATAGGATGACGCGCCTAAAGTTAGGATTGTTCTGGCAAAGCATGAATATATGTATAATGATGATGATACATGACCCAATTCCCCTTATTTCTGCCCTAGTGGTTTGGGGAGACCTTAATTTAGCTTGCTGTTTAAAGATAGATTTATTTATTTATTTATTCATTCATTCATTCATTCATTCATTCATTCACTTATTCATTCACTCATTCATTCGAGACATAAAGAGAGAGAGAGGCAGAGACACAGGCAGAGCGAGAAGCAGGCTCCATGCAGGGAGCCTGACTTGGGACTTGATCCCAGGTCTTCAAGATCATGCCCTGGGCTGAAGGCGGCACTAAACCGCTGGGCCACCCGGGCTGCCCCTTAGCTTGCTGTGTAATGCCACTCACATTCAACCAAAGTATGCTTGTTGAATTACACTTTTGGATAGTGAGGAGCTTATCAGTGTTGGACTATAGAAAATATGCAGGTTGAAAGCAGACACAGCTCTCCATGGTGGAATTCTGCAAGGTTTCTTTGGCCATAACCAAATTTTGGTTTTTTTACCAAAAAATGGACCAAAAAATGGACCTAAGGTCCATTTTACCTTAGGACTCTGTACACAGGGATGCATTCTGATCTTTCTTCTCTCTCTCTCTTTCTTTCTCTTTTAGTTTCAGAGGTAGAATTTCGTGATTCATCAGCTGTATAGAACACCCAGTGCTCATTCCATCACCAGCCTCCTTAATGGCCAGCACCTAGTTGCCCCACCCCCACCCCCACCCCTCCAGCAGCCTTCAGTTTGTTCCCTAGAGTTAAGAATCTCTTGTGACTTTTCTCCAATCTATCCCATTCTCCCAATGCTTGTTATGGCCTACATAGCTGATTTCCAAAACAGGAATCAACTGTGACTTGCATTCTGAAGAACACTGTTCCAGTGGACCAGTAGGCTTTGGTTTCCTCTCTGTTAAATATTTTGGTTCACCTAAAGGTTTTTCTGTTTATTGATTGTTAAAACACATATAGATACTAGTCTTGGCTAGTATCTGGAGAACACCATTTCATCCTCTTAGAAATAGAGCTCCTGAAACTTGTTTTTGGTCCCAGATCAGAAATCTTCAGAACCGGAAGGAACTGCAGGGGTCAGGTCAGTACACATCACTCGGATATTAGTACTCCTGTGAAAGCTGCCAGCGTTTGGTTATAGGGGCCCTTGGCAGGCAAAACACAAAAACGGCTCTTACCATCTTTTAACTTTTCTCAAGGTAACTAGCTTTCGACTTAGTTTGCTAACTGCCTACTTGTCAAAGGAGATCTCATTCTCCTTTGAAAAGCTCGCAGTACGGTTTTTGTTTTATTTTGTTTCTCATTTCCTCCCCGTTTTTTCCAGGTCACAGTACCACCGTCGACTTGATGATTGTGGTTTGAGGTCACCACAAGAGGCTTAATCTCTATAGAGAGGGAGGGGGGGGAAACCCAAGATTTTATTGCACACCTCAAATTGCTGTCTGATGACAAGGAGAGCTTCAGGGAAGCTCAAGAACTAGCAGAATTTTCAGCGGGCTGACCCCACCAGGAAAAGGAAGGTGGAGGCCGCTAATTGGTGACGAAAGATGGATCACGTGCTGCCACCTATGGGTGGCACTGCGACACAGCAGCGCTTAAGCGTTGGCAGTTTTCAATGCCACTTGTTTTCACAACCTCTTGTTTTGGAGGGGACTAAAGTTAGCTCCACTTGTTCTCCAAAATTTTATTTCCCAGGCAACTTGGCTTCAAGTTAAGCATCTGGGGATGGGAATGACCCATCTTTCACCCTCCAGAAGCCCGTCTGCAGAGTAGACCAAAGGAAGGGGGAATTCCCGCTCCTGCTCATTGCTGTCCAAGCCGACAGACTTCCCCTTCTGGATGGCTTGAGGGAAGGCGGGACTGTCTGCTGCTGTCAGAGGGATTTCAAAGAACGTACTGTTCCCATCCTTCAGATCTCTCTGATTGCTTCATGGGGCTGCTGAGATGACCAAGAGTTATGTGCGAGGGGCAGCACTGAGGCAAAACAAAATATCCCCACTCTGTTTGGAGCCTGTTGATTCCAAAGGCTACCGCACTGCGGGTAGGCTTGTGTGCTGGCGAAGGAAACCGGGCATCAGGGCCCTGCTTCCGTATTTAAAGGGTCTCTGTTCACTAAAAAAAAAAAAAAAAAAAAAAAAAAAAAAAAACTACATACCTAAGTAGAGTTAACAAAATTATGTATCTAAAATGTTTACACTGGAAAATCATTATCACTTTTATGGAAAAACACAATGCAATTTGTGTTAACCATTATATAACTGTAAGATTTATTTAAAATATTGATTCAGAGAGCACTATAGCGATGGAGTGAATTACTATTGCCATGGCACCCAAATTTAAAGCAGAATGCTAAGCACCCAACTCAATGCGATGATACATCAGTGAATAAAGCAGACGAAAATCCCTGACTCTAGGGCATACGTTTGGGGGCGCAGGTAGATACACAATGAATAAGCTAAGTTAAATATATATATATATATATATACATATATATATATAGTTACTATATATATGATATGGCTCTTAATTTCCATATCATTCCTAAGTTTACTCTAACGCAAAGCGTTTTAACTGCAAGGAATGGAGATGGAGAATGTGCGTGGGGCGAAGGGTTGTATTTTTGAGTCGGGTGGTCAGGGTACACTTTGTGGAGCTGACATCGGAGCAGAGACTTGCAGGTTCCTGACAAGTTAGCCATGTGCGTATGAAATGGAACATTCTAGGCAGGGAAACAAGCAGCTTGTGCAACGGCCCTGAGGCAGGTGCGTTCTGAGGTGAGGGGAACTGGGGACTAAGAGAAAATTAAGTTGGAGAAGAAATGCTGAGAGAGTGGCTTCGCTGTGGCTCATGGGCTTTTACTTTCTTACTTTGGCTTTTACTCTTGAGTGCAACGGGGAATCATCGAAGGTTTTGAGCAAATGAGGAATGCGATCTGATATAGCTTTTAAGAGAATGATGCTAGCTGCTAGTGTGAAAATAGGCCACTGGGAGTGAGGGCAGAGCCAAGCAAATGGTTAGAAGACTTGTGGAGTGGCCCAAGAGGGGGATGCTGGGGCTCCCTTGGGCTCCCAGGGGAGGTGATGAGAAGACACCTGATTCTGGATATAATCTGAAGATGGAACCAGTAAGGTTTATGGCTAGATCTGTTGTGAGAAGTAGAAGTGAGAAAGAGAGGGCTCAGGGATGACCTAAAGCCGTTGGCATGAGCACTGGAAGTTTGAGCTGGCATCAACTGAAATGGGAAGGACTGAGCATAAAGTAAGTTTCCAGGAAGATATATAATAGCTTCTCTCAGTCCTCTCAGGGGATCTCGGAGTCTGGATGTGCAACCTTCTTGGGACATAAAATCAAGAATCTAAATTTATAGTTTTTTGACCACAAAGGCTTCCTCAGTTAAAAGGCCTTCCTTCCTAAGCCCACCTTCACAGATATTTTCCCAGTTCCACCATGGTTAACCAATGCCCCTCTTAGACTCCTTCCTAGTTTGTACTTCTCCACACTGTGCATTTTAGTTATGATTTTATACCTGTGTGTTTATTTGCTTAATCACTATTTCCTCTACAAGGCTCTAAGTGCCAGGCAGTGGGGGCCCTGTCTGTTTCTCCTTCCAATCCTAGTCACACCTGCTGGACAGGCTTGGCATGTGATAGTTTTCCAATAAATATTATTAAAGAAAGAACAAATCACAATGAGATTTTAGGGGCCTTATAAGACCCCCGGGAGCCTATAATTTTTAATCCCTTGGAACTGCCTAACTCCTCTGGGTTTATTTAACTACCTAGAGTGCTTTAGGTCATGGATTTTTAGGTGCTTAACACAGTAGCGAAATGGGCCTGTTCTAAGAGGCAGCTGTTTGGGGCGGGGAGAAGGCACAGGGCAACAGTGGATGTGGGCTGGGCTTGGAGTCACTTCTGCTTCCTACCATGGATTCAGAAGCCAAGGAGATGGGAGGTCCAAAGGCCTTAGGGAATATACCTCCTTGCTCTCCTCTGTCTCCAACACCTTCCTTGTTTTTCTTTTTCTTTCTTTCTTTTTTTTTTTAAGATTTTATTTATTTATTTCAGAGAGAGAGAGAGAGAGAGATCACAAGCAGTGGGGAGGGGTAGAGGAAGAAGCAGACTCCACACTGAGCAGGGAGCCTCATGCAGAACTTGAACCCAGGGCCCTGAGATCATGATCTGAGCTCAAGGCAGAGGCTCAACCACTGAGCCACCCAGGTGCCCCACCTTGTATTTCACACTTCAGTTAAATGTCCTCTGGCTCTTAATTTCCATATCATTCCTAAGTTTACTCTAACACAAAGCTTTTTAACTTCAACACTATGGACATTTGGGGCTGGATAAGTCTTTATTGTGGGTTTTGGTGCAATTGTGTGGTATCAAATGTTTAGCAGCATCTCTGGCCTTAATGCTCCAGATGTCAATAACACTTTCTTTCTCAGCTGTGACAACCAAAAATGTCTCCAACATCGCTAGCTGTCACGGGGGGTGGGGGTAGGAGCAGTGGAGCACACTAGTCTAATGTGTGGCTGTATTTTGTAGAAGGCCTTTTGACATATGCCCTGAAGGCCTCACTGCTCTTGCCCTCCTCTGACCCATCTCCTCAAGTAATTCTGTTCTGCCTATGATGCCTTTTGGCTTCATCCAAAGGGCGGTGCTCTCCTCTCCCTCCGCCAACTCCTTCGACCAGTAGCCCTCCAAGCTGCCGGTATAATTACGGACCTCTACCTCCCACCTTTCTGACAGGTTTCTGATGTGAGGGTAGTGCTGCTCTTTTAGACCTTGTCTGAACCTTCACCCATTTACTAATCACATCTTTTTTGTCTGTAGTCAGTATTTCCCTTGTTAACTTAAGAAATGGGTTTTGTTGATTACAATACTGATGATGGAAAACTCGAAAAAGTCATCAGATGCCAAAATAATCTTTGGCAGAAAATCCTGGGAAACTCCCGGATGAGTGGGAATATTACTGGGTTTTGTATGATATGACAAGCCTTCGTGAATCCTCAGGAAGGAGTCGTTAGCTGGGCTGCAAATGGGGAAACTGATGAAACAAAATTTCATCAGTAGAGAGAGAAACAGATCTCAGTTGTCCATACTATAATCAGAGAAAGAAGAGCTCAGAGAAAGTTAAAGGCTGAGGGCCCGCAAGAAATCCATGCAAGTCTCTCCTTCAGGAAATAACAAAACAGAGAGCCAAGAGAATGATTGCTTTGTCCAAGGGAGGTAAATGTGTCCCAGCAACAGAGTCTAGATTTGAACTCAGATCTCCTGATTCTGTTCTGACTTGTGATGATGTTTCCTCAATCCACAGCAAAATGAGAAAAATCAGGACAATTTAGAAAGGTTTTTACAAATGTGAATTAGTTACATTTTAAAAACTATCTCTTATCTTGAGATTTATCCCTTCTGGCCCTTCTGTGTGTGTGTGTGTGTGTGTGTGTGTGTGTGTGTGGTGGGGGGAGAGAAAGAGAGAGAGACTGTTGTCTTTACTAATAAATAGAGGCTGTAGATGTATTTGGAGTTTTGGGGGTTTTCTTAATCCCTTTATTTTGGCAATTCCAGAGCAATTTACCACACCACTCCTTTAGAACAACAACAACAAAAATCTGGGAAGCACTGATATGGAGTCCTTGTATCCAAAGAACAATAGAGATTTTCTTAGGTTTCCCTAGAGAGCAGGGCAGTTGCACAGGCCTCTTGGGTGAAAGAAGGTGGAGACCCCCAGGTGGGCAATCCCTATAAAC